>NW_011889119.1:194078-196906 GCF_000151845.1 Pteropus vampyrus
CCACACTGCCCGGCCGAGGGCCACAGCCAGCGGGCCCCTGTGGCACCGCGGCCCACGTGCTCTGGCGGGTGACTCCGCAACCCCAGGCTCACGCCAGCGGTTCTCCGCGCGTGGTCCTGGCTCACGGGCCTCCCTGAGATTGAAGTCGGAGGCGTCTGGCAGGTAAACGTCTATCTGAATTTGCCTAAAACAGGCAATTTTCAGCTGACTCATAGTCGGTCACAGTGAGCACGACGCGATCTTCATTTCAGTCTTGTTCAAATGTCCTTCGACTGGTCTTGGTGCTTCGGGCAGCTGTGACCCCGCATTGCAGACGGGGCTGAAACAGCACCCATGTCACTCACCGAGTGCGGCTGCAGCCGGGGACAAGGCGCTGGCCGACTGTGTGCCGAGGGCTCGTTTCCGCCTTCGCCCATGTTCCACGTGGCAGAGGGCTCTGCGCGGTCCCTCCCCAGGACAGTGGCCCGGCCATGAAGGCCCCACCCAGGGCCCACCTCCCGATCCACCGCTCTGGGGTCGGGACTGCAGCGTGTGGACTTGGGGGGGCCCAGGTTCCAGCACCCGGTTGGGCATCCATGTCACAGTGATCGCGTTGTGACCCCGATCCCTTCAGACAGCAGCCTGCGCAGTGACGGGGGGCAGGGCCCGGACATTGCCCCGTCCATGCCCACAGCAGGGGCAGCCTCGGGGGTCTGGTGAACCGCGAGAGGGCAGGCCCCCGGGCGGCGGGCTGGAGACATGCAGAGCAGCCCCGCTGCTGGGCCGGGCGGGGTGATGGGGTGACGGGATGAGGGGGTGACAGGGTGACCCAGTGACAGGGGACGGGACGGACAGTGTAGCACCCCGTCCATGGAAGCCTCACGCCAGAGCGTCCGAGGGCGCGTGCCTCCCCGTCCTTAGGAGACGCTGCAGGTCGCAGGACGGTCCTCTTTGCAGGACTGGGGGGAACAGTGTCACGCTGCTCCTGCCGAACCCCAGAGGCCGGGGCCAGCTCCGGCGCGGACCCGGCGCTGTGTCCGCGCGCACACCCACCCCGGCGGCCTGTCTGCACTTGCTGTGCCCCAAGGGGACAAAGCGGCTGTCCTTGGCGCTCCCCAGAAGCAGAGGCTGTGCCGTGTCGCATGGTCAGGCACAGCGGGACTGGCTCTGTGCCCCTCTTTTGGAGGGGGGCGGTGCGCCCCTCACCCATGAGACGTCTGACACACCGATACGTTTACAAGTCGTTCGCAGAGGTCAGCGGTGTGCCAGGCCACTCCTGCCCTGGCACGGCACGGCCCAGCCACATGTCCTGGAGACAGCACAGTCGTGTGGGGACACAGACCCTGGTGCCCGGGCTCCACAGCATTCTGCACTGTGCCGAGGAGCTGGGAGGTCCCACTGGGCACACTCGGGACGCGGGGCCTGACCAGACACAGACTCAGACCCAGAGGCCTGAACAACTCCCCGAGCTGCCGGCTCGTGGGGGCGAGGACACTGCTCTGAGGGGCGTGGCCAAGGGCAGACCCTGACAGTACCGCCTGCACGCGGGGCACACGCGACAAGGCCACCCACACATCCCCGCCTCGCACGCCTGCACACGGGGCGCGCACGCAACGAGCTACCCGCTCGTCCCCGCCTCGCATGCCTGCTCCCCCCTAAACATCCCGCTATAGGCCCGGAGCTGCCACCAGCCACCCAGCCCCCGGCGCCGTGGCGGCCGGCTTCCAAGCAGGCAGCTGTGCTTTCGGCCCCTCTCCTGCCGCCACGTGCCCCACCCCAACGGGGCTTCAGGCTTCTTCTGTCTGGTCCTAGACTGAAGCCAAAAGAAATGGCAGCAATCACACCAGATACTTCAAAACTCAAAAAGAGCCCTTTAAGGTGAACGTAAAATGCGATCTGACACGTGTGAGGCATCAAAAATACTAGGATGGATGGTTTTGAGTCTAACGCGCGGCTCTGGAAGAGGGGACGCGGACACTTTATAAGCCAAGGCGCTGTGTCTTTGCTACGTGTGGGTGCTTCAGACAACGAATTCCCACAGACGGCGAGTGCCCACGCTCGGCCGACTCGGGGTGACGGGCTCACAGCTCTCCAGGAAACCGACCTCCTTAAAGGCGGTGAGGAACGGGACATGAGAGGAGGCAGGCGCCGGCTGGACGTGGGACTTGCGTTTCCTTCAGGGCCCTTCCCCCCGTCTCCCTTCTAAGCGCCCACGTGTAACCATGTCACAGGCAGTAGGGTGGGCACCCTTTAAATTCACGGCGAACAATATGGGGTTAATTGGAAGATATCAGTGAAAACATACTTTTAAAACCGTCCTAATTAAAAGGGATGAACTGGCAACTCTGGTGTGCTATGCTCCCTTTGATATATAAACATTCTATAAATTCACTGCCTCCTTGTGAATTTAAACCAAACAGAACGAGATCACCCAGCACTGCCACGGCGGGATAGCCCACAGAGACATGCGCATTTGAATGAAAACGTCTGGTCTCAAAGAAACCAGCACATGGATTATGAAATAGCCTACAAAGTAATGTGAACGTTATTTAGTTATTTCTCCAAATATTAAGGGAACACTTTCCTAAGTCAGATGAGGACATGGCTACACGTATCCATGCACCCGTACGTGTACTTATACAGAGACACGTAGCACGTAAGTTCACACGTATGCGAGTATATGTAACATGTTTATGTAAATATAGATGTTTTTCATTCCGTCTGATTTTCAGAAAGATCAGAATGAAGTTTAATGGCAATTGTATTAACTAACCTAGTTCATGGTACATTCATTTCACTCCAGATTATAAAATATAAAACCACAATTATCTCTAAAATCCCTCCTTAAT
>NW_011889119.1:197354-199797 GCF_000151845.1 Pteropus vampyrus
CTTTGGAAGGGGTCATTCCCCTGCCTCTTGCAGAAACAGGATGCGAGCAGATGTTAACTCGTGCTCGGACGGTGGAAACCGGATACGACCCTGTCCCCACACGTGGCGGGCGTCAGTGGTGGCTGGCGAGGCTGGAGGCTGGCGTGGGGCTCCCGGGACCTGGGGCGCTGAGGGGGCCACTTACCGCTTTTCGTCCTCCACCTGCACGCCGACGGAGTGGTACTCGCGCAGGCCGCGGCTCTCCGTGTCCGAGTCCGTGCCGGTCTCCACCTGGTCCGACACAGAACGTCCTCGTTAGAGCAGGGGAGGGGACCCGGGCAGGGACGACCGTGCGTGCGCCCCCCGTGCCGTGAGTCACACGGCCGTTTCCTTCACGGGAGCTGCACGTGACCCGGCAACGCGGTCACGGGGCAGAAACCGTGCAGCGCCCGCCCGCCCGCCCGGCACACTTTGCGCAGCCACCTGAGCTCCACGCTGCGCTGCCGAATCGGCTCAGCTCGGGCAGAGGACGGCTTTGCGGGGCTGCGCTGCTCCGGGGCTTGAAGTCTCACCACGGCCCACAGCAGAGGAAGTGAGGACGCCCCCAGGGAGGGCTCACAACCAACGAGCGATTTAGCAGAGGCAGCCGACGGCTGCGTCCACAGACATCGCGGTGGGGACACCGCCCCAGCTGTCCCCACACGAAGCGGTCCCACGTCTGCCAGCAGGACTGTGCCCCGCAGGGCGATGCCAGGACACGGCAGAAACTGAGCATACTGCACAGGACTCTCGCTGCGGCCGTATCTGCCATGAAGTCAGCCCACTCCCACGAAGCATTTTAAGGGTCACCAGCAGCGTGACGTGTGAGAGACCGAGACCTCCAGCGCAGCAGCTCCGCAAACAAAACAAACCAAGAACCCCAAATCACCAGACTCGCGGGTCTGTGACGAAAGGTTCGGCCGTGAGCGTCATCCTAGCTACCCGGCTGTCCCTCCGCCTTTTCCCTAGGGGTCACCGACTGCGTCAACAGGACTCTGACTCCAATCCAAAATGTCATAACTAAGTCGTAAAACACATCTTTTCTAAAAATACCAATGATCGCTATAAGGGTAGGATGCACACCGGTAAACACGTCGTTACGACTCTTCCGTGAGTCCTAGGAGCAAAGGCACTCGCCGACTGCAAAGGCCGGGCCTAAGCCCCCAAGGGCTGCTCCAGGGTGTGGCTCCCAGAGATGGTGACAGGAACAGTTGCTGTTTATTTTGTTTACCGCGCGCCAGACGCCATGCTAAAGGCACACGGACGCCTGCACAGGGTCCGCATGACGCCCCTGCTCACACTTCCAGCCGCACTTAACAGCCAAGAAGTCAGAAGCGAGAAATTTGCCCAGGGGTGCACAGCTCACGGGGGTGCAGAGCAGGGACTCAGGCCCGGACCTCGGTGATCGCAGAGCCAGGCTCTGTACTGACCCTCTGTGGCCAGAACAAACACGGCTGCGTCAGGACCCCAGAGCTGCCGGTTAGTTCCTGAGCCAGTGCAGGACGCTGGGCACAGCCGTGGTCCCTGGCGAGTCTGCAAAGGAGCACGAAGCCACAGCAGCTGCGGAGGAAACGGGCCCAGCACACCTGGAGGGTCACTCCTGAATGAAACGTCTGCTCGTGGTCATTTCCCTTTCTAGTTTTACGTGTGTTGTCGCTTTAATAAATTTTATTTACTACTCGTGCTGGGCACGAAGACTATTCACTGCACACAGAGGGCACGCGGAGCTGCCTCGCGTGCCTTCGAGCTCATTTACTTACTGTCTTCTGCGGAGGGGAGATTTGCTTATCTTTAGTCTTCTGCCATCATAAATGATGCTGCTACAAACACCTGTCTGCATGTGTACGGGACACAAGCTTCTGTGGGTCCACTCAGAGCCGACGGGGGCGCTGGGCCAAAGGCACGTGTACGGTGTCGGGAGATGTCGTCGATACAGACACACAATGTGGTCGATACTGATTCACACGTACACTTTCAGAAACATTTTTGTAACTGAAAGAGCCCTGATTTTCATAAGAATATTCAGAACATTTGCCTCACATATCCCACTGTTAGGATTCTAGTCTAAAGAAATGACCTTGAATTCTGATAAATGTGTGAGGTCGGCACAGCGTGAGTTATGAGGTGACGCGTGGGGGACAGACAACAGGGAGACGGCGAAGTCGGGGCTACTGGGGGCACAGAGCACCTGCCGTCACTGAGGTGACGGCCATGAACGCTGCGTGACGGAGGCTCACGGCGCAGCCCAGGCCGGGGCGGCCGCGGCAGGCGGCATGGACGCCAAGGGCCCCAAACGCTCGCACGTTCACAGACATGTCGGCGTCCCATGGGAGGGGCTGGAACGGCCAAACCACAGCAGAGGGCCCCTTTCTCTAGTCGCCACGTTTCCTCCATCTTAAGTGCCTTATTTTCATAGTGAAAGACG
>NW_011889119.1:199847-202658 GCF_000151845.1 Pteropus vampyrus
CCGAGTCCTTCCGAGCGTCCCGTCCCCCTGCCCCCGGCTCTCATGCCATCCTTAGCCTGGTGTGGCACCGTCATCATTTTGGAAAGGCCAGCTTTGGCCGGTCACAATGCACGGGACTCCCCAGAGCCTGCTGGGTGCCCGTGTCGCCGCTGCATGCTGGGCGGTGCCTGTGGTCAGTGCCCTGTGCCTGGGCACTTACTCCCTGGAGTCCGCACAGCACCGCCCTGACGCAGGCGGGCGGCCCACCCCAGCCTCTGCCGTGTGGCCTCGCGCCCCCTGCAGAGCACTGTGAGGACCAGCTGCTCTGGGCCCGGTCCGGCCCCCTCTCTCAGCAGTCGCGTGCGGGGTGGGGGCCAGGTGGTCGTGGGGAAGGACAGGGGCTCGGCGTCAGGGGCAGAGGCAGGGAAGCAACGCCGGACGTGAAGCTCATCCTCTCCCGGGTCTGCGCCCTGCAGACGGGGCACCGGGCCCTCGAGGCTTCGTCTGCAGAAGACGGCAGTGCTCAGGGACCCATCTGAGGCCCGAGTCCCCAGGGGTCTTGCTCAGAGGCCGATGCTGACCGGGGCCCGGCTCTCACGTGCTCCGGGCACGTGTGCCAGCCCAAGGCTCGTCCATCAGTGCCGCAGACACTGCCTCACAGGCCGAGGGGGTGCCCCAACCCCCACGTCCCAAAACCTGACAGACAATCTCCAAACCAACGATCTGTGAGACCCGGCCAACATGCGTCAGAACCTGGTGTCACAGGTGCGGACGTCCTGGTGGTCCAGGGTGCCCGCTGTCCCCTCAGGCCTCACTCTGGGGAAGAAGGGCCTCAGCGGCCACGTGGTGGGACGGGGTGCGGCTGCTGAAGAGCCCCCCAGAAGGGATCCTGACGTGGGGGGGCTCCGGACGGGAAGGAGTCAGTCCCAAACAGGCGGGGCGGGCAGCCTCGCTTTGCAAGAAACGGGAGTCCGGCCTCTCAGGTAACACATCTTAAGGGCTGTTCCCTGGGGTGACATGCTGGCCTCAAGCACTTTTCGTTCGTCTGCTCACATGTCTGCAATGACACGGCTGGTTGTCCCCCAGCGTTTGTTATGAAAAGTAGTTCACACAGAGCAAATGTGCAAGAGCCTGACACGCGCACTGAGCGTCAGCAGCGGATACGGCCCGAGCGTGCATTCAGTTTTCTGAGCCATCTGGAAGGGAGCTGTGCCAGCTCGTCACCTGCCATCCTCTGCTACTGCCACGAGTCACTATCTTCTCTGCGAGGATCGTCATCCTGACATCACCTACTTCTAGATCGATTCTACAATATCCAAAGAGTTTAGAAACGCAGCTTTTGATGAAGTGGCCAGATGGGGTGACACCTGGGCACCCTTTCAGGCTTAAACGAGGAACGGTGGCAGGCCGTCGTGCACCTGCCCTTTGGGGCCGTGTTGTCGACAGATCCAGTCCCGGGGGCCACTGCCCCCAGACGCACGCCCTCCTGCCCACGGCTGTGCTGGGTGAGGGGTGTGGCCCGGGTCAGGCTGGGGGGCGCGGCTCTGGTCCTCTGCACCTGGCCCCGCTTTTGGCCCCGCTGACCAGGGTCCTGCAGCTCTGGTCGTACTGCCGCCGAGGGCAGGGAGGACCCTGGCTCCAGAAGGCTGACTTTCCGGGTGTAAACCCCCAGAACCTCCTGACTCAAGAAAACATTTTAAGAGACTCGTTTTAATCGAGTTGTCGCTGAGGGAAATAGAGAAGTGACCAATCAGTCACTCTTCACACAGACTCCACGCTTCCCCAAGTGGTCATTAAAAACTCGGTCCACTTTATACAGTTGGAAGTTTTAATCTCTAATTTTCATGTTGTTAAAATCTAATTCAACAGAAGTATTAACATAAAGTACTTCAGTTTATAATCTTTAGCACAATGTGGACAGACGGGCAATAACTTGGTGCTGATTTAATGTAGCAAAGAGTCGCTATAAAGGGCATGAATTGATTAGGGCTGGGGACAGATAATGAACGTCAGGGAGTGTGGCTAATGACTCGAGGAGGGCGGGAGAATTGTGGGGTCTATCTGACACCTAGAACGCAAACGGCTTCCTGTGACTGCAAAGAGTTCGAAGTGAAAATTCAATTTATTCTTTTCCACTATACTTCCCTAATTTTGTCATAGTTTAGACACGTTTCCTTTCAAGAGCTGCAGATAAGGACGAATCTCATCAGAAAGCAGATTTACAAAGAGCCCGATGCAACCCTCGCCTCTGATGCACAAAGAAGTCTGATTAGCGTACGCGCCCCTGTAACGCATCTCCCGCGCGTGCCCGGGACTCCCAGCCCCGTCTGAGGTGCTGTGGTGCCCGCGCGCTCGTCCCTTTGGCTCGCGAAGTGGGTTTGCGCAGCATTTGGGGGCGCGCTTCCCCCTCCTCTCCCGGTCCCTGTGCAGACTGTCACAGCGCAGGTGTACGGGGCTGTCACTGCTGTCCCTTCAAGGTCTCACTCTGTCACTTTCGTGTTTACTGAGCACGTTTCCCTTCCTGCTCCCGTCTCCCACGGCCACTGGGGCTGGACCTGTGGGGGTCATCCCCACAGGGCGCCTGGCCGGTCCGGATGTGTCTCCCTGTCACAAGACCAGAGGGGACATCCCCACAGGGCGCCTGACCGGTCCGGATGTGTCTCCCTGTCACAAGACCGGAGGGGGACATCCCCACAGGGCGCCTGACCGGTCCGGATGTGTCTCCCTGTCGCAAGACCGGAGGCGGTGACCGACCCACCCGGCTTGTCTGCTCCCTCAGGCTGGTGGCAGCCACTGTGCACGGAGCATGCGGCCTGCTCGAGTGGTTGCTGT
>NW_011889119.1:202708-204753 GCF_000151845.1 Pteropus vampyrus
GCCAGGCACGGCCCTTCCTGGAAGGGCGGAGGTGGGGTGTGACAGACCCCGGGCCAGGACGCCAACGCCTGCAGTGGACCACCTCACGCAGGCGCACAAGGAGCCTCTTCCCAAGAGAGAACTCCAGACACGAGGCGAACGGCTTTCAGCGTTTTGAGAAATAAACGCGCATCTTCATTTTTACCTGACCCATTACGTCCCAGGTACGGAGAAGATGCATCAGCAAATCGCTTATGCTAAGTGACCTCTCTCTCTGCAAGCGTGGTGTGTGCGGGCTCAGTGCCCAGCGGGGGTGGGGTGGTCGCGGGGGAGGCAGTGCCCCCTCTCGGCAGAGCGGTCAGGCCCCAGGGGACCCAGAGGCCTCCCTGGGCACCGTGTGAGGGGCTCAAGCCGAACCTGCTGACAGAACCCACTTAAAGATGGGGCTGAAGGGTGCCTGGGTCTCAGACCCTGCAGCAGAATCGAATCTGGGGACAGTGACACTTTCAACAGTTTCACCCCCCCTCCCCCGACGAGACAGCAGAGAACCACATGTAAAAACAAAGACGAGCACAAGAAGCGTTAGGTGTCACCACTGCCAAGGAGTGGTGGCAGGGGACCAGGGCAGGCTTCAGCCTGATGACGGACAGCTGGCTGGGCTGTCACGCTGCAAGGGTGTGGCTGCTTCAAGGCAGATGCACAAACAGCTGCCCGTCAGCTCTCGCACAGAACGGCCACTGTGCGCACGTGCTCGGCTGCCACCCGGTCCCCTGGCAGCCGTGGCCCTGGGCAGCACGTCTGTGGCCGGGCGGGAACCTGGCACCGAGTGCGGTCGAGCATGTGGGGCCGGCACCGTCCCAGCGGCTGAGGGCCCGGGACAGCGAGCACGCAGGCTCGGGCGCCTCGGGCCACCCCCCTTCCGGGCAGCCGCGGACAGCGGGCTGATTCCACCCTCCCGGCCTCCACGCGGGCTGGGACATCACGGCCCTGGGGCCTTAGGCAAGTCGCTGACCCCTGAGCCTCCGCGTCTCACCTGTGACGTGGGTGTGGTAATGAGGGCACCTGGGCCGCGGGAGGCCCGGGCACAGTGACGTGTGCTGTCCTCGGCGCCTCCCGGGGCCCTCGGAGCCTCCACGGTGGTGCTCGCCTGCCCGGACCACCCCTCACGGTCTCCGCGGCCCCGAGCGGCTGCCCCCGCCTCACACCCACACTCCCGGGTCCTGACACTGGCGTCACCATGACGACGCTTCCCTCCCGGCTTTTTGAGGCACTTTAACGAGACGACGGCCAGGCTACGAGCTCCCGTGAGACCGCGCTCGGCGGCGGTGAAGGGCAGGGGACCCCACGGCACACACCCTCACACGCTCACTCACATCCTCCAGCCACGCGCCGTCCACTCATGTGCCCGGCGCTTACCGAGAACCTGCTGTGTGCCAGGCACTGTGCTGGGCGCTGGGGTGTCAGGAGGCCGAAGGCACGGCCGGGCTGTCACAGACCACGCAGTGGGGGGACGGCACCCGGGAAGGCTGCACCCGGGTGGGGGAGCAGGGCGTGAGCGTGTGGGGTGATGGGGAGGCTGAGATGGGGTTCCTTTACCGGCCACACGACCTAATGTTCTGGCTTCAGAGTTACGTGCCCACGACTGTCAAGTGAAGACGGAGCTGCACGTGCCCCGTGGGGGCGGGTGCGGGAAGGGGGCGGGCGTCCGGTGAGCACAAGGGCGCGTGGGCACCAGGGACGCGGAGCCACCTGACGGCACGAGAACGTCGCACGTCTTCCCTCGAGATGTGGCTTGGGAGCCAGGAAGGCCGGCACGAGCCTGGCTGTCCTGGGAGCCGGCCATGGCCACAGCAGGTCCCTGGGCTGCGTGACCCCAGCCTCACCCTCACGGGTGCCATGGATCACACACTGGGGCGGGGGCTCCCAACAGAGTGCCTGGCACATGGGATCAGGACACAGCGGGGATGAGCGCAGCTGCGTGAACATCCAGAAAACAGAGACAGATAAAACTCACGCGTGAGCATTTTGTACTTACATCTGACCTTGGATATGGCTGGCGCTCTGGG
>NW_011889119.1:204803-207626 GCF_000151845.1 Pteropus vampyrus
GGGGACATCCCCACAGGGCGCCTGACCGGTCCGGATGTGTCTCCCTGTCGCAAGACCGGAGGCGGTGACCGACCCACCCGGCTTGTCTGCTCCCTCAGGCTGGTGGCAGCCACTGTGCACGGAGCATGCGGCCTGCTCGAGTGGTTGCTGTCGGTGCTGGGTTTTCACTCTGCTCTGCTGACCGGGGGCATCCCAGGCAAACTGCGGACACAGGCACACTGTCCCTCTGGCCCGTGTCCCCATCCCTTGCATTCAGAACATGGCCTGTGTGTCTCAGGTCACTCTGGGCTACTCGTCGTCCAGTGTTCCTTGTGGCTACTACAAAGCCCTGGGGTTTGATGC
The DNA here is from genome assembly GCF_000151845.1 of Pteropus vampyrus. NCBI lineage: Eukaryota > Metazoa > Chordata > Mammalia > Chiroptera > Pteropodidae > Pteropus > Pteropus vampyrus. Next base: position 205,146 of record NW_011889119.1, read on the forward strand.
GCCCGACCAGGTAGGTGACGGTAGCTTAGTGACTACTGGGCGGAGCTGTTTCGGGGCCCCCGTTGCTGAGTCCCTCGTGCAAGTCTTAGCTCCACGAGCCGAGCAAATAAGATCGTTGTGGCTTTGGAACAATCTCTTTTATGCCACTTATTTATTTATTTGTTTATTTTTTCTTTATGCCATTTACTTGTTTCGTTTCGCACGATTAATGCGAAAATCCCCAAATGCTAGGCTAGCAGTGGTTTGCAATTCCTCCGGGATCTACCTATTTATGCGTTAATGATAAGAAGCCAGTGCTCACGTGTTCTCATGACGGTTTTCATTAACCACAGAGGGCTGAATGAATCTGACTTAGTTCGACCCATCCAGTGAACTGTGATCGCAAAATTACAGTTCAGAAAAAATTATTCCGTGTAATAAAACTTTCGATATTCAGAACTCAGAGTTTTGGTTTAATAAGCCATTTGATTGAATCTTCACTTTCTAAAAGTGCCATAACCAGTAACCCTGCACCTGCTCTTAAAATCAAGATGAGAATCAGGTTACCTGACCTTTTAGAAATTACTAGGGAAGTATCTAGACCCGACCACTGCAATACTAGCTCCATGTACAAAGCATGCAGAAGAGACACTTCAGCGTCTTGTTATCTTTGCCCAGAGGAGATCAAGACGGGGGTGGCGGGGAGACTTAAGAAATTAAGACAATGACAAGGAGCATCCAGTGGGTCTGTTCTCTGTTCTTTGTGTCCAGGACTTAGAGCAACAGTTACTCTTGGTCATTAAATAGCAGTGGAGAAAAAAACCAAGCGAAATTGAAACAAAGTAGCTGATGTCTACGAAGTGCAGTGCACAGCGCACGCTCGCCCGGCCGGGCCACCTGAGGGCCCCCTGGGATTCAGCAGGTGCGAGCAGATCAGGATCAGCCTCGTGCACGGACTGTCACCTCTTCCGCCCACCCACCCTTCTTGCAGAGCTCGGCGTTGGGCGCTGTGCCAGGCACGGTCCAGGCCGCGCTGGCAGATGATAGGCTACCAAATACAGTCACCATGCTCAGCGAGCCTACGATCTCAAATGACAGCACAGGGCAGAGCTTTGGGAAAACATGGGTTGTCCTAACCTTTTGCGAAATGCGTGTCCCCAAGGGGTGGAGGATGGCAGAGTCAGGAACTCTGAGCAGTCGGTGGCCCAGCCTCTGTCACAGGTAGGTGGAAAGGCCCACGAGTAAATGAAGGTCTCTTGGAGTCAGGACATGAGGGGCTTGTGCTGCCAGTCATGGCCGGTGGCCGTCGTGTGGGCCCCAAGGCTCCTTTCTCGTCACCCTCCTCTGCCCGGCCCGCTCGCGTGATCAGACTAGTCCTGTCAGCCCAGCACGGCGCCACGTCCACCGTCACCGTGAAGCCTCCGCAGGCCTCTCCCCGGAGGGCGTCGGCCACGCCTCTGGGCTCTGAGTGCTCCCACACACTCCCCGTCACGCTGAGTGGCTCTGCCCGGCTTCGCCTCGTCCCAGGCCCCCATGGCCGGTCAGCCTCCACGCCATGTCCCGCTCACTCCTGTGCCCGCCTGCAGTCTTGGGGATCGCGGCCGCACTGTCACAGCTGTGGGAGGTCACACAGAGGAGACCCCACAAGTGCGAGCGAGGACACTTTCAAACAACTTGTTTAGGGAGATATGGCTGCGGGTGGCAGGAACTCAACCCCATCTCCAGACGCGTGACAATGACAGGCAGCTGTGATTTAGGCAGTGACCGGTTCCCACTGGATGTGGGTCGCCGCGCACCCTCCAGCCCCGCTGCCCCTCACGGCACTGCTCTCAGAAATTTCTGGAACGACCCCCAGCGATGAGAAAGCCGTGACTCACGTGACGACACCTCAGCCTTCAGAGGTTGGGCCTTTGGTGCTGAGGGAGGGAGTCTGTGCCCTTCCAGCTGTCACCGTTTTCGACAGCTGAGGCACCACGGCCCACGTGTGTGTTTCTCGGCTCCAGGATTCTGTCTGGACCTTGGCGACCGCGGACTGGCCAGGGGCCGGACGGCCGACTCCAGCTGTGACCCAGCGCCCTGCTCGTGCGGGCTGGGGAGGACGCCGCCTCTCCGGGCACGGGCTATTTACGGTGGTGGCCATGGCCCAAGAGTTGCGGGGCACAGGTGCTCAGCAGAGGACGCGGCGCACGGTCGGGGTCAGCCCGTGCCGGCAGAGGTTTCTTTTAGAAAAGTATCTTTTAAAACCACAGTCCTTAAGAGAAGGTAATGACTCAAGGACGCGCTAAACGTGGGAGTCGCGATGAGCATGCGTGTCACTGTCACCTCGCTCACGCCAGCGGCGGGCGCCCCCTGCCGCCCACACGTCTCGCACGTGTCGTTAGCGGTGCGAATTCAGGAAGCTCCGCGGGCACACTGTGGGCAAAGCCCGACAAACACCACCTCCCGCAGAACGTCCTTGCTGCCCGCCTCTGCCCGGCGGCCACGGCACGTGGCGAGTGTGCC
>NW_011889119.1:207777-210114 GCF_000151845.1 Pteropus vampyrus
GAGCAAGTCCATTCAACCTCCAGCCCGAGCTAACGGTGCACGTGTGGGGTTAGGCTGCGGGCACGGACACGGCCGGCACGGACACGCAGTGACAGCGAGAGCCGATAAACTCAGCGAGGAACGCGCAATGCGGCAGGGGGCCCGCCCTCCTCCAGCCCGGGCCGTGCCGGGCAGAGGCTGCCACACCACATCCACGCGGGCCGGACCACCGCGGGGAAACGCTCGTTTTATAAAAGCAGCATGTACTCAATCACGGTCAGATCAAGGCAGAAACATCTGTGTAAACGGTCAGAAGCTCCTAAGACCGCCATGCGTGATCGCCAGCACGTGACGAAGCCGGCTGCTTTCCACTTCTCTGCGCCCTAAAACCGCTTCCCACGAACAGGTGTTCCACGAGGGAGAAGACGTGCCGTCAGAAGGCGTCTGCCCCCACGGGCTCTCACAGGGTGTGAATGCTGAGAAGCGGCGCCGGGCCTGCGGGCCTGTCCCGCCTGCCTCACCTGCTGGCCCGTGCCCAGCCGCCTGTCCCCACCTCCTGCCTGGCAGAGGTCTGCGTGCAGGCTGCACAGCGGCTCCGCCACAGACAGGCAGACACTGGACATGGGACGCAGTCGAGTGTCCGTCAGGAGCCACAGGGAATCCATCGGGCACACCTGCCCGGCCGGCCCAGGTGTGACCCATCTTCACAGACGATGGACTGGCCCCAGTCCCCATTCTGTATGGACGGGTCTCCCACTGGGGTTGACTGTTTTTCCTTATCTGGAAACAGCGGGGGCATCAGTGCGTCTGCTCAGTGACAGCGTGCGGGAGGCCAGGGTCCAGCCTGCAGGGTCCAGCTCCCGGCAGCACTCTGGACGGACGTGGCACACGGCGGGTGAGGAGTCCCGCCCTGGGGGTCCCAGTGATGGCCTGGCCAGTGGCGCTCTGCCTGGTGGCCCATTGCTGTCTCCCCGGGGATGCTTGGTAACACCTGGGGACACTCCTGGTCGCCACAGTGGTGGGGGTGGTACCGCTGGCACCTGGTGGGTAGAGGCCAGGAGGCTGCTGACCACCACCCAGTGTGCGGGCACCCCACAGCAAGGAATTGCCCCAGGCCAAGGGACGTGCGTGTGCAGACCAGAGCGACACCGTCAGCCACTCCGGGAGGAGGGACCCTTCCTGGGGGATGCACCTGCCCCGGGGAGAGGGCGGGGCACGGACGCAGGCCGAGCACTCTGCAACAGCCTGTCACTTCCTCCTGCCTGGTGGTTAGGGCTGGCACCCCCTCTCCGTCACCCTGTGTAGGGACTGCCGTGAGGGGCAAGCACCACTGTGACGGCCGCGGTCCACTGAGAGCTCCTCCATGTTGCCACGTCAAGGGCAGCAAGTGCCCCAGGCCAGGGGGCGCGGCAGCCACAGAGGGGGAGCTCGCTGACGGACACGTCCGCACGTCACGCGAGGCGGGTGGCCCCTCCGCGGGCAGCGTCTCTCCCTTCGATGGCCTGTCCCCCGGCGTCTCCATCCAGCAGGAAGCGCGCCCCGCCGCCCGCCTCGCACTGCAACGCTGACTCTGCTCGGTTCTCGAGCAGAAATACGACTCTGAAGAAATTTCAAGTCCCAGAAATAGTGGCAGTGACGACGAAAAGCAACAGAGAAATCTCAGCACGTAGATGAAAAAGTTACATCTGTCTGGATACAGTTACGCTCACCTTCACGGGCTGACAGAGGCTGGTCAGCGCGACAAGGTTATAAAACGGCAAACTGGAGATTCCTGCAGCCGTGACCATCTCCCCGGCGCACGCGCCCGCGCTGCACTGGTGTTTCACAGACAAGCTCGGTACAAAGATCTCAGAACATTTAGGCCGCTGCACGCAGTGAAATTTATTTCCAGCCCGGCTCACTATTCCAGTTATTCTCAAAGGGTTCTTTTCACTGCTGCTCAAATGATCTAGCGCAACGCAGAGTCTGAACAACGAACACAACTAAAACTTCCTTCTTGTGTCAATAACTTGCAAATAAAAAAGAAAATCTCATGATCACAGGAAAATGCAATATCACCGCTTCTCATCTTCCAGTGTATTTGCCACAGGGTGATAATACGAATTTAAAATTGATTTCCTTGCCAAAAAAAAGGAGTTACGCAGCATAGTTTCTTAACGAATTAATTAAAAGGGGGCAACAGCCTCCGGACACATGAAGACGATGCGCCTGTGCCTGGACTGGAGCCGGCAGGGCCGACCCTGGGCCGACGCGGTGAAGGCTCCCTGCGGCTTCCCGGCGTGTCGCGCGGCCGCGAGCCCGCCCTGCACACAAGCGACGCGGCTTGGTCCCCGGCTGCGCCTGTCGGAGCCCCGGCCG
>NW_011889119.1:210583-219776 GCF_000151845.1 Pteropus vampyrus
GAGGGCAGGGGCTCGGGGGTTAAAGGGGCTGAGTCTGGGAGGCGGCCGGAGTGGGCCTGTGGGTGAGGACACGCGGCGGGGCCAGCAGACACGGCCCACCCTACCACGTGCTCGGCACTCGATGCGACGGGCACAGCGCCGGGCGACAGGGACGGAGCGTCGCGGGTCAGCGCTGCCAGCTCCTCTCTCGTAGGACTCTGTGAGGCTCGATCGGCCTCTCCCGGTGGTCCGCAGCCGGCCCCCTGGCCACACTGGCTTTCTAGAGCTAGTGTGACAGCCTCTGCCTTTTCTTCAAATCACACACTTCCTGGGGGACACCAAAGGGCCACCCTACAGCGCCCCCTTCCCCGCAGCGGGAACGCCCTTTCAGGCCTGGCCCTGGCTGACACGTCCTGCATCCTCACGTCCCAACGGCGCAGCGGTCAGCTCCGGGAGCCGAGGTGCAAACCCGCCGGCTGCTGCCTCCACGCCGAGCTGCGGCTGCAGCCTCTTGACCCCACAGAGCAGGGCGTGCCTGGGCTCCTGCACCGAACCCCACAGGAAGGGCACCCTACGCGCCTCCTTCCTGGGCCACGTGCGCTGCAGGGACCGCCCCGCTCCAGGAGAGGCCGCGGCCACCGTGACTTGGCGACCACGTCCCGCCAGGCTCAGCGAACTCGTCTGCGAAAGGGAAACATGCTCTCTCTCCACGTGCTGTCGCGGAGGTCGAGAAGGAGCTAATGGGGGGGCCAGCAGAGGCCAGCACATGGCGGGGTACCCACTGTGTGTGGTGGTCAGGACGAGGTCCTGTCACCGTGCCATCGCCGCGAACTCGGCACCACCCTCGTTACTGTGGTGATCGGTACCGAGTCACCACGTGTGCGCTCATGACAGCTGCGGCTCATTCTTCCAGGAGCTCACACACGTGCACACATGCGTGCACGCACACGCACGCACACGTGCACACGCTCACACGCACGTGCACACGCGGCTACAACTGGGCAGGGCCTGCCACCCCCGGGCACCATGCTGGCCCTGCCGGGGGGGTGGAGCCATGTCCCTGTGTTGGGGGCAGGGGTGGAGCTCGCAGGGGTCTGAGCATCTTCCGAGGTGCGCCAGCCACCACGTGCTGGAACTGGGGTGCGGGCGCCTCTCTGGTTGCTGAGCACGGTGACCCTGCCGGGCCCCTGACCGCGACACGGGCCGAGGTCTCGCTCTGCCAGACCGGCGCCTCGGCCGTGCGCAGACGCACGCTGCGGCCCCTTCCTGTTGAAATCTAAGTGGGAGGCGTGGCTCCCGTTTGAGTGAGATTTCCTCTTAACTACGTCAGTTCCAGGTTTTCTAAAAAAATAAAATACATTTGGTGGCAGAAGGAACTTTAAATTGTACACTCACCCCATGACCCAGCTCGTCTGACAGGCTATTAACCAGCGAGTGAGAGGAAACTCACTGTAATGACCTCCAATGCCTTAAAGGGTAGAAACGACTGAAAAATCATTTTGGGGAAAAAGGCCTAATATTTGCTTGCTCGCCGCAGCCACATCTCCCCGGCTCACAGAGAGCTCGTAGGAGCCCCGGTGACCTCCGAAGCCGCGGCACTTCCAGGCTGTCGCAGCAGGGAGGGTGAACTGACGCGCCCCGCCCCGGCCCCCCACGTCCCCCCCCTCGCCCTCCAGCCCCCACCCTGGCAGCCCGCTCGGGTTTTGCCCCCTGAGCAGTGACACTCCGCGGGGTGCCTTCTCCTCTTTTCTAGCTGAATAATGGTGGTGCTTGGTCACCGCTCCTTCTCGGCACGCTGACCGGCCCTCGGCCCGGAGAAGGGAGACAGCGCTGTCCCTCTGAGTATGTGGTCCGCGGGCGCGCAGCTGTGACGCCAGGTGCGTGGCCGAGAGCTCCAGGCCGGCAAGCTGTCCTATGTGCTCTTGGTGCTCGGATGTGAGTGGAAAGATTCTTGAATGAATACAGAAAGGTGTCTACTAACGTGAGCTCTTCCTGGAGGGACCAGCACCGGCTGAGGTTGACCAAAAGCCCACGTGTGAGTTCTTGATGTGGGTCCCCACGTTGAACCCTCCACGGCCCCGTGGAGCAGGGGCAGCAGAGGCGGCTTCTGTCACGGGGACGGAAACTCGACAGTCTTGGGCATCAGTCTGCATGATTCCTGCAGCCAGTGAAGGGAATGTCCACTGTGACGGTCCCTCGGGACACCAGGTTCTCTCGACATCAGGGACACTTAGCTAAGAGGCCCGGAGAATGTTCTGGTTAAATATTTGAGGATCTGAGCCACCAGCATCTTAGTGGTGGGACATACGTGACCCGGAGGGACATTTAAGTCTCTGAAAATATCGATCACTTGTCCACATGATTCTCTCTGCAGTGGCCCCATGGAAAACCCAACATACGGATTTAATAGAAACACATAGCTGATACCTGATGTTTTGAGAATAATAAATTGTCCAAGTTGAAGAAGCAGATTTAGAAGCACACATTGGAACCGGCACCGCGGTACCGGACTTATTCTGATGTGAGCCCAGAAGCTCACACGGGACTCTTATCTGAAGGTGTAGGACAGACACTTAATACGTGTCCTGCATGGTCCTCACGTGGCCCTGTGTGCATGTGACGGGGACACTCACGTGCTTTTACAGTACGACAATAAATCACGTTCGTAGCCCTGGTTAACTGAATGTGTGCGAATATTATCATTTAGAAATTAAGTCTCAGGCATCACTCCTGGGTAAACAAACACCGTAGAACATAAACTATGTAAAGAAAAGGATGTGGACACAGAAGCAAAAGCCTCGTGTACCGTTCGTTCGTCCGTCCACCCTCTGACCAGTGTGTCCTGCACGGCCGACCTGTGGGACAGAGCTGTGTGCCCATAAGGGACGCATCGCAGTCAGGGTCAGAAGTCGAGGACACAGCAAAAATTTAAAAACGACCATTTGCTCTTGTTAATTTGCTGCCATGGATTAAAATAATCAATTAAAAAACTATTTCACACGTTCAAGAAAAATATTCAATTATTCAGTTGACAGGTTCGGGCCACAGTCATTGTTTTGACTCGGTGTACGTGAACATATGCAATTAGAGTAAACTCAGCGAAGCCAAAATGATTAGTTATGGGTTGTGTTATTTGTTATTTTGTACATGGATGCCGGGCGCACACTGAATACAATCAAACATTTTAAATTTAATTTAGTCAGAGTTCTAGTGAAGTTTGTACATCTTCAAGAACCAGGTGAATCAACAGAGATCTCTAAACATCACATTGGCTTTAACTATAAGTGATCGTGTATGAATTTTGAAAAAAAACACAAAATGACTATTTAATATCTTAAGGTAGCTGAAAACCTATATATACTTTTTGAGTCCAGGCATGAACATCCCTTTGGCTTTAAAGCCTGTCGCTGATTTCTTCTCCAGGTGCATAATGCTACGCAAACCCCAGCGACTTTTCAAGTGCCTCCCCAATTCCAGGAGAGAGATGAAAACATACGTGTGTTTTCTAATCCAGCTGCTGAGTGTCTGGATTCGGCTTACGTCTCGGAGAGCAGGTCCGTTGGTGGGGGCCAAAGGATGACGGGGGGGAGGGGAAGAGGCAGGTCTGCGAGGCGCTCCTATCGATGGCCAAGTCAGCCCCTGTGCCACTCAGAAAAGGTGAGGGACGTGGCTTAAGATGGAAGGAGCCATGCGTGTCCCACGTTCTGGGAAGATTCCCGTCAAATTGTGTTTAGCTACAAGTAGTGACACTTAAAGGACGCGTGGCCCGCGGGGTGAGTCCGTCCCTGAGGGGGCTGAACGAACGAGGCCTGGGAGAGGCGGGGAGGCTCCCTCCCCAGGTTTGGGACCGAGTCAAGCCCCGTTGGAAACCCCTTCTGAGGAAACTGCTCAAAGCCCCAAGTCAAAGGCCTGCTGGGCGGGAAGACGGAAGAGGCTGCAGCTGGCAGGGTGAGGGGGGCGGCGGGAGCCTCATCCCACTAAGACCGCGCCCCAGACTCATGGCTTCATCTCGACCGTGTGCAGAAGGCCGCGGCCCACGTTTGGCCAAACACGGCACAGCCACCAGCCAGATTTCAACGGCCCAACCGTCTCAAATATCTCAGCATCTGAACTATAAGTAAAAACGCGTCTCTCTGTAGCACTGGCGGCGTTTCAACGACTCACCAGCCCCGAGCAGCCGACGGTCGCCGTGGGGACAGCGTGGCCGTGGAGCGTTCCCAGGCGGGTCTCGCCAGGCTAGGCCGACGTCAGCACGCGCCCCCATCTGCCCCACAGGCGACACACAGCACGAGGGCCGCCATTAGGTGCTTGCAGGCTCAGCACATCTACCGAAGGGGTCTGCAGAAGCCCCTTTGGAGATAAGCAAACCCGGACGAGAAACCAACGGCTGCCCACTCTGTACTTGTACTGACCCTGAGTAACCTCAAACGTGGACACAGCGTTTCTTTAATGCTGTGACCCAGCTGCACCTGGGATGCTGGACACCAATGCAGTCCTCACAAGTCCAACAAGTCAAAAAGGGAATTTAAAAATCAGCCCTCTACCGCAGAAAGCACAGGCACGTGACGAAGACGGCGCGCTCCCAGCAGCAAGCGCCATGCCCCCCTGCACGTGACCGAAGCCGCCACACCGCTCGGTGGCGGCGCCACAAGCCGAGAACGTCCAAATGAGAGTCTGGACGTTGCAGAAGCCAAACTTCGGAGCCGAAAGATTCGGCATAAAAGAGTAGAGCTGTTTTGACACGTCATTAACGTTAGTCTCGAAACGCAAGCGTGCATCAAAGAGCACGCGCACGTGGTTTCCCCAAAGTTACACAAACTCGTGGCCGCCCAAGCTCGGCGGCAAAGTCGTCTACCTCAAATGTGTTAGTCGGCAAGAAGTCAGAGCCTGACCGGCGTTCAGCGTCCGTGGTCAGAGCACAGCGACGACAGCTGTTCCAGTGTTCGAGACACTTCCTGCTTCCATTCTGAATACGTAAAAATCTCGTTATGCAGGAAGAATTTGGATTTTCTGAAGAACCAAGAGTGACCAACTTTTAACTATGTGGAGAGCCTTGTAGTCCCAAGTACCAGATGCCCAAAGGGCCGTGGACACAGTAACCGCGAAGGGCTTCGTCAGCAGCGATGGCACAGGCTGGCTGGCGGTCACACTGACTGGAGAACAGGAACCAAGAAAGTGTGGTCCTCCCCCACCCCCCCAAAAAAAATTTAACTGTTGAGGACAGAATTATGTCCCCAGTCTTTGAGATCAGGAAGCTTTAAACTCAGATGAATAACATTTCTGAAAAGAACGATTTTTTTTGGTGGAAACTTTGATAGGCTGATAACAGTGACACCGGATGACTCTGATTAATCTGTTCTCAGAGATGCTGCGAGCTGCATAGCAGATGCACTCGTCACTCATCTTCAGAACTGATGTGTGTGTACTTCGCTTCATTTGAGACGCTTAATCGTGAAGGAAGTCTACGTTAAAGCTGTACCAGAACTATATTTTTACAATCAAAATTTGGGAAGGGGGAAATTCTTAGGTGGTGTTTCGCTTGATGAAATCACCGGTTTTCACATGTGCACGTGAACAGTGAGTGCGTGGCTGCTGCCCTAAGCACAGTGACGCACAGAGAGCTCCTGCTGTATTCAAGGAAAAATGACTTTCCACGGAAACATTAGCGACGTGATAAAGCAAAGGCGACTTGCACGGGCACAAACGACAGGCAACTCTGACTTGTTCTCATTCACTGCGGCTCAGAGACCACGGCCTGAACGTGGTCTGCTTCGCCCAGAAGGTTCGACAGGAAACCCGGAAGGCCCCAGACCTGCTCTGTGGATGACAGGTGTGCGAGCCCAGGGTGACCGCACGGGGGGGAGATGCGATCCCCAACCTCCACATCACAGGCCAGGCGTGACCTTAGGGAGCGAGGGTTAGATGCCGGGGTCAGGGGTGCCGAAAGCCCGAGCCCCCCACCAGAGGCTTGTTCGGAGCCCGCTGGGATCGAAAGCCCCGCTGGTCTGCAGCAGCCAAGCACGGCGGCCGTGGCCGTGGACGTGAGCTGCGTGGGTGGCGCTGGCTCCGCCTGGACACGGGGAGGCCATGCCGGCAGCACCTCTAGGAGCCAGGGGCTGCGGGCGGCTGTCACACCTGTCCCCGGAGGGAGGCCGCCTGTCCCCTGGCAGGCCTGGGAGTGGGCAGCTCTGGCCACAGAGTTGCGTGTGGAAGCCGCGGGGTACCAGGCACCCCAGCAGCGGTGCCAGTGCCAAGGCCACCGCGGCCCGTTTTCAAGAGGAGGGGACGCTGCTGCGGCCTCTGTCGGAGCAGCAGCCTCGGGGCACCTGTCACGTCCTGCAGGGGCTTCTGAGGTCTCCCAGGGTGGAGCTGGGGCCTGACTGGCCCCCAGGAGCCGGATCCCCTGGTCAGAACCGGACGCTGAGGATCTGACCTCCCTTGTGACCATTCGCTGCCACCGGCGCCACGGTCACACTCAGCCCCGTGGGCCTGAGGGCCACTGGCGAAGGGTGTCACGGACCCCTCGGCGAGTCCCAGCCCCGTGCTGCGTCCCAGGCTCCACCCCGAGCCTGGCTGAGCGGACAGCAGATGGCGGGAGGGGACCGGACGCAGGTTCGCAGAAAGCCCACCGCCCCCTGCCCCGCCGTGGACCTGGACCTTGGGCGGAGTCGAAAAGCACGTGCTTCCGTCAGCTTTCTTCTCCAAAACGCACCCCCATCCCAAATCACGCGCAATCCCGGAAGTGACCGTGACAACCACGGGACGACCTTGAACCGCTCGGACATCTGCTAACAGGTCTGAACTGATGCACCACGTCACCGTTTCCGGCTGCTCGAACCGCAGCACAGATTTGTGCTGCCCCTCGTGGCAGGGACGTGGCCCTGGTGGTCAGCCTGACCCCGAGAACCCAGGGGTAGCCCTGCACCTCAGCACCTGCCCCACCTGGCCGCACGAGTGCTTCTCACGGGGCCCCTGCCTGGCAGCTGCCGCTGGGCTGCGTTTCCTGCCATTGGCATGAACCGGAACGTGTGACAAGGACAAGCTCAGCGTGCCTGGGAGAGGGGCCCCGGCTCCCGTCTGGCTGGGGCTGGAGCAGTGCTGGCCTGGCCGAGGGTTAGGGGAGCCCCTCACGCGTGCACTCACCCGCTGCCTGCTGAAATCTATCACGGTGACACAATAACGCCCCCCCCCCATGCCCACATCCCAATCCCTGGCACCTGTGACCATGTCACCTCACGTGGTAGAAGACACTCTGCAGACGTGATGGGAGCTCAGGACCTTGGGATGGGAAAACCAGCCTGAATCGTGTGCGTGCCACGTGCAATCGCCAGGCCTTGCAGGTGGGAGGCAGGGGAGACGTGACGGTGGGGCCGGGTCAGTGTCCCCCGTCAGCGGCGAGGCTCGCAAGCTGCAGAAGCCGGAGCCTGTCCTGAAAACGGAATCATCATGTCCCCGGGAGGGACGAGTTACTCTAGAAACGCAGACGATGAAGTAAGTTTATAGTCATTCCCTCTGTCGTGATCTGGAGGGATCCTTCCTTCGTTTTAATGACTTCTAGAATCAGCTGTGACACATGCTGAGAAAACCTCTGACCCAGAGAAAAATCGTTAGAATCTGATTTTACAGCATTTCTCTTCGTGATATCAGTAACTCTCTCTCCCTAGAAAAATCAGGCGAAATGCATATTTAGACAGGCAAAGCTATTTCTGACGAGTCACTTCACGGATGAGAAAGCAGCCGTGCGTGAAATGGAAGCTGGGTGCTTTCAGAGCCGCTTCACTGAACGAGAGGACACTGGCCAGCACGCGGCACTTTCCGGAGGAGGGGGGGGCGGGCTGCACACACGTCTCCGGCGCGTTCGGGCCCTCAGGCTCCTGCAGAGGGGGCTGTGGCCGTGCGTGCTACGCATCCGGGCTGAGCGGAGCCTGGGGACTCAGACCCCACGGAGCCGAGCGTCCGTCCAGCAGCAGCCTGTCAGCGCCCGACACGTGTCTAAACGCTCGACAAGCCCGCCACGCGCACGCTAAAACCGCAGTCACCGCAGACGAACGTTAAAGTCCTGCACCTGCACTTCACACGAGGTGACACAACCTAGCGACTAGTTTGTTTTTCAAGCATGCAGACCTCTCTCCACGCGCACGCGCACAGGGACGCGCACACGCGCACACACGCACACGCGCGCACACGCACAGGAGTAGCTGTGGAATGTGAGAACTGAAAGTGACCGGGAGCCCGTTCTGCTCCCGGGCCAGCAAGTGCCGAGTCACCCCGGGGCGTCTGCACCCCGCAGACTCGGTCACTCTCTCCGAGCTCCTGTTCTGTCTCGCAGAGAGGGTTCTCGTTTCTCGGGTACCTTTCCCACTGTTATTAAACAAAGCGCTGCTGCGCGCCATCGAGAAAGTATCATACACATTTAACAGACAAAGCCTGGAGTCACGCGGGGAGGGATCGGTGACTCGTCTGCGCTCACACTTCTGCACAAGGGCAGCTTGTAATGGGGCGGCCACGCCCGGGGCTTCCTGCTGCTTCTCAGGCCGGCCCACCTGGGGCCACCCTGGCCAGGCCGGAGGGGGCTCTGACCGATAGCCAGGGCCGGGCCCAGGAGGAGCCTTGAGGAGACGCGCCGTCCGCGCTGACCTGGTGCGGGGCGCAGGGGCGCGGGCACGGGCGCCGCTGCGCACGTGGACTGGGACGCGTCTCGGCTCCGACTGGTTCTTGCGTCAGCTCCGTGAACGTGTCTTGTTTCACTGTCTGCACGACAACAGCTCTGAAGCAGAACTCGTTTCCTACCAGGCGACCATCATTTCGAAGCGTCTCTGGAGACGAGTGTTTGCTCGTCACCTGTGCACGAGACACTCGGCGGAATCGGTGCACAGGCAGCGGCACCTCCAGAAGCGTGTGCTTGTCCAAACGCGATGGCTGTGGCGCACGCTCCTCCCTGCGGCCTCGAAGCGGCTCCTTTCCCCACCGTTGGCACAAAGTGCGGAGCGGCCCACACTGTAACCGTAACGGAAGGCGCCGCGGGACAGGGCCCTACGGGGGAGCCGGGCCAGCCCCAGACGCCTGCACCCTGGGTGAGGTCCGCGGCCCTGCAGACATCCAGACGAGGCCCTGGGCGCTGCCCGCCTCCTGCCCCCCACACAGCCCGGCGCCCCACGACCCACCACGCTTCTCCTGAAGGCCCCAAGGCGTGGCTGTGCCTGTCTCAGATCCT
>NW_011889119.1:220771-227097 GCF_000151845.1 Pteropus vampyrus
GGACGGCGGCATCGTGATCACGCACTCGTCGTCTTGCGAGTAGCCGGCCTGGATGGCGCGCAGGTAGCTGTGGCTCCGCGTCCGGAAGCAGCCGGGGAGGCCCAGGGCGTCCATGGCCTGCACCTCCATCTCACTGAACACGGACTCACACACCGACTCCAGCTGCCCGTTCAGCTCCGCTTCACTCATCTGGAACGAGCAACGACACAGTGACGGTGAGGTCCGGCCGGGCCCCACGGCCACCTTCCGAGAGGAAGCACCGCCCGCCCACCGGCCACCCCCACGCCTGTTCCCAGCACAGCCGGTGTGAGGTCAGCTCGGGAAGCAGCTCGCTGGGTCATTCCTTACAAAACACTGACAAAGGATCACGGCTCTGGACAGTGGGGGGTGGGGGGTCTCAGGGATGCTCAGGGGCGCACACAGGGGCGTGACCCTGGTGGGCTGAAGGGCCTCTGGGGGGTCGATGGCCTGGGCAGGGGATACGCTTTTCCTGAGGTTCACAGGTGGTAACACGAGCTGAACGTGCAGGTGTTAGGTGGAATCTCGATAAAGTGAAACACGGCCCTGAGATGAGATCGAAGATAACGGGGCAGCAGAAAGGGCGCGAGCTGCGAGAATGGACAGTGGACACTGGGCAGATGTGGCTGTGCCAGAGGCCCAGGGGCCCAGGGGCCGGGGCAGAGGTCAGAGACGCAGGGGTCATGTGCCCAGTCTGGGTGGTGAGACTTCGATCACCGCTGTGCCTGGTGTTGATTCTGGTGTCCACCTCACGTGTGGCAGCGCGTGAGCCCCTGGGGGCTGCGGGGGAGACTGACGGGCACGGGCTGGGGCTCGTGGAGAGGTGACAGGGTATGAGGCCCACGGAGTCCCCGTGACGGCCTCCCCTCCCTCGGGACGATCTCCTTGTCCCATCCTGCCTGCCCTGGGGGCCGGGTCCAGAACCCAGGGTGATTGTCCACTGCAAACCGTGCGGACGCCCACGTCTGTCATGGCCTCACACATCCACCATGTCACCCGATTTCCTGAATGCCCTGGTCACGTTACAGATAAATAAGGGTCTCGTTCTGACCGGAGCAGAATCAGGTCAACCAATCTGATTCTTTGGTGGGGAGACAAAGCACGAGGCTCCTGCCCACCTTGAGCTGTGGACCTGCCCACGGACCTCGGCGCTGTCCCTGGGTCACCCGCACACTGCAGAAGCAGCTCCCTGCACTGGAAAACCCTGGGACCGCAGCCCAGCCGCCGCCCTAGAGGTGTCGGAGGAGGGCGCCGAGGGGTACCGGGAGGCAGGGCTGTCCCCCGAGGTTGCAGCTTGAGGAGGAGGGCAGAGAAGACCAGAGGCTCCGAGGTGTCCAGCGCAGGACAGAGCCGACCAACTCAGAGCAGACGCACCGTGACAGCCCAACGTCACGGCTACCTCAGGCCCCTCGTGAGGGAAACGCACCAGAAACTCTCATGAGGTTGAAACGCGACATTTTCCGGACTACAGATTTCTTTCAACCTAAGTTCCCCTTACGTGGAATTATATCAGAACTCCCTGATTGTTTCACGTCATTAATGCCAATGTTGCACATGAGACAACTGGAAAAGGCTGAACCCTGAGTGTGGTCACTCACACTGGCCAGCACCCGGGTGCAGGACGCGGTGGAAGCCGTCTGCGACGCCACCAGGCCACGATCACCCTCCACCGCACGAGGGGGAGCAGGGGCCACTGCGAGCAGCGCTCAAACGTCAGCCACGACCACTCGGCTCGGGCTGCTGGCCACGGAACCTCGTCAGGGAGGTTCCAGTTCTCAAAATGAACGTGACTCTTCCCCAAACAAAGCAAACGCAGGGGAGCAGGGTGCCCACTCGGCCTAGAAAGGCACCGGTGACCTGTTCTCCGAGGGCTGATTTGGTCACTGAGCTGGAGGGAGATCTGGAAAAGTGGCCACCATGCGACAGGAACTCAAACTGTGGCTCTGCACTGGACGTGCCCAGGAGGGCGCTGGGCTGGAGCAAAGCTCAGTGCAGTTTGATGCGTCCTACTCCGCTTTTGTGAACCATGAGCTCAGAAACACAGCCCCCTAGACCAGCGGTCCCCAGCCTTTGTGGCACCAGGGACCGGTGCTCCTACGAGACTCTAACGCCTGATGACCTGAGGCGGGGCTGAGGCGGCGATGCCGATGCTGGGGAGCGGCCGCGGATACAGACGAAGCTTCGCTCATGTGCCACTCCCCTCCCGCTGTGCGGCCCGGTTCCTAACAGGCCACGGACCGGTACTGGAATGCGGCCCAGGGGTCTGGGGACTCCTGGACTAGGGGATGGGGCACCACGGAACCGAAGCAGAGGTCAGGAAAATGGTAAGGGAGACAGGGTGGGCAGGGGACTGTCTTGTCTGTGGCAGAGAGCCCTCCGGTCATGACAGGTGACGTTTGCAGAGCAAGCACAGCAGGTGACGCTGGAGCCCTCGGACGCGGCTGGTGGAGGGTGCGAGATGCAGCAGCCTCCGTGGAAAACGCGATGGCAGCTCCTCGAAGCTTAGAAACAGAGTCACACACGCTCCAGCAAGGCCGCCATCTGGCTAAGGCCGCATCTGGCTATGTCCACAAGAGCCAGAAGTGGGACTCGTGAGCGGGCACCGTGGCCAGTGATGGGGACGACAGGAGTGCCCGTCCACGGAGGCACAGGCAAGCAGGGCTGAGGTGTCTGGACGACGGGGTGCCGGTCAGCCCTGAAGACGGAGGACGTCTGTGCCGGCTTCGACGTGCATGGACCGTGAGGCCCTGGTGCCGAGCGGAGGGAGCCAGCCATGGAAGGCCAGACGCGGCGAGCCCACCGACAGGAAAGGAGGCGGCGGGCGCAGGGCTGGGGGTCCGTGTTCAGTGACAACAGTGTCAGTGTGGACGGTGAAAACCATCTGGGACGGTGGTGGGGATGGTGGCCCAGCCGAGCAACCGCAGATGCCCGAGCTGTGCGCTGAAGGGTCAGACAGCACCACTCATGGTGCGTGCCCCACACCTGAGGGAAAGGACACCTGGCAGAGGGAGGCTGTGGTCACGCCCACACGCCCAGAGGGCCCAGACCAGGACAGCGGGGGACAGGGCGGAAGAACGGCTTCTCTGCAGCGAAGATGCAGCGGCCCCTGCAGGCCATTCCCAGCACTGCGCCCTCCTGCGCGTGGCCACAGCCAGGCGGGCACAACCACTGGACCGTGGGTGGACAGAAGCCAAGCCGAAGGAGAGACTGTCACGGCCACTGAGAACTCCGGAGGACGTGGCCAGGCTGAGCCTCGGGAGGGTGACAGGTGCCGCCCCAAGGACAATGACAGCAAGGACCAGGGTGTGAGCCTCACCCCCGCAGGTGCCCTCAGGCTCCCCCTCAGGCAGCCGCTCCAGGGACCCCGCTGGGGGCCTGCGAACTCCGGTTACGGCAGAGACGTCGGGTCAGAGTCACGGGGAAGCTGGCACGCACAGCGAAGGGAACGATCACTAGGGTCTGAGTGGTGACGAGAAACGTGTTCTAATTCCAGGGGAAAAGGAGCATGTCGGCGCCTCGGGGACGTGCCCTCCAGGGCAACCAGGTGCTCGTGCAGACGAAGCCAGTGGAAGCCTGCGGACGGGGCTGGATTTTGGACCCAGCTGCCACCTCACACCTGAAAAAGGCAGGACGTGTCCTCGCTGGCTCGTCTGGAGCGGGCTGAGCTGAGGAGTCTGTCCCAGGAGCAGTGGCACGTTCCGGCAGCTGGCAATCGTGCACCCTGAGCCCCTCAGCCCGGGACGCAGGCCCCCTGCGTGGGGCGTGGGGACGCGGCAAGGGAACAGAAGCCACTTGGTGCAGAGGGGACGGGCGGCGGGGCCACCTCCATGGGTCACCGCGGGCGTGGTCCTCACGCTGACCCAACCTGGTGTCACACACGTCCTGCTTTGAGACTCGGTTCCACTCTCACTGACGTGTCCTCCTGTGCTGCACCCCAGCGCCAGCCCAGTCTGGGACGGCTTGGTGACAGTGACCGAGACAGCCTTGCGGGCCTCTGTGAGCCATTGGCTGTGACCTGTCGTATGCTGGGTGGGGCAGAGCCCAGGGCAGGGCGCGGAGCGGGAGGTCCAGCCGTGTGGGCCCGTGGGACAGCTCCACACCCCCGGGAACCGGCACTCCCGTGGCCGGAGGCCATGTCACGTGTCACTCAGGGGTGGCAGCGACACTTGGTGCTGTCCAAGGGGCTGACGGACAGGCAAGCCCTGCCCTGAAAACGGTCACCTAGGAAGAAGAGGCCTGAGGAACTCAGGCTGTGACCAAGGACCGTGCGGCCCAAGTCGCCAGCAGACGGTTCTGGGGCGGTGGGTTCTCACGCGTCACGCACCCCGCCCTGGACGAGGAGCCTGGTCAGGTGGCTTGGGCATCTCCCCGGCCACGGCCCAGCGGAGCGGGTCCAGTGGGAGCCGCACACAGCACCTCCAAAGACGCGCGTTTAATCAGACGTGTAAGCCGAGCTTCTTGTCCTGCAGCACACGTGACCGGGGCCCCCTGCTGTTCGCTGCGGCCGCTCCCCATGCTGGGCCCGCTCGCCAGCCTCGCTGTGGGTGGCCAAAGCCTCCCTTCCTGTTCACGTGGGGACCCCAACCCCTGGGGGCTACACCACCACCCAGCCTGACGGACTCGGTCCTCGGGCAACACAGCCCCCAGCATTCCCAACTCTTCCTACTGGACGCGCGAGGCTCAGCTTGGGAACGTAACTCAGAGCCACCGTCGTCAGTGCCTGGTCCCCAGAGATGGCCCCTGGCCCTGTTTTATTGGGGAATCCCCCTGGGAAGAGCAGGCGGTCTGAGCTGAACCAGCGAGGAGGCCGAGAGGCCAGCCGGTCACTTGGGGGAGCGAGGGAGGATCACGTGGCAGACATGTTGGAACAACCTCCGCTCACCCAGCTCCGGGCTCACGACCAGGTAACTCCCCGAGACGTGCGGGCCCCGTGCCTGGCAGGGATGTGGTGGGACAGCGTGGGCTGGGGGCTGGGCCCGGGGCAGAGGGACGGGCAGCCCCACCTGGCTCACGCAGCTGGCCTGGCTCAGCGTGCTCACGGCTCTCATGTAGCTCTGGTTTCGGGACCGGAACTTCGGGGAGTTGTAGTGGGCAGAGGGGTCCAGGCTGTGGCCGGCAGGCCCGTCACTTGCAGCTTGCAGGTAGCTCTGGCTGGAAGAGAAAGAACGGGGAAGGTGGTCGTGAGCGTCCCCCGGGGCAGCGAGTGACGGCCGTCGGCTGGCGCCTGCCTCTCGGCAGATGCCTCTGTGCCTGTGCACGCTTCCGAGGTTCACACTTACAGGTGTGAGCTTCATCAAAAGTGACAGCGAGGCCACCTGCAAAATTGCTTTGAACCCTGACATGTTCTGGCCAGGCAGGAAATTAGGACCGTCCCACACTGTTAGGAAGAGCTGACGGCACCAGTCATGGCGCAGCCTGGCGGGGGACTTGGCTCGGACCAGAGCCAGAAGCCTCTGGTGGGTCTCGCCGCAGCCACGCGAGCTTCCCGCGGCTGACAGGCCCAGCAAGGCAGAAGGACAGATAAAAGGCTTTCCTGTGGCTTTAACTTAGATTATGTAACGTGGGCAGAAAGAGCAGACTACGAAAGTAAACGCGTTTTATTATCATAATGATTGTTTTCTCCCAAACTCCCTTAAAAACGTCTTTTCTCTGGTCTCCCTTCCTGCCATTCTGTGGAATGCTGAGCGTCCGGCGGAGCGTGCGGGTGCCGGCGGGAGAGCCCCCGGCACACTGAGCCCCTTCCGCCGCGAGGCCCGCCGGCCGTCTCCCCCCAGTGGAGCGTGCCATCGCACGGGCCTGGAGCTGAAAGCGTGCGAGGGGACGAGGCTGTGAAGTCTGACGCCACGTCGGCCAGTGGAAGAACATTCCTCGCTTCCCAAAGTGAACTCTTGATGTGATTCGTTGGTCCTGCGGCTCCCTTTCTTTAAGAATGGGACCGCAGAGAGGAAAACAGGCCTCGATTACACGTTCTGACTCAGTAAAGCCCATTTATTATAAAGTCGCTTTTCCTGCTAAAACCAACAAATACATTTTGTGTGTTAACAGAACATGACCTACGTTATAATAGCTTCTGCTTTAAAGCCAGGTGCTTCCCAGCTCCCACCCACGAGTTAGGGGGGTGGGGTCGGCCCCCGACTCACGTTTAACAGACGTTCTAGACACTGCTGCTGAGGGTGCCTGTGGACTGGACACGGAGAATTGCAGGTCGACCTGCACTGAGGGACCTTTCAGAAAATCTGGTTTTTATCCGTTTCACCCACAAACGACGACGAGCACACCTGCGAACCAGGCTTGCCTAATTTCCTGCC
>NW_011889119.1:227472-228947 GCF_000151845.1 Pteropus vampyrus
CGAGGCCACCTGCAAAATTGCTTTGAACCCTGACATGTTCTGGCCAGGCAGGAAATTAGGACCGTCCCACACTGTTAGGAAGAGCTGACGGCACCAGTCATTGCGCAGCCTGGCGGGGGACTTGGCTCGGACCAGAGCCAGAAGCCTCTGGTGGGTCTCGCCGCAGCCACGCGAGCTTCCTGCGGCTGACAGACCCAGCAAGGCAGAAGGACAGATAAAAGGCTTTCCTGTGGCTTTAATTTAGATTATGTAACGTAGGCAGAAAGAGCAGACTACGAAAGTAAACGCGTTTTATTATCATAATGATTGTTTTCTCCCAAACCCCCTTAAAAACGTCTTTTCTCTGGTCTCCCTTCCTGCCATTCTGTGGAATGCTGAGCGTCCGGCGGAACGTGCGGGTGCCGGCGGGAGAGCCCCCGGCACACTGAGCCCCTTCCGCCGCGAGGCCCGCCGGCCGTCTCCCCGCAGTGGAGCGTGCCATCGCACGGGCCTGGAGCTGAAAGCGTGCGAGGGGACGAGGCTGTGAAGTCTGACGCCATGTCGGCCAGTGGAAGAACGTTCCTCGCTTCCCAAAGTGAACTCTTGATGTGATTCGTTGGTCCTGCGACTCCCTTTCTTTAAGAATGGGACCGCAGAGGGGAAAACAGGCCTCGATTACACGTTCTGACTCAGTAAAGCCCATTTATTATAAAGTTGCTTTTCCTGCTAAAACCAACAAATACATTTTGTGTGTTAACAGAACATGACCTACGTTATGATAATAGCTTCTGCTTTAAAGCCAGGTGCTTCCCAGCTCCCACCCACGAGTTAGGGGGGTGGGGTCGGCCCCCGACCCACGTTTAACAGACGTTCTAGACACTGCTGCTGAGGGTGCCTGTGGACTGGACACGGAGAATTGCAGGTCGACCTGCACTGAGGGACCTTTCAGAGAATCTGGTTTTTATCCGTTTCACCCACAAACGACGATGAGCACACCTGCGAACCAGGTTTGCCCTGGCGCTGGAGGGCGGGTTTCTGTCTGTGCTGACAGCAGCCTGGCACCCAGCCACGCGCCTGCAGGACGGCGGGAGGCCACGCAGGTCCCGGCCACGGGCAAGCAGCGTCCACCGCGTCAGCCAGTCAGGGAGGGGGCCTCGCCGTCCTCCCCATGCTCATCGGTCTAACCGACCTCTGGCCTCGCGAGTGCCAAGTGGGGCGCTGGCATCCTCAGCGGTGGGCGGGAGGGGGGTCAGGGGTCCTTCCTGGAGAAGCAGCCGCGTGTAGTGATTTGCATGGGGTCTCCTCAAATACAAAACGGTCGAGTACCGAGCAGCAGCTTTCTGCCCGGCCAACGCCGAGAGAACGTGCGGGCTGGCCAGGCAGTGTCCTGTCCCCACCAGGCCCAACCCCGAGGAGGAATCGGGAAGACAGCAAACGGGTGGCCAGTCCCAGCGGGGGACACCGCACAGAGGGTGGTGGTTGGGGCGTCTGCTCTC
>NW_011889119.1:230160-234248 GCF_000151845.1 Pteropus vampyrus
TGGGGCGTCTGCTCTCGTCATCTTGTGTGGAGACGTGACTGCTGGGCCTGAAGACAGCAAACGGGTGGCCAGTCCCAGCGGGGGACACCGCACAGAGGGTGGCGGTTGGGGCGTCTGCTCTCATCATCTTGTGTGGAGACGTGACTGCTGGGCCTGGAGCAGCCACTGGTGTCTGGGTTGACCGGCCGGCCAGGCCAGGCCAGCAGCGGGCGTGGGTCAGAGCGGCCCTCACGCCATCTGGGCAGGGGTGGGTCCAGTAACCTGGCCTGAGTCCCCGACAAGCAACTCACATTCAGGAGAAGCCTCCCGGGCAGGACCGAGCGGACGCTGCTAGCCAGGCTGGCCGACATGCACGTGTTCCAGTAAGGATGGACGGGTCGGCCAGTTGGCCACACAGCACGCTACGTCGCATGTTCACCGAGAATGTCACCACTGCCCAGTTGGCTGGCACAAGCTACCCGCTGAGTGGTGACCATGAGCCAGGGTGCCGGGCACAGCAGGGAGGGCAGCCTCACCCTCCCATGGGCCTCACGATGCCACGCAGGCGGCTTCACTCATCTGCGTGGACCGCGGGGTCCCTCTGTCCTTCAGACACACGAGGCCCTGGGCTCTGGGGACGTGGCCATGGGCCCCACACAGCTGCCCCGCACCCCACATCCCGCGACACACCCGGCACATCCTGCTTCCTCCTCCAGGCTCACTCCGGTCTAGGCACGCGGGCTCTGTGCCCCCCATCCCTCCAAGCCTGTTCTCGCCCTGGGTCACAGGTCAATCCGCATGAGCCCTGGAGACGGAGCGCGGATGTACTGTCCATCTCTGCAGCTCTGACGCACGCCCAGTTGTAATTCCACTCACGGCCAAAAAGTCTAAAGAAGCCGCTGAGGATGAATTTATTACTATGGCGACTTTGTGATACAAGGATAATTTGTTTTAAAATGCCACGTTATTAGTGGAAAAATAGTACTTACAGGTGACAAGACATCTTAGAAAACAATGAGATTGACTTTCAATATCTTTTCTTATTTTAACACTAATATATGCTTTTGAAAAAAAATAAAAAATATTCAAGAGAAAATGAAATTCAGCCACAAATCCAGCACCCAGAAATAGCCGTCATTAACATTTGGGTGCCTTCCTGTATTCGTTTTCCATTGCTGTGCGTGATGGTTAATTGCATGTGTCAACGTGGCTAGACAACGGTACCGAGATGTTTGGCTGAATCGCTGTCTAGGGCAGGGGTCCCCAACCCCCGGGAGTGGACAGGTACCCTCTGTGGCCTGTCAGAAACCGGGCCGCACAGGAGGAGGTGAGCGGTGGGCGGGCGAGTGAAGCTCCATCTGCACCTGCAGCCGCCCCCAGCGCCGGCACCACCGCCTCGGCTCCGCCTCAGGTCATCAGGCCTTAGATGCTCACGGGAGCACCCGTCCCGTGTCACAGAGGCTGCCCCAGACGGTGCGGGGAAGGTGTCCTTTCGGACGAACGCCGGTCTGCGCGCACATCGGCAGGCTTTCAGCGAGGCAGATTTCCTCCATGGTGGGGGTGGGCCCCATCTCATCAGCTGAAGGTCTCCTTGAGGAACAGCAATCCCACTACACGCTGCCTCGACTCGGGCTGCAGCCCCAACTCCTCCCCGGACCTCGAGCCCGCAGGACTGGCACTCAGCCCGCACACGTGCGTGCCCGTTCCTAAAGACACACCTCTGTCAGGTGTGTCCACGAGATTCATCTTCGACTGTGCAAAGACTCAGCGCCCTGAAGCTGTGATCAGATGCGCACGCGTGTGCACATACGCGCGCACACGTGTGCCCTATTTCTCTGGGGAACCCTGACTACACACGCGTGACGGCGACCACAAGCTCAGTTGCTTCGCGAGCTGCTCCAGCCGCTCGCGCTGGAGCTGCAGGTCCCGCGTCTGGCCCGGCCGTGGACGGGCATCCAGGCGCCAGCGGGCCGAGCTTGCGCCCCGCCCACAGTCACTCAGGTGCTGGCACAACGCGGCTGCTTGTGGGGACAGGACGGAGGCCCCCTTTCCTCGCTGGCTGTCAGCCAGGCCCTCTCGACTCCCGGAGGCCCCTTCAAGTCCTTGCCACCGGACTCTCCATCTTCGAGGCAGGAGTCACCAGCAAACCCTCCCGCATCACCTCGGCTTCTCCTGCCACCGGCCGGGGCCAACTCTGCTCCCCCGGCTTGTGTGACTAGGTCAGGGCCCGGTCCTGACCACTTGCCACGCGAGGCGCAGCATGGAGGTGGGGGGAGGGGGGTCGCACCACAACTCCTGGGCCCGTCCGCTCCTGAGGGGAGGGGACCGCCAGGACAGGGCCCTGGGGGCCAGCTCCGTTCTGCCCGCCTCGTGCCCTCCCAGACTCTGCCGTGGAGACTGGGGCGCGGGCTCGTGCTGCAGCCTGCTCTACAGACGCAGCAAAGCAGCCGCCCTCACGCGAGGCCAGAGTCCCTGAGTGAGTGTTTCGTTTCTCCGTTAATAAATACTTAGTGTTTCTAATTCTTTTCTACAAATAACAGGGGAGGAGCAGAAACTCTCCTAGGGCTTTAATATTTTTTTTAGTTAAATTTTTTGTTGAAATCTTTTTCCTTGGGATTCCGCAAGTGGAATTAAATGTTTTCGATATGTATTGCTGAATTTCTCGATTAGAGATTTTAAAAGCATTTTTATTCTAATGAAAATGGTCACTTCCAAAGCAATTTAATATAACTTCACTTTTTTTCTAAGAGTGGTTTCTGCAACTTTTAATTAGTTATTTAGTTTAGGCGCCTATTTAATCTCTGAGTTAGGGATCTATTTATTCGTGTAATTACTTCGCAATGATCGTGTTTACATATCAGTCCTGAACACGTACTTACTGGATGACATGTCGATAAAGGGGCCCAGACGTTAGCGTCACGCTCCGAGGAGACGTGGATCCCGCACACCGGGCCGTCCTCGCCGCGTTGGGGACGCCCACACGTGACGTGACTTGTGAAACTCGTGAAAGTCGCTGCTGCTTCCGGTTTAGTGTTGGCTCCATTTTCTTTAACGTTGTCTCAGATCTTCCAGCTCTGCTCCCGCCACCTCCTGGTTCTGATCCGCATCAGAGAACCTGCCCGGTGGGCAGAGGAGCATTCAGAGGGCCCACCATGCGGCCACTGCCAGCCACCTGGAAGTCTGTGTCGAAAGAACGGTGACCCTCAACACTCATCCCTGAGCAGGTGTGACGCTCCGTCCGTCCGTCCGTCCGTCCGTCCAGCCCTCAGTGCTCCGCCAACAGCCCCGATGACGCCCGCGGTCACGTGGTGAGACGGCTGTGGCAGGGGCACAGACAGGCCCGGCGGGAGGGGACACCACACCATGACCGTGAGCGTCGGCCCGATGGCTCGGCTTCTAGGAAAGTGAGACCTCATGTCATCAGAGCTGGGAAAAACGGAAAACTGACAACATTTTCCCTGAGTCTCTGAATCTACTTCCAAATGCCGGGAGCGAGAGGGGCCGGCATTTCAGAGCTTAGTGCAAAGCGTGTGTGAAAACGGGGAAGGGAGGGAGTCGGCAGCGGCCGGATGTGCCCCGGAAGCCTCTCCCTCTCCACCTAATTCACGCCACCCCGATCACAGCGAGTGCGATGTGAACGCGCAGCAGCCAGAAGCAGGGTGGCCGGGGGCGCGGTGCGGCCGAAGACGTGCTCAGGGCGTCCTTGTCCCAGAGCGTCCGTCCGTACTGAGTCAGCGCCCGGCTGGAGGAGAGGGACCTGACGTGCAGACCGAAGGGAGCGGAAGGGCGAGGCCAACCGCGAAGCTGCGAAGTTACGAGTGACACGGCGGAAAAGCGAGAGCCCGGGCCGCCAGCGGGGCGCGGACCCAGCTTCCCGACACCCCCGCACGACAGGCCACGGGGCCGCGTGCCCGTCCGCAGGGTCGTCCGTGAGCTGTGCTCCTGGAGCTGAACAGGCTCCGGACAGGAGTGGACCGGCGCCGGGCTCCGCAGAGGGACTGGCCTTCGGGACGAGGCCACCCCGTCCAGCAGGAGTCTCAAGCCGCTCTTCAGAAGTGTGACTGTCTGTGGGGGTGTCCGGCCACATGCTCAGGGACACGAGGAAGACG
>NW_011889119.1:234298-239904 GCF_000151845.1 Pteropus vampyrus
CACTCAGGTGCTGGCACAACGCGGCTGCTTGTGGGGACAGGACGGAGGCCCCCTTTCCTCGCTGGCTGTCGGCCAGGCCCTCTCGACTCCCGGAGGCCCCTTCAAGTCCTTGCCACCGGACTCTCCATCTTCGAGGCAGGAGTCACCGGCAAACCCTCCCGCATCACCTCGGCTTCTCCTGCCACCGGCCGGGGCCAACTCTGCTCCCCCGGCTTGTGTGACTAAGGTCAGGGCCCGGTCCTGACCACTTGCCACGTGAGGCGCAGCATGGAGGTGGGGGGAGGGCGGTCGCACCACAGCTCCTGGACCTGTCCGCTCCTGAGGGGAGGGGACCGCCAGGACAGGGCCCTGGGGGCCAGCTCCGTTCTGCCCGCCTCGTGCCCTCCCAGACTCTGCCGTGGAGACTGGGGCGCGGGCTCGTGCTGCAGCCTGCTCTACAGACGCAGCAAAGCAGCCGCCCTCACGCGAGGCCAGAGTCCCTGAGTGAGTGTTTCGTTTCTCCGTTAATAAATACTTAGTGTTTCTAATTCTTTTCTACAAATAACAAGGGAGGAGCAGAAACTCTCCTAGGGCTTTAATATTTTTTTTAGTTAAATTTTTTGTTGAAATCTTTTTCCTTGGGATTCCACAAGTGGAATTAAATGTTTTCAATATGTATTGCTGAATTTCTCGATTAGAGATTTTAAAAGCATTTTTATTCCAATGAAAATGGTCACTTCCAAAGCAATTTAATATAACTTCACTTTTTTTCTAAGGGTGGTTTCTGCAACTTTTAATTAGTTATTTAGTTTAGGCGCCTATTTAATGTCCGAGTTAGGGATCTATTTATTCGTGTAATTACTTCGCAATGATCGTGTTTACATATCAGTCCTGAACACGTACTTACTGGATGACACGTTGATAAAGGGGCCCAGACGTTAGCGTCACGCTCCGAGGAGACGTGGATCCCGCACACCGGGCCGTCCTCGCCGCGTTGGGGACGCCCACACGTGACGCGACTCGTGAAACTCGTGAAAGTCGCTGCTGCTTCCGGTTTAGCGTTGGCTCCATTTTCTTTAACGTTGGCTCAGATCTTCCAGCTCTGCTCCCGCCACCTCCCGGTTCTGATCCGCATCAGAGAACCTGCCCCGTGGGCAAAGGAGCATTCAGAGGGCCCACCATGCGGCCACTGCCAGCCACCTGGAAGTCTGTGTCGAAAGAACGGTGACCCTCAACATTCATCCCTGAGCAGGTGTGACGCTCCGTCCGTCCGTCTGTCCGTCCGTCCAGCCCTCAGTGCTCCGCCAACAGCCCCGATGACGCCCGCGGTCACGTGGTGAGACGGCTGTGGCAGGGGCACAGACGGGCCCGGCGGGAGGGGACACCACACCGTGACCGTGAGCGTCGGCCCGATGGCTCGGCTTCTAGGAAAGTGAGACCTCATGTCACCAGAGCTGGGAAAAACGGAAAACTGACAACATTTTTCCTGAGTCTCTGAATCTACTTCCAAATGCCAGGAGGGGGAGGGGCCGGCATTTCAGAGCTTAGTGCAAAGCGCGTGTGAAAACAGGGGGAAGGGAGGGGGTCGGCAGCGGCCGGATGTGCCCCGGAAGCCTCTCCCTCGCCACCTAATTCACGCGACCCCGATCACAGCGAGTGGATGTGAACGCGCAGCAGCCAGAAGCAGGGTGGCCGGGGGCGCGGTGCGGCCGAAGACGTGCTCAGGGCGTCCTTGTCCCAGAGCGTCCGTACTGAGTCAGCGCCCGGCTGGAGGAGAGGGACCTGACGTGCAGACCGAAGGGAGCGGAAGGGCGAGGCCAACCGCGAAGCTGCGAAGTAACGAGTGACACGGCGGAAAAGCGAGAGCCCGGGCCGCCAGCGGGGCGCGGACCCAGCTTCCCGACACCCCCGCACGACCGGCCACGGGGCCGCGTGCCCGTCCCGCAGTGTCGTCCGTGAGCTGTGCTCCTGGAGCTGAACAGGCTCCGGACAGGAGTGGACCGGCGCCGGGCTCCGCAGAGGGACTGGCCTTCGGGACGAGGCCATCCCGTCCAGCGGGAGTCTCGAGCCGCTCCTCAGAAGTGTGACCGTCTGTGGGGGTGTCCGGCCACGTGCTCAGGGACATGAGGAAGAAGAGCCATAGAACAGTGTCAGCAGAATCCTTACAGACGCCTGCTGGGTCTGCCACGCACACGCCGGACTGCTGCCCGCCGGTGGGGAGCCGGGCACAGCGCCCGCGGCCTCCCGCCCAGACAGAGCACGTCTGAGACGCGCCCAGCGACTCGGAGTCGGGGAGTCTCGACTCGTCAGGGCTGTACATGCGCGATGCAGGTGCTGGCGACAGCTCCGCCAAACCCCGTGCCTCCGGCCACGGAGGGAGGCCGGGGTCGCCAGCCCGCAGGTGACGGTGGGAGCTCTGTGAGGGCGTCACGGGGACGCCCACGGCTGCCGACACCTGGACGGCCACCCTCCAGGCGTGTGGCGCTCCGAGGAGGCTAGCCTGCGTGCCGGTCCCTTTTCTGATTCACTCAAGAGTTTCAGGAATTGGGAGACTGTGAATTAGCTTTTAAACTGATGATCTTCGTTTTTAGAATCTTGAAAAGCGATTATTTTACTGGTGCCCTCAGTAGTGACTCATTTATGAAGTTGATCAGCAATGATCCCTGACAAGCAATTCACAAGCAGTTAGTCTGACTCATTCGCTCGGTGCATACGCAGCGCAGGTGACCCAGAGAAGGCACGGTGGTGACGAGGAACAGGCGTCTGCTGGCCTCGAAGGGTGCAGGCTCCTGGGGACGGCGAGTCAGCGGAGGCAGAGGACAGTGTGGCGACGAGGAAGCTCGCTGCAGGACTGTGCACGCGGAGACGCCCAGGGGAGGTGACCCCGGAGGAGGCGACCCCGAGCTGGGTGCTGAAGGACGAGCAGGGGCGCGGGGGTGTGGAGACCGCGGCGCCCTCAGGGAACGGCCAGCAGCCCGGCGGGCCTGGGTGCGGGTCTCCAGTTTGGGGGGCGTGTGCCGGCCGCTCTCAGGGGACACTCCTGCGGGGCGTGCGGCTCAGCGGCTGCTTTCGCTTCGAGCCCTCGCCTCGCAGCTGCCTTCGGCCCACGTTTCTCTGCGTCTGGCCCGGGTACCCAGGTGCAGTTCCAGCCTCCCCGAGTAAACAGCTGTTGTGACGTCATTTAAATACGTTAAAATCTATACAATTCTAAACGAACGTGAGATGTGCTAACCGACGTGCCTCCCAGCAACATAACTTGTCCTTTTGAGCAGAAATGTCAACAGATTAACCCACAGCGTGAGGTCCTCTGGGAGCCGCACGGACTGCGTGGCGCGGGGTGGTCTGGGCAGGTCGCGGGGCGCCGCCCTCTCCCCTCGCCAGCCCCGTGGCTGCGCCAGGGCTGAGCGAGGACGATCCGCACACTTCCTGGGGGAGTCGCTGGGTGGAGGGGAGGGGTGACGCAGTGTGGGGTGCAGGGGGAAACGGGCCCAACTGCTAGGTAGAGTGGGCGGTGGGGTGCGGGGTGCGGGGCGTGTGCGGCGTGTGTGGCATGAGGCGTGTGGCGTGTGTGGTGTGTGCAGCGTGTGCGGCGTGTGCGGCAGGAGCACAGGTCGGCTCGCACTCGGCAGCAGCCGCCGGGGCCAGCCTGATGCGTTTACCTCCCGGCGCTCCTGTCGGGCCTGCAGTGGCCGTGTGTGTGCCTGTGTTAGGGCGTCTCGCTCGCTTCCCAGGGGCGGATGGCAAAGGCCGTCAACACTCAGGTCACACTGTCGGGTGGCCTTGGCCTCGTCACCGCGGTCGGGTGCTTGAGGAGACGTTCACTGTTTCTGCCAAGTGGGTCTTACGAGTGCAAACTTCCCCGCCTTCTGAGCGCTGCCAGTGCTGGTGCCAAGTCCCCAACCTGGGCCGTCCCTGCAACAGGAGGGGACGAGCACAGCCCCCAGCGCCGAGGAGTGAGGGGACTGAGCGTCCGCGAGGAGTGAGGGGCTGAGCGTCCGCGAGGAGTGAGGGGCTGAGCGTCCGCGAGGAGGACTCGAGGCGGGAGGCGGGTGCGCGGGAGTCCGTGGGGAGAACAGGGCGATCGGGTGCGTCGTTCTGACACCTGGCTCCCGCTCGTGGCTGAAACGCCGTGTGCTTTTAACGTGGACGATCACAGAGCGATCACAGACTTTCAAAATGAGAAGGGATGTCGATGTCCAGCATCCGGGGGTCCCACACCCGGCCGTGGGTGGGCGTCCGAGGCTATGAGCCCACAGACCTGCCAGACGCGGCGGCGGCTGCTGCAGGGGGTTTCGGGTGCTTCCTAGTTCTCATGTGCGTCTCCCAGAGCCCCAGGAAAGGTGGGGAGGCTGGTGTCTGGGCCGTGACCGCAGGGGGTGGCCTCTGCGCCCCCACCGTACTTCTCACAGTCCCCGACACCGTGCCCACAATCACTGTTCCTGACACCTGCCATCTCCCCCCAACGAGCCTGCGAGCGTCCGCAGGGTGGGCCTCTGGCGCTGTCCCTGACCAGGCCCCTAGTGAGGCACGTGTGGAGTGACACGCGAGTGTCTGCCCCGCCCGCTGCCCCCTGCACCCCCCGCAGAACCGCTGTGGGAGGTAACCGAACGGTCACGGGTCCCGTCTGTTATGTGCCGCGTCTGGGTGCAACTCAGAACTTATTTTTCACCCTGTGAGCGAACGTCCAAGAGCAACGGGCCGGGCTGGAGAAATGACGCCGGGCAGCTGGTCCACAGCGTCCCCATCCCAGTGGGCATCACGGCGAGCGGCGAAGCACTGACAGGCCGGGTCACCCTGCTGCTGACCGTCACGCAGGACGGCTGCCGTGCACCCCAGCCTGGCCGGCAGCAGAGCTGCTACGGGCAGAGGTGTCTCTGCTCGGGCACGTGAATGGCTGAGTCCCCCGTTTCCTCTGTCCACACTTTAGAAATTAGTTAAATTGATCAAAAATGCATCTTCGGACAAATATATAAAGCACGTGCCATCGTACTTGTAAAACTGTTCCGTGTCCTGCCTTCACCCTTCAAAAAAACTGATGCCTGCAAATGCATTTCTGAAGTTGCAGTAAAAAAAATCACATTGATTCTGCCTGTCTCTCACACACACACACTCACACTCATGCACACACGCTCAAACTCACACTCATGCACACATACTCACACTCATACTCATGCACACACGCTCACACACACTCACAATACACTCACACTCATGCACACACACACACTCATGCACACACACTCACGCACTCACACTCACGCTCACACACACGCACAATACACTCAAACTCATGCACACACGCTCACACTCACGCACACACACTCACTCATGCACACACGCTCACTC
Source organism: Pteropus vampyrus (assembly GCF_000151845.1). Classification (NCBI taxonomy): domain Eukaryota; kingdom Metazoa; phylum Chordata; class Mammalia; order Chiroptera; family Pteropodidae; genus Pteropus; species Pteropus vampyrus. The sequence goes on from NW_011889119.1 coordinate 239,624, forward strand.
ACACACACACGCTCACACACACACACTCACGCTCACACACGTACAATACACTCAAACTCATGCACACACGCTCACACACTCACAATACACTCACACTCATGCACATATGCTCACAGGCTCACACACTCGCACACACACACGGTCCTGAGGAAGTAACTGGCATGACCTTTGAAGACACTGACGGTCGTGCTGGCCATGACAGTTGCTTTAAAAATAACATTCAACACAGAACTCGCCCAAGTCTACTTCCTTAATTAGTAAGTAATCATAGGTAATCAAAG
>NW_011889119.1:243641-245443 GCF_000151845.1 Pteropus vampyrus
GTCACCGTCCCCGTGTGATGGTCACCGTCCCCGTGTGATGGTCACCGTCCCTGTGTGAGGGTCACCGTCCTGTGTGAGGGTCACCGTCCTGTGTGAGGGTCACCGTCCTGTGTGAGGGTCACCGTCCCTGTGTGAGGGTCACCGTCCCCGCGTGAGAGTCGCTGTCCCCGTGTGACAGTCACTGTCTTCGTGTGAGGGTCACCGCCCCCGTGTGATGGTCACCGTCCCTGTGTGAGGGTCACCGTCCCCGCGTGCGGGTCACTGTCCCCGTGTGACAGTCGCGCACCCTTGTCACCTCCCCATCCACTCTCCTCTCTCTGTCCTGCTCCTCCCCTGACACTGAGGGAGACTGCACTGTCCCTTGCTGTCCAGCTCAGCTGGCTTTGGCTGATGGCGGCGTGGGCAGGCAGCGAGCCGGTGTGCACATTCCTGCGGCTCCCTCCTGGCCCAGGCCTGTCTCCGGCAGGGGCTGCTTCAGCCAGGACAGGCTGCCTGTTCCTGCATCGCCCCCGTAGGCCCAGGGGAGTGGCTGTCACCGTCACTGACCCCGTGTGGTTTGGTCCCTGCCCTCGCTCTTACGGCTCCCTGACAAACCCTTCCAGGGGAGCCTTTGTAGGGGTGCCCAGTGTCCAGAACTGCAGTACTGTCCTGAGAGAGACTGAACAGAGCCAGCAAACGTGACGGTGCCAGTATGAGGACATCTCAGAGTCACAAGCAGACGCTGTAAATAGCCGATGACGATGACTGCCTGAGGGGCCAGTGGTTCCCAGGTGCACTGAGGGGCGTCCAGCGGGACCTGCCCACCTGAGCGTGTTCTGGGAGGGACCCAGCACAGAGTCCAGGCAACTCCCCAAGTGGCTGTGATGCCGCCACTCCCAGCGGTGACAAGTCACTGTGGACAGTCAGCGGGCTCCGGGCGCTGTGACTGGGTGGATGAGAGGTGTCACGGAGCCCCAAGCCCATGGCCAGGGCCCCTGAAGTGCCTGCAGACTGTCCCCTGGCTGTGTCGCCAGGACCCTGGGCAGCCGCTCTGTGTCTTAGCCTGCAGTTGACACAGCTGGATACAGACCAAGGACCACAAAGGGTGGACCTTCGTGGCTTTTCAAAGTCACACGTTCACGTGCAAAGTGGCCTCGCAGGGCTTCGGAAATGCCTCCCGGACTTGGTCTCTTGTCAGTTTGAGAGTCACACAGGTGACCGAGTTCCGCGTGCGTCCCTGGCCAAGCTGTGGAACCAGAAGCTGAGACAAACTCCTCCCCTTCGAACGGCAGACGTGCCCTTGGAGCAGAGAGAGCCGAGGACGCTGCGGCCCTTCTGTCCTGGAAGGCGTCATCGTCCCTGAGGCTGTGAACCTCACACAGTCGCTCTCCTCGCTCTTTGCCTCCGAATCTCTCAGCACTGGGTAGTTTTCCGAGAAGCTGGTTCTCTGGGTGGGCCATGCTGGGGTGCAGGGCCGTGGGAGCCGAGGGCTGGGGCTCGTCACGCCCCTGGGCGCTGGCTCTGGGGCCTCCGTGCCCGGAAAACGCTTCTGCTGAAGGCGTGTGAGCAGCTTTCCTCTCTGCTTTCAGGGGCCAAGGACATTCCAGGACAAAGGGACTCGCTGGTCCTTCATTCAGATGCTTGAGCCGTGAGCCCGTGCCAGGTGCAGAGGCCACAACCACCCGAGTGCGTCCGGGCTTGAGTGTCGTCGGGAACACGGATCACAGACGGCCAAGCAGGTCTGTGAGGCAGGACAGGGGCAGCGCTGAGTGGCCTGAGTTGGTGATAGGGAGGGACATCGGGGCGATGGGGGGTGGCCAGAG
>NW_011889119.1:246243-253382 GCF_000151845.1 Pteropus vampyrus
AGCCCCACCCTGCATGTCCCCAGACCTCACTGCAGCAGGTGACACACGCGGCCACGTCTCCCTGAGCTCAGCTGTGACTCGCCCACCTGATCGGCGACGGTCACGAGGCTGACCTTCGATGCCTTGTCTGTTCGTGGAGAAAACAGGAAAACAAGAGCTTTTTTCTAAGAACAAACGGATCTGGATTTGCTCTCAATCTGCCGGTCGTCTGCGTCAACCTACCTGAAACGTAAAAAATCTTCCTCGAATGCTGACGGCACCTTACGCACGAGGAGAGACCGAAAACGACTCTCAGCCCCGATCTCTGGCACCCTTGGCAGGAGCACCGACCCCGCTTCCTGCTGTGCAGCCTCTCCCCCGGGTACGGCGGCCGCCGCGGGTCCCGGGACCCCGCCTCCCACGCCAGGGCAGCGCTGGGGGAATGTGGGCCTCAGCCCCTTGGAGCACAGGAAGACTGGACGAGCAGCCGGGGATGGCCACGCATCTGCAGTGACCAGCGGTGGCCACGAGAGGACAGCCAGCAAGGAGAGGGGTCTCATCCATGTCCCGGAGGCGGTGGCCGCACACAGACGTGGGGGTGGGGCGGCTGCTGGAAACCGCACGGCCTCTGACGGTGTGGGCCCCAGTGGGGTCACACGGCTGCGGGGAGACGGCACCCCTGGGACGCCCTGGCACCCGCATCCACAGCTCTGGGGGCAGCCGTGTTCCAGACGACGTTCGGACGCTGCGTCGTGCACACGGATGGGACACGGGGCCCAGGTCCCGGGCAGCGGGCCAGAGGTCTGCACGGCCGGTGTGGGCCTGGCCCCTGCAGCAGTGCACGACCAGGCGTGGCCGGCGGTGACGTGGTGACGTGCTCGCTCGCTCACCTCCGCCTGCTGCATCACCCCTTGCAGGGGCTGGGGTCTGAGCTGTGCCCCCCAGGGTCCCCTTCCTCACGAGATCGGATCACAGACTGTTGTTCCTGCGTCACTGGACCAAGGCCTGAGCCACCTGGCCGGCGACGCCCGAGTTCTCCGCCTCCTGGTCACGCGCCGCATGGGGAAGGCCAGGTCTGATGTGGTCTCGGGCTGGCCAGGGGCCCGTGAGGGTGGAACCCTCAGTGACCCACAGTGTGCCGGGAGAAGCCACGGGGCAGCAAACTCAGAGGCCACTGGCCTGGTGGCAGAAACACAAGGGCCAGAGACCCGCCTGCAGTGACACCATGGGGGGGCTAGCGCAGAGGGAGCCACGCGGCAGGCACCTGTCAGACACGCAAGCTGGACCCTAAGCCCCACAGCCCCCAAAACACTCCCGGGGGACAGTGGGAGCAGGACAGAGACAGGCAGCCACCCGTCGGGCCCGGATCTAACACACTGTTAAAAAGAAACTGCCCTCGGGGACACAAGGTGACCGGGAGGGTGACCCCACGAGCCTTACTGCCGGCGTGGATGCCTGACCATGTCTCCGGGGGGAGAGCCGGCCTCCCAGCGCGGCTGGCCGGGGACCAGAGCAGGGTGGCCGCGGCTGCGGGGCATTTCTACATGACGGACAAGCGCAGCCACGCACGGACTGGCTTGAAGTGGGGTGACGACTGTGTGGGGTTCATTATCCCTTTACAGGACTGTTCTCCACAACTAAAACGTTAGGAAGAGCCGCTAACAGCGAGAAGAGGCTGCGGGAGCAGGGCGCGGTGGACAGAGGGGGCTGAGGGATGGCTGGCCAGTGGGGGCCGCACCGTGGCTGCGGCTCCACTGTGGTCTGCCGGGGACACCTGTGGACGCCACATCGGGCACAGAAACGAGGGCTTCGCCCGTCGGGGCGCCCAGGGCCTGCGGCTCGGCTAGGCTGACCGCTGGTGAAACTCACATCCCGTGTGCTACAACCCGGTGTTACCTGAGGCCCACCTGCCTCCTAACAGACCTGCCTGACAACACCGCCTGCCGAGCTCTTGCTCCTGAGCAGGACGCCTGCGTTTCAGACAACGCACCAGGATGGCCCTGGGGTCGCTGCAGGGACTTGTGAGCACCACGGCCGGGGTCATCCGCCCCACTGCCTGGCCGCCTGACGATGCAGCCACCACTCAGCGCTGCTGCTCACCGTCTGGGAAGTCCCTGCCAGCCCGATGCTCAGCAGGGGCATGACGGGACGGGAGCACAGGCCACGCACGCGGGAAGGAGACGCGTCACGCATTTGGCCCTGCACACAGTGCTGTTGGGCGGTGACTGCGGGGGCCCTCGAGAGAGGCGGGGGCCCTGGCAGGCGTCCCCCCACGGGCAGCGACGCTGTGATTGGTGCCAGAGGTGAGAAGGCCCTAGGACACCTCAGAGGGTCCCGCCACAGGCTCCCAGGTCACCCGCAGTGCCTCGCCTGCCACGGCCTGGGGAAACGGCATGTGCCGGAACCACGCCCGGCGGCATCCCCAAGGCCACGGCGGCCGTGGTCAGGAGTGCTCGGCGAGACCCTCCGGGCTGCAGGCCCACACCCACTGGCCCTAAGCGGCCCCTTTCAGACAAGGAGGCGTCACCGTGGGCCACCTGTTCCTCTCGCTCGACTGCATCCCTCGGTGGCATGGCCCACCCTATGCTGCCTCCCGGTGGTCAGGCCGGGGCTGTGGCCGGCGGGCAGGGGCGCCGAGCGACGGCTGTGGGAACCACGGTGCACGTGGCGGTCACGCCCGCTTAGCTGCTTACCTGGAGGTAGTGGCACGGCCGCAGGGGCGGCTTGATGTCCTGGTGGGCCAGGGGCCTGTCCAAGTTCAGGGAGCTCTTGCGGCAGGCCTCCTTGGCCTGGCTCACGGTCAGCGTGGACCAGGAGCTCCGCTTCATGTAGGTGGCCTCGGGCGCCATGCCCAGGCCCTCGCAGGCTGAGCACTTGACGTCGCTGTTGCTCTTGGAGGGCTTCAGGGAGAGGCCTGCGAAGGGGCCCAGGAACGGCTCAGGGTAGCAGTGGGGGCCGTGGTCTGCGAAATGCCTGGCAGCCACGCTAGCCGCGCGGTAGGTGCTGTCACTGTCCAGGTTGTCGTCCGAGCTCCACCAGCTGCCCAGCCCCGACCGCTGCTTGGCCTCGGGCACCCGCTCTTTGCTCTTGCTGCGTCTGCCGTGCTTGGCGTGGCGGCCGTGGTGGTCGTCCACGCGGCCATCCCCCTTGGTGCCGTTGACGTTGCTCTTGGACGCGCCCTCGAGCGAGTGGGACTTGGTGAAGAGCTTCTGCACGGAGTGGACGAGGTGGCGGATGCGGCCGGGGCTCTCGCCGCGGGGCTCGGGGGCCGACGCCCTCTGGTACTGCAGCGTGTGGAACCCGTCCCTGTGCAGGGGCAGCTGCTTCTCAAACTGGTCCAGCAGGTTGGCCGGGATCCGGTGGGTTTTCGCGCTGGCGTGGGACACGGCACAGTCGTCTCTCGTGTCGTAGTGTGAGCTGCAGTGCGTCCTGGGGAACGTGCTGCTGGACACGTGGTCGCCCAGCACCACAGGCACCATCATGCAGTCGGAGTGGACGGAGCTCCTGGGGGAGCAGCGGTGACGGTCCCCGGGGCAGCTGTCCGTGGGGCTGAGCAGGTAGGGCCGCCTGGCCTCGGGCCCATGGAGGGCCAGCTCGTGGGCGTGTGAACAGCCGTCCAGCGCTGTGAACCCGCAGGTGTGGCCGGGACACAGCTGCGGCTGATTCCGGCTCCCGGTCAAGCCTTTCATGCTGCTGGGGGTGGAGGAGTGTCCCTCGTCATCGAAGTGTGGCGTCAGAGGCCATGTGCACGGCTGGTCTGCTGGGGAAACAGAGGTGGCGGTTAGACTGCGGGACACGGGCAGCGGCCCTGCACGCCGGCCCCTTCCGCCGGGGTCAGCGGTCACTTTCGGTCGGGGCAGTCAAGTGGGCAGCCTTCCTTTCATACCACACTGACTGCTCCGAAGTACAAGAATCTCAAGGGGAACACACTCTGATGTCCCCAAATATTGTTCTACAATTACAAACACTCAGTGTCTGCCCGACCATCAGGCCCCTTGGGGGCCGGACTGTGGTGTTAAGCAGGTGAACACTCGAGGGAAAAGGTGCATCGCGGTCTTCAGTGAGGTCTGCGTGCTTTGTGCACGTGTGGCGTGTAACGTGCTCATAACCCACACAGGAAACAGGTGACTGCAGTATGCAGTGTGCACACGTGGTACGTGGCGTGCACATCTAGCGTGTTCCTATAACGCACACGTCTGTGCGTGACGTGCATCTACGTGTATGGAGGGAGCGTGCACACACATGCCACGTGCACGGAGCACACGGCACGCATACAGTGTTACGTGTGCAGGAAGCCGACTGGCGAGCTGAATCCCCTCCGCGCAGCCTAAGTGGCTGCAGGGCATCTGGATGGGGACCCGCGGGCTGTGGCACGGTGACCATCCCGACACCCATTGCCCCCTTGCCACTGCCGCTCTCTGCGCTGGCCCCCCTGTCACGTGTTTACTTCCCCCCCCTCTGCCTTGAGCTTCAAGGTCGTCCGGCCCTGATCATCTTGCTGGGCTGCAGCAGACAACGTGTCACCAGGCGATGAATCATGGCTGCACAGACTTGGCCAAAGGCCATCCCTGCATGAGTGTGACACACGCTCCAGGGCGTCACAGCAATCAGCACGGAGGACGCCGGACGTCTCCTGGCACGTTGTGACGGACACATGGCAGCAGTGACCCAAGGACACAGACAGCGGGTCCGCGTGGTCTGCGTGGTGCCTGGCCCAGTGACGGGATGCCCACTGTGGGGCGGCGGGGCCCCTCACACACGGGTGGGGACCCTGGTTTCCGCCGCCCTCCCCAGACTGCAGGCCGGGGCTTAGAGGGCGGCTATTGCACAGGCAGTGCGTGGCAGGGTCAGGCCCGAGCCCGCACAGCCCGTCTCCCCCGCCCCTGCCCTGCATGACAGCGACCAGCGGGCCCAGCCTGTAGAACGGTGGGGGTGACCCAGCAGTCGGCACACACGGTGCCTCGGGCAAATGCAGGTGGTAACCCAAACCCACAAGAACATCCTGACTTGTCTTTTGGGGTCTGAAACAGCGAATCTATGGCAACACGAGACTGTGCAGATTTGGGGGTGGCGGGCACAGGGTGGCCGGGGCGGGGAGTGGAGGCGAGGGCCCGGGCAGGGCGCAGTGATGGGCTCCGTCTCCCCCGTCTGACATGAGGACTCGGCTGCACTTGACAGAGACGAGATAAACGCTGACCCGAAAAGCGAGCCTTCTGTGACTCTTCTAACAGATTCGCTTCAACTCCCAGACCTCCAGCCGCCTTGCCTGCTCCAGAGCCGGGCTGGAAGCCTTGCCGGGCAGAACATTGAAGTCCAGACTGTGGGTCCGCCTGTGACTCGTCCGCGTGCACGGCACAAGCCCTGAGGCTTTAGAGAAAACCTTCAGACGGGCTCCGTTCACACACCTGTCCTCAGGTGCGGGCTGGGTCTTGTCGCAGCATGAGGATGAGCGGTCCCTCAGAGATGCTCCCGCTCACCCCCGCCCGCAGCAGCTGGCGTGCTGTCCACTCTGGATGCCTGGTGGCACCTGCTGACCGGCTCATGGCTGGGCGCCTGGCGCTTCACATGGCATGCGATGGACTGCAGGGACAGGGGACCCCCAGTCACGGCCAGTCCCACTTGGGTGGGACAGTGGGGGACCGTCACTGCAGTGAGCACCCAGTGGTCAGCCCGTTCTGCCGTGGGGCTCATGTGTGAACACCAGCTGACGCCCGCGCCTCCTGTGCACACCCCCGAACACGCGTGTGCTTGGCTTTGTCCTTCCAAGGTGGCATTTGAGACCTCACTTTTCTTCAGTTTGTAGCTTTTTTACTTTTACTGGATGCACTGGTGTGACGCTGGTTAATAAAACTGTACGGGTTCCAACTGCATAGTCGTGTAACGCGTCGTCCGTACCGCACTCTGTGCTCGCCACCCACCCCGCGTCCAGTCTCCCCACAGCCGAGTCGCCCACCCCGTTCCCCTCTCCATTCCCACCCCCAGCGACCACCCGCTGCTGTCTGTGTCCACGAGTTTTCGTCTGTTTGCCTTGCTTGTCCATGTGTTCAGTTTTTACCCCACGTGTGAGTGAAATCACGTGGTCCTTGACCTTTCCCGTCTGTCTCGCCTCGCTCAGCATGGTGTAACTCACACGGGGTCCGCCACGACAGGACAGCAGACGGTTCAAAGCCAAACAGAAACACCCAAGAGCACATACCTCGTCCTGGTGCCGAGGAGGTGGCGACAGACCTCACTCCGACCAGGACACCGTCTGGGAGCAGCAGCCACCCCAGGTCAGGCTCCAGGACACTCGATTCTGTGCCTGACGGAAAACTATGTGCACAGACGAGTCCCAGCACGGGGCGTGACACTCAGTGCCCGGACATGTCCCCTGGGCTGCCGGAGACACGCTGGCTCCCTGGGCTCGCAGTGGCATCGGGTCCATCACTCCTGAAGTCCCCTCGGATGTCACGTCGGTACGACAGCCACGCCTCCGCCGTGGGTGCCACTGGGTCCCTGTGCCATCGCCACTGGTGGTCCCATCACGCACGCCCGGTCCTCCCTGTGTTCCTCACGGCCGCAGGGCCACGGCCAACGCCCGGGCTCATCTCTGACAAACGAGCACATGCTCGCGGCTCCTAGTGCAGCGAGGTGACGAATCCTCACTTCCACAGCACCGAGCATCTGGGGGCAACGCGCCCCGCAGACGCTCCCTTCTGGCTCCGAGGGGGGGGCGCCGGTGGCGGCTCTGGCTGCGGGAGGCCCCGTGAAGGCTCAGCCTGCTTCAGAGCTCAGGAGCTGTGTCCTGGGGGCCGGCCACGTCGGACACAGTGGCAAGCGTGTGCAGACTGTGGGGTCGGTGACGCGCGTCCTGCTCCGGCCACAGAGACGTGTACCTCTGGGCTGCCCCTCCGCCCCCAGCCTGGGTCCCCGATGCCAGTCCGCGTACTTGGGGAGTGGGGCGGCATGTTCACGTCCCAGGCTAGAGCTCTGACGGAGACTCCCTTGAGAAAATCATCACAGCCACACGGTTGGGTCTAAGGGCCCCCAGACGGAGAGGTGTGCGGCAGCAGAGCCTGCTGCGGTCCCCACTGTGGACGAAGCTGCTGACTGTGCACACGGGCTTCTGCAGGCAGCTGGAGCTTCCGGAACTTTCAGCAAGGAGAGCCGCTAGGCCAGAC
>NW_011889119.1:255615-256380 GCF_000151845.1 Pteropus vampyrus
ATCAGGTTTAATTGTCTCCTACCCGCCCGCTTTCTCTCGATGAACAGGGGTCAAAGGCTGTGGGGAGTAGGCAGACCGTCTGGTCCCCCAGCAGACACAGGGGCACCTGCAGAGCCCGCTGGGCGTCCACTGTGCACCCTGCCTCTCGTCCCCCAATACTGCAAGAAGCTGTGACCCCCCATCTTGCCACCCGGCCTCTGCAAAGCACGACCTGCCAGTGGCTCCCAAAGTTCCTCACGATGCTCCACGATGCAAGATGTGTTTTACATTGAAACCTAAGACACACACATGTGCACACACCATATGCCACATATCCACACACATGCACACACACGTCCATACAAACATGTGCACACACACATCCACACCACACATCCACGCATCCATGTGCACACAACCAGACACCACACACATGCACACACCACATCCATGCACATGTGCACACACCGCACCCACACACACACACACATCCATGCACACGTGCACACACAACACAGAGGCACACAGCACATACCACACACACATCACACACCTTGCGTATCCACTTACACATGCAGACACCACACACACGCCACACATGCACACACAAACACCACCACATACACACGCATGCCCCATATGTACATTCGTATACACACTACATACAGCACACACCTCCACATATCCATGCACACATATGCATACATACCACACACACAACCACACACCCCCACATGACACACATACATGCACATGCACACCCATTTCCCCCCACGCAAACCACAC
>NW_011889119.1:256938-271217 GCF_000151845.1 Pteropus vampyrus
AGGTCTCCGGCTGTGCGACATCGTGCACATTTGCGTGTGAGTCACGTACCGTTGAAGAGGCAAACACAGAAAATCTTCAGAACTAAAAACAGTCCCGGAGGCCCATGTTTTCAGTTATTGCAGTTTGCAAATGAACTTGGCAGTCACGGAGCTCCCTGCAGAACGACTCTGCGGGAAGCACAAGTCTGCCAGGAGCCCGGGCCCGCTGCCCCGGGCGCCACAGTCACGCCCCCGCGGCCGCTGACGCCAGTCTCCTACGCCCGGATCCGTGAGTGTCATCTGCTGACAGCACATGGGCGTGATGATCACAGTAATCACAATGTCACGGGAGGCTGACATCTGTCACTCACTGGGATGAATGTGCCAAGGTCTCGTGTGATCAGGTTTAATTGTCTCCTACCCGCCCGCTTTCTCTCGATGAACAGGGGTCAAAGGCTGTGGGGAGTAGGCAGACCGTCTGGTCCCCCAGCAGGCACAGGGGCACCTGCAGAGCCCGCTGGGCATCCACTGTGCACCCTGCCTCTCGTCCCCCGATACTGCAAGAAGCCGTGACCCCCCATCCTGCCACCCGGCCTCTGCAAAGCACGACCTGCCAGTGGCTCCCAAAGTTCCTCACGATGCTCCACAATGCAAGATGTGTTTTACATTGAAACCTAAGACACACACATGTGCACACACCATATGCCACATATCCACACACATGCGCACACACGTCCATACAAACATGTGCACACACACATCCACACCACACATCCACGCATCCATGTGCACACAAACAGACACCACACACATGCACACGCCACATCCATGCACATGTGCACACACCGCACCCACACACACACAATCCATGCACACGTGCACACACAACACAGGCACACAGCACATACCACACACACATCACACACCTTGCGTATCCACTTACACATGCAGACACCACACACACGCCACATATGCACACACAAACACCACCACATACACACACATGCCCCATATGTACATTCGTATACACACTACATACAGCACACACCACACACCTCCACATATCCATGCATACATATGCATACATACCACACGCAACCACACACCCCCACGTGACACATATACATGCACATGCACACCCATTTCCCCCCACGCAAACCACACTACACACCACACCCACCACACACATGCACGCACAACACACATAAATCCACACACATGCACACACACCACACATGAATCCACACACATGCACACACACCACATATAAATCCACATACATGCACGCACACCACATGAACCCACACACATGCACACACACCACACATAAATCCACACACATGCACGCACACCACACATGAATCCACACACATGCACACACACCACACATGAATCCACACACATGCACGCACATACCACACCCACCACACATGCACGCACACCACATATAAATCCACACACATGCACGCACACCACACATGAATCCACACACATGCACACACACCACACCCCCATACACCTCCCCTACACACGTCTCCCTGAGCAGCACTCACTCTCACGTGTGATGTACTTAGATACTTTTGAATCTGTACATTTCATACACTCCGATACTTCTTTTCATTTAAAAACGTGGTGGTGGTGACTGAGTAATTCAAATTCATGGCCCCGTGAGTTGTAACCCACAGTTTAAAAATCAGTGTCATGTAAATATAAACTATCAGACAATGAAACGAAATGAAATTGCTCCCGGAATTAGGGGACGGCCGATTAAATGGAGCGCACCTCCCACCAGCAAACACGTCTGTCACCGCTCCCTCCCGCACCCATTCCCACCCAGCGCCACGCCGCCTCGTGCAAAACCCGTCATTGACTCATTTTAGAAGCCGCCGGCTTCAGCAAAAGTGTCATTTCAAGAAGAACAGCTTTGAAAGGCGGAATGGAGACTTCCTGTGTTGACTTCAAGTCTGCACGTGTGCACACTGTGTGGACACGCACCCCTCAGGAAACGTCTTGCTTCCCTACAGCAGAGACCCCGGCGCTCCCCCGGCTCCGGGCAGACACGGCGAGACGCCCCCACGAACCAGGAAGGGGGGCCCGCCAGAACCATGGGAAACAAGCCTGTTCTCGCGCCGCCCAGCCTATGGCACGCTGTCACTGCGGCCTGGGGACCAGGTCAAGGGCACGCGGCACGGGGCTGAGCACGAAGTGAGGAGAGTTTACTGGGTGGGGACGGGACGGGGTGCGCCCATTCACCTGATGGCAATCAGGCTCCGTGACCGTGCAAGTCGAGAACTGATATTTAGGAGAAAAGCTGGGGTGTGCATTCCAGAAATTACACGCAATACCCAAATTCCTAATTTCCACAAAAATTAAATATGAGTAACTGAAAAAACTAATTTTAATTTGTAGAAAAAGTTTTCACATGACTTTATCAAAATAAAATACATCTTTTGGACCGTTCCTCCATTAACTGGCACGTCACCCTCCCTGGAGGCCACGCCTCCTCCTTTCCTGCAGCAAGTGGTGACGGCTCTGGATGTCACGCGGGAAAGGTGGCCTCCGTGACGGGGCCTGAACCCGCATGGGTGGCGGGGGTGCCGAGGTGAAGGAGGGCCCCAGAGGGAGCATCAGAGAATGAGAGTGGGGAGTGGGGTAGGGCTCAGAGAGCCGCGAGTGAAGACACTGGTACTGTCTAGACAGAAATGGCATGGAGCTGCTTCCACTGTTTCTGGAAACTTCTAGAAACTACCTCAAGGAACTAAGGAAAACTATCGAGTTACACGTCGACATGATGGCCAGGAGTGTTTATCAAAGGACACACAAAATATAAATTTCTAAAATGGAACTCTTTTAAAATAAGATACGTATCACAATCACTACGAGACATGCGTGCAGTTAAATGGTGTGTAGACTTAAAACAATGCCACCTAATGTTCTACTACATAAAAGTACTTCTACGATAATGTTCCTGCCCCACACAAGGCTCTAAATATTGGTAGGTATTATTTTACTATTCTACTATTTTTGAAATTACACAATGCATCCATTTTTCTCAGTGTTGTATCTTATATAATATATGCCTAATATTCTTTGATCATTTAATCTGCCTTTTAAAAATATTTCAACTTGCAATTGATTGACCAGTGCGAACCTGGGTGGGTGTCGACAGTCCTCATAAACGTGTGTAACCCTCCGGCCCTGTGCAGTGGTTCAAGCATCACATTCAGGAGGATGAAGAAAGCCCTTTCTCCTGTGAGCCAGCTCCCAGAACGCTGCAGGCAGAGCCACTCCATTCCAGCGTCTGGAGGTCTTCCCCAGACCTCTCCTTGAAAAAGTGGGGTTTCCTCCTCCACTGTGGCATTTTGAATATGCTACATCGCACAGCAAAGGGAACCATCAACAAAATGGACAGACAACCTACTGAATGGGGAAAGATATTTACCTATGAGACACCTGATAAGGGATTAATATCGATATTTTGTAAAGAACTCATATAATTTAACACCAAAACCACAAACAAACCAATTAAAAAATGGGCAGAGGACCTGAAGACATTTCTCCGAAGAGGACATACAGAAGGCCAACAGACACATGAAAAGATGCTTGAGGTCACTAATCATTAGAGAAAGGCAAGTTAAAACCACACTGCGGTATCGCCTCACACCTGTCAGAACGGCCATCATCAGTAAATCAGTGAGCCTGGGCGCGGACGTGCAGAAAAGGGACGCTCCAGCGCTGCCGGTGGGACTGTAAACTGGTGCAGCCATTATGGAAACCAGTATGGAGCTCCCCCAAATTTAAAAATAGACCCCGCCTATGACCCAGCAACTCCACTTGCAGGTACGTACCCCAAGAAAACCAGAGCTACGCACCCCTGTGTTTGCCCCAGCACTATTTACCGTAGCTGAACTAGAACGTACTTCCCGCACGTTTATAAACTACCACTTTTTAAACGTTTCGCTTTTTACTTAGGTCTCGTCAGGAGACTCTGAAGTCAAGCACACGCTTAGAACACTTGTGGAAAGGTTTCCAGTCCTGGGTGTGCAGACAGCCCAGGCCGAGCAGGTCGGGTGACAGCTGCCTGTGCGATGGCCAGGCCGGGCATCACTGGAACCCTACCTAGATCCTCGTCCGCCGGCCCTGGGAAGCCGATGCCGGGCTGGACCAGGTCCCCGCCGTCCTCCTCTGCAAAGAGAGACACAGAGTCACTGTCAGTGTCAGGCCGGTCTTCACCACCCGCTCCCCTCGCGGACGTTCAGAGAGCCGCTCAGAGCTGCGCGTTGTGGGGAGACCCCAGGGACAGAGCAGTGACCGCCCAGGCAGGTGTCCACTCAGGCGCTGCGGCCGGGTGGTCGTCCCCTCCGCCTGGCGGTTACCAGACCCCCGGGCGTCAGAACTAAAGCTGCACTGTTACCTGCCCCGCCACTCCCCCTGGGGTGGGTACCTGGGAGCACCCCACCGCGCTCTCCCCCCCACGACGCCCCTGCTGCCCGGAAAGCTGCACGTCGGAGGCCTCGGTCGCCACGCTCAACATGCCAGGTCACCTCCGTCCTGCTCGTTCTTGGGGCCTGGGCCAGCGGCGCGCTGCCCCGCTGACCACCGCCTCCCGCGGATGCCCAGACCCCGCGAGGGCCGCCGACACTGCTCGCGACAGCACGTGCGGGGACAGGCGGCTGGCTGTCACGTGCGCACACACGTCCCCACTTTGACAGTTACACAAACACAACCCCAAGCCTACGTTCGCGCCCGGACTGCGCAGGCGGAGACGCGGCTTCCGATACTCGCAGGAGGGTTTGGGGGGAAATCCCACGCTTACGCCCTGCTGGTAACGTGGAACACAGCGAGCCACGTCAGGCTCCAGAGGGCCACTTCAGCCCAGCTCCAAAGCCACCCACCTGCACCGCCACCAGCGTCGCTCAGCAGGCGTGCGCCCGTTTCCAGTCAACCCACGGGGGACCAGAGCGGGCGGTGGAAGCCCGCGGCCCCCTCACCCGAGCTCGCGTGGGGTCCCTGCGTGCGCGCCCCCGGTCCCACATTCGGAAGGGCGCGCAGACGCCAGACGACCCACGCACGCACGCTGCGCAAAGCTCGCCACCAGGCGGTGGCCTCAGGCCACTTAACGCGTCACAGCCGCGCCCCGCGCCCCCGCGCGGTCCTGTCGTGCGCCCCGGGTCGATGGGCGCGCCCAGTGCGGGGCGCACCCGCTTACAGACGCCGCGCGCGCGGGGCGGGACTGCGGTCAGCGCCAGCACCTGGAACCCGCCTGCGGGCGGGGCCGGCGTGGACTCCGCACACCGCGCGGTCCTCGCTGTCGCACCTCGCTCGCCCCCGGGTGTCAACACACGCACGCACACGCACACACACACATCCACGCGCACACGCACGCACACATCCACGCGCACGCACACATCCACGCGCACGCACACGCACACACGGAAAGGACACGTTTCTGCCGCCAGCGAGCGCACGGCTCACAGAAACGCCAGCGCGGGGAGGGGACGGCGACGGCGGCTCGCGGGAGAGCTCAGGGCTGCGACGTCACCGGCGCCGCAAGCACCGCCCCTCACGTCCAGGACCCGCTGCGCGGACCCCGCGCGTCGGCACAGGGGTCAGATCTGGGTTTCAGGGCAGAATGACCCCTGCCCGTGGCCTCCGCTGGGGCCCCTGTCCCTTCCGCAGGTAGGAGACCCAGGGTCAGGCATCGCGCTGCAGCCTCTGCGGGGACCCTGTCCCGCGGAGACGCCCCGCTGGGCCTGCTGCTGCTGGGAGCTGCCACCGCCTGTCCCCTGGCTGTCTTCCCCACTGAAACCATGTTTCCACCACACACAGCCTCACAGTCTGGACCCTGCCCCCCAACCCTGCTGGCAACGGGACAGGCCACAGGAAGCGTCCCCCTGACGTCTTCATGCGCCTTCTGAGGACCTCAGACGAGGTCACCTTCTCAGGGCCCCCAACCTGCCGCGAGGTCTAAGGACATGCATGCACCTCCCCGCCCCAGCTCCTCTGAGGCAGCAGCCATCTCTCCACCGCCCCGTGAAGGCCAGCAGGCTCACCTGGGCACGCTGGTGGGTGCGGACACAGCTGTGTCTGGACCTGCTGTCAGCCACCACGACTGCATCCAGGAGGAGGGGCTGGCCCTGCGCTCACCACTGCCGAGGCACTCAGGGCTGCCAAGGAAGGCGCCTTCATGGGACCTCATGCCCCACGTGGGGACACAGTGAGGCCAAGTGACATGTGCAGCACCTGGGCGCACACCGCAGGTGCCATGCCCCCACGCTCACTGATGGCCAGCACCTGCAGCTACAGCAGAACCGGCCGGGGGCCCCACGGACGCGGGCACCTCCCCTGAGGTCACCCGGGGACAGCCGCTGACCCTAAAGCCCAGACCCGTCCCTCACACCCATCTGGAGGCATCAGCAAGGAATGACTGTTCGTTTCTTGAAGGTCTGATCCATGGCTTCCTCCCGAAGGCTCAGCAAGGACGGTCGCCTCACACCAGCCCACATGCCAGGGGCAGCTGCCTCCCGACCACGCTGAGCCGGCGGCGGGAACGGAACCGCTAAGCCTCCGGAGTCGCGGGCAGAGGAGAGCAAAGCGTGTACGCCGGAGGGGGGCTGCTCGCGACACAGCGCCTTCCTGCTGAGAGGCGCACCCTGCCACCCTGCCACCGCAGAGACGCCCGGGGACGTGCCGTCAGCCCCTCCCCAGCCTCTGCCGCCGCACGTCCCGCGCACGGCGCTTCTCCTCGTGCACCCAGCGGGAGGCTGACGCCCTTCGTCCTGGACAGAGTGGGCCGAGGCCCACGCGGTAGGGAACTGTGATGTCCACACCGCGCTTTTTAGTAGCTCAATCCTGTTTTTCAAAGGAAACCTGCAGGGAACTGCAAACTGTACAGACGGGTGCTCGGCCCAGCTCTGGGGAACCGAGATGGAGAGCGAGTGAGGTGGGCCCCGTCCACTCTGTCTCTGGGTCCCAGGAGCCTCCGAGCAGGGCCGAGAGCGGCCAGGACTGGCTGCGGGAGAGCCGGGCGCCGACCGGAAGCTCACTTCCCTCTGCTTCCTGAGGACACGCGCTTCCTTTCACTGACAGGACACGTTTGCATCCGAAAGTTTTGCTGTTAAATCAAAGTTTCAGAATCCGACGGCCATCACCAAGGAGCACTCGTCACCGTGGCCAGCCATGCCCTAGGCCTCCCCTGGGGCCCGTCCCACAGTGGTCTGCTCCACTCCTGTCCACTTAAGCCCAGGGCATCCATTCCAGCCCTCGAAAGCATCTCCATCGCCTCTCCCCCAGGTCCTGCGCCACCTGACTCACGGTGCACCTGTACCCGAGACCACACGCACCTGTGGCTCTGCTCGGATCCGGCCGACTTCCCTCGCCGCTGGGTCTGAGCCGCAGCCCCTCGAACTGCCATCGTCTCCCGTCTGGGTGAGAAGGCAGCGGGGGGTCAGGTCCGTTACCAGTTTACCTGTGAAAACGTGTCCCCACTGTGTGACTGTGGCCAGGGCACAGGTGGAGGAGGTCACGGAGTCACTGGTGCCATCTGTGCGGGTAGAATGACCGTCCAAGGGGCTGGGCCACGCTGCGGCACGACAGATGGCGGCTACTTCTGGGACACACACGAGGGACGCCCAGTGGGTTCCGTGTCTGAGAGAGCGATGTGGCATCTGGCGACCGGACCGTTTGCCCAGCTCCAGGTTCTTCTCATTCCTCCCAAGTTCACGCTGAGGAAAGCGAGCGCGCGTCACCGCAGAGCCGTTGCCCTGACGGCGGCTGTGAAGGCTGCCGGAATCAAGCCTCCGTCTCTGCTCTGTCGGGCGGGACAACGGCTCCGAGTAGTTTTAACGCCGGCTTCCGTCTCCGTCTCATTCACAGCTGTGCCGCCAGCCGGCACTGCGCCGCTGCTGTGACGCTCACCGAGGGCTTTTCTTTGAAAGCCACAGAAATGCTCATAATTTTATTTTGGACCAAGGATCGAGTCTCAGCAGAAGCTGGCCCTAAAGTCTGCAGAATTTTCCCTAACACTTAAATGTCACTTAAATCAGGCGAAGAGAAAAACTCAGTCACCGTGAGGCCACCACTGCTCACGGCAGCGGCATCAACACTCGGGGCACACGAGACACCCCACCTCCCGTTCTGAGCACTGAGGGCCTGCAACCCGCCACCATCGTGGGTTCAGACAGACAGTGAAATCATCTTCGACTACTTCGGCTGTGGCTGAGAACCACGACACGCAGCTCAGGGTGTCTCCGGGCTCCGAAAAAGGGCCAAACGTGCCGAAGGAAAAAGCGGGTGGCTTCTCCTTCAAACGCCTGAAAGCTTCAAGGAGACCCTGTATCTCTCCACTGGAAAACGTGGACAGTGATCATTTCGAAAGCAACGATCTAGGTTTTGAACCTGAATTCCAGACACGCATCCTGTTGAATTCGCTCTGCCACCGTCTGTGTTTAATGAGGTTTCGCACCAAGGTTTCCTTGAAGACGTGTGCACGGGGTTTAAACTGGAAATGCTATTTTAAAGGCAGAGTAAAGGGCACTTTACAAAGCGAAGACCTCACCCTGCCCATTGCCCGTGCCCGTGACGCACGGAAGCCCGGGGCAGAGGGCGGCGTGGAGGCCGGTGGCGGTGGCTCTCGCGGGCTGCGCTGGGAGTCGCGGTGGATGGAGCGCGGAGGGCGCTCTAGCTGCACGTGAACTTCGGACAGACCAAGGCGACGTTCTCTGCGCCCTGCACAGAGCCCGCTGTCACCCAAGTCCAGGTCCGGAGAGGCAGGGCCAGACGACTTCACAGCTCCGGGTGAGTCACTGTGTTGCCAACGTGGGAACCACCCCTCAGTGGAAGGGAATGAGCATGAACTAAAGCCCCTCGGTCCGCCCCCACCTCCGCCAACGAAGCACAAGAGGCCTGACCCTTGACCCCACCCAGGGAGCCAGCTGCGGCCGGCCCTCCGGGGGGACACCAGCCTCTCCTGTCCCTCCTGCCCCACCTGCTTCCTGGAGAGGCGTCTGCCAGGTGCTTTAGCGTTCGGCATGCGCACACACCCACGGATGAACTTCGACGCCTTCTCAAGTCATCTGACACACCGTTCCAACCTCCAGCACCTGCGAGATGCGTGGCCGCTGGCTGCCCTCTGCCCCCGCGGGACGACGCCCACGCAGGGCGGGGCGGGGCGCGGGCCCCAGCGAGTATTGCGCCTTCGCCCCGACGTTGCGGGAGTGGCTCCAGGGTAAGCAGCACACTCCGTTTTTCCCCTTTCAACAATCTGGCGAGCCTTGACTTTCCAATGCCCAGTCGGAGCGGAACGGTCAGACAGACTGCGGTGCCGCGGGAGCGCAGCATGCCGGGGGCTCCGACCGCTCTGGAATTCCCAGCGCCAACGAGAAAAGCCACGCCGAGCGCGGTACTGCGCGATGCCGGCTTCGCTGGGAGACGGAGGCCGCCGAGGTGCTCACGGCCACCACCAGCACCTGCAGGCGGCAGTTCGTTTCGCTTCCTTAGACTTCGTGTGCTTTCCGGACAGTCTTCGACCAGCCTGCGTGTGTCCGTACAGAAGAAATTTGGAAACGCTTGGTGTACGTCTTAAGCGTCCAAGCCCACTCTCATTTTCTCCGTCCTCTTGAGAATATTCTTTTCTTGGCCTCAAAACTCAGGGTTCGGAAGGAAGACGTCCCCTACCACAGTGCAAATGGGGCCCAGCAGGCCTGGCTGAGCGCCTGCCCTGCCCCCAACCCCGGCCCCGCCCGGCTGGTCCCAGGCTGATCGGACGGCGGAAGGTCAGCGTGCACACGGATGGGAGGTGAGTGTGCAAGGAGGGACCGCCAGCGTCCACTGCTGGGCCCTGGCGTGTCTGCAGTCCCGGAGGCCCCTCCAGGAGCGGCCTGACTGACCTCACGGACTCGTCTCGAGCTATTAAAATTCCTTCATAAACGGTATTTAAAGGACAATGCAGTCACTTCTGTTCCCTGAACCCAGCACCTCCTGGAGGCGGAAGCAGAAGAGACTGTGACAGCAGAGGCCCCAGCTCCGCGCCCCTGGCCCCCAGCTGTGCGCTGGGATGCCACCTGCTGACATTCGGCACCTGGGACCCCACAAACGGCTCAATTCAGCAAACGCTTGCTGACAGATGCTACATTCTGGGCTTGTGGACGCCAGGGGCATGGTCTGGCGGGAAAGCGACATGACAAAGGTGACGAGCATGCATGCGGGGCAGCTGAGCGTGGGTGTGGCCCGGCGGGCCTCCCGTGGGCCTGCGCCATGGTCAGTGGCTTCAGAGAGCAAGCGAGTTAAAAAGTACAATTTTAACTGCAGTAACCATTTAAAACGTATTCAGTCGTTACACAGACTTGAATAAACCCAATTATATCTAAAATTTATTATATGAAATATTTCATAGCCAAAGTATTACGTGTATTCTTCTTTTCTAAGAGAAAGCAACTTCAAAAATGTGGTTTGTGGCTGGTTGTTTCTGACCCTGAATCACTGTAAATACCCACTTTGTCCCACTTAGCCGACCTCATCCCCCATGGGTGAGACTCAGAACAGACGGCAGGTGCTTACCCCAGCGCACATTCAGTAAGTTCTAACTGCTATTATTTCTATGAAGTCTTGAAAAAGTAATGCAATGAATTTCAACAAATGCTAAACTGCATTTCGAATATAAAAACTGATAACGCGTGAAAACAGAGGGCAGAAACGGCAAGTACCCTGTGAGCTGACACCAGACGCCACCGTCTGTCCTGTGCAGGGACCTGTGCACCGAACGGCTCCTCCCGCTTCTTTGACGAGTCCAACGGTGACTCGAGAAGCGCTTGCTCCAAACCTAACACTGTCTTTAAACCTGCATGTTCGCGAGCACACGAGGAGTGCCATCGCCGCGCGGCTTCCTGCACAGTGTCACGTGAGCATGATGCCGGTGGCAGAGAGCACACAGAGCATGGACATCACTTCCTGCCCGGCCCTGAAGACGCCACCAGCTTCCTCTGAGGGAGACACGTGGTCCCCGTGTCGGTGCCCAGGCTGGGCGAGGAGGCGAGGGGCTCAGGGGCCAGGCCTCCCAGCCGGTCATTCTCAACAGTGGTGGTGACTCGGCCAGCTGACCGCGGCCAGACCCTTGGGAGGGCTGAGTTTGAGCCCAGGGGATGCTGGACGCACAGGCTGCCCTGGCACGAGTCAGCCTTTCTGGGCCAGCCAGGGAGCTGGGCAGTTCTGTGTTAATGTCCAAGTTTACTGGCTTAGAAAACAGCATCTAATAAAACGTCATCCAACTTTGACTTTTCGTCCTAAGATTTTTCTGGGAAAAGTTTCTGCTGGAAGGGAACTGTGACATCTCAGCCGGGTCTGGGGACCATTGCGCCAGCCACTGGCCCACTGTTCCGTGCTCCGACGTCACTGCACGCTGGCCCCGCAGGGAGCTCGTGGGATGCTACCCCGGAGACCCCCGAAACACACTGGTTTTTGTTGTTCTTATTTCGTTAACACGAACTCTCTCAATTTGGCAAATCATTCCTAAGTGTCACGGGCCAGCCAGGGACCGGCTGTCCCGCGTGCTGGCTGAAATTCGTACTTTCTCTCTTGGCTTACGTTGTTTTACAGCAAAATGTGATGAGCCCGCCCTCGCCCTGCCCTCTGCACACAGCTGCCCTTCACAGTGCTAATGCCGGACACTGCAGAAGAAAGGCCGTGGACCGGAATGCCCCTGTCCTCCGAGCGACCCCAGAAGGGGTGCGTCTGAACCGCGCGTGGCTCGGAGGGGCGGGACGCTCGCCCAGCCACGGGCCTCCTGCTTCGTCAGCAGCGAGGCGGGAGGACAGCGAGGGCAGCGCAGTGTCACCGGATGTGCCGAGTCGAACATCGGCACAACCACGGCCTCTCCACCCCTTTGTGGAGATGGCCATCGTACCTGCAGGACAGGTGCTGTGAGGACCAAATGGGACAGAGGCTGGGCTTTTATTCAACAAACGAGAAAGAAGTCACACCAGCTCGGCCCGACTCGGGGTGCAGCTCTGCTTCCTGACGGGGAGGCGCTGCAGCGGCCAACCCTCCTCCAGATGCCGGTCCCCGCAGGGCCTGTCCGCCGCCGTGCTGAGCTCCATGCAGCTCCGCACCAGACCCGGACAGCCAGCCTGGGCCTGGGGGCTTCTGATGAGCGCATGGAGCCACCATGAACCCCACGACCGTCTGCACCTCAGGACTGGCCACGCCTTCTCACGCGCAGCAGGGGAGACAGGAACCAGTGGCTTCCCAAAACGAGACGGAGAACACCGTCGACCACCTGCGAGGGACACGCGCCTCTCCCCCTCTGCAGTGAGTCGGGTACGGCGTGAAGGAAGCCTGTCCCCCCGGCCCTGCAAGAGCCGCCCAGCTGTCAGGCACCGTCCCCACCACGCCAGCGGCTCGACACGCCGCGGTGTCTCATCCCCTGGGCTGTAAACACTGCCGGCTCCTCAGGGTGACGCTTCTGACGCAAAAACACACGAGCGCGTCTGTCCTGGAAACACCGGGGCGGGCGCTCGGAGCAGGTGCTGGCTGTCGCTCACCAGCCTCCCGCTGCATGTGCCCCTCGCGGCTCCCGCGTGCGCTCCCGGTGGCTGAGCTAGGCTGCGGGAAGTCCCTTCAGTTTTTGAAACAGAGCATCATTGCAGACTCAACCGACTCTGGCGCTCAGTCGCCCGGGTCACTGGAGAGTAGTTCCGTGCGCTGTGGTCACCGCTGCGGACGCCGGGCTTCCTGGTGCTGCCGGCGCCGTGAGGGACCAGAGGAGGCTGCTGAACGCAACAGTCCTGGGCCCTTTGCGGGGTGCTCTCAAGTCGGCGTTTTCCTGGAGGTCGTGTTGCACGCATCGTAGGAGGCGGGCCCCGCGTTCCGACCCTGGGTCCCTCCGTCGTTTCACCGCGTGTCGCGAGCCGCCCCTCCTCCAGCCGCGCCCGCCTACGACTGGCCCTCGTGAAGGAGCGAGGCTGCACAGCACCCCGCCGTACGGGCCTTCCTGCGTCAGCGAACGAGACGAGGCCCATGCCAACCGTCACCGCGTTCGGCAGGAGACGGCGCGATGGGGGGGAGGGCGGGCTTGGCGGGCATGCCCTCGGGGACAGTGGCTGGGGGCCTCGGGCAGGGCCGGGCTTCCAGAGCAGAGCCGGGGCTCCGCGTGTGGCCTCCGTGTTCTGTGAACCCTTACGGAAACCGTGTGGAAACCAGGGTGACTAAATAAGCTGTCTACACACGCTTTTTATACGAGTCGAGTGGGTCCCATGACTGCACAAATCCCCAGAGCCTGGAAACGGGTCACAAGAAGTCCCCTGGTATGTCCGGCCGAAAGAGAAGTAAACAACGAGGGCGAACCGGCTCTTTGCGGGAACGAGACGAGGAAGTGGACAGACGGCCCAGGTTGGGCGACAGGGCTCTAACCAGCAGCACCCGAGGCCACAGGGGCTCGGAAAAAGGTGGTTTCTGAAGGTCACGTTGACCACTTACACACAAAGAATGAAAAAACAAAAACCCAAACCAGAACGCACCCCCCTCCTCTGGAACCGGCCGCAGACAGACGGGCGCTGTGCACGGTGCTGAGCCTGCGAAGGGGACGCGCAGCCTGACGCCCTGCCCCACCCAGGTCTCTGCTGGTCTGGCTCATCATGTCACCGGCATCGTTTTCCCTTTCCCAGCATTCAAATAATTCTGGGCCCCATAACCTCATTTCTTACTGGCCCTGAGTCTGTTAGAAAATAAGTTAGAAAATGTATCAGAGAAGGAATAAGCCACTTAGGAGGCATCTTCTGGCAGCGAGGCGGGAGGAGGCCGGGCACCCTGGCCGGAGCCAGGGGACTCTGAGACATCAGATATCGGAGCCGACAGATGCTCCGAAGGTGACTGACGGGCCACGGCGCTCCGGCCAGGACTCCAGCGAGAGCCGGCGTCCTCACCATCGGGGCTGAGCGGAGACTTCACGTGGGTCGGGCCTGCAGGGTGGGAAAGCGTCAGGGATTCTGGAGATGGGGAGGGAGGGTCTTCAGAGGCCAGAACAGGGGCGGGGAGAGGACACGGCGGGAGCGCGTGGGGTGCAGCTGGCTCCCGCCCGGCGGGCGGCCTCACGCGGCGTCCACCGTGAACACCGCTCCTGGAAGGTCCTTTCTGCTGCCTGCCTCAGCGTTTGGCTGCGGTTCACACTTTCCAGCCCATCCACAGACCTGAGCTGGGCAGACACAGTGGGGTCTCAGATCTCGGCCCCTTTGTTCCTGCGGCCCGGACGGTCTGGGAACACTCCAGTGTGTCGCACCCCACACCCTGCCCCACGCTGTCGCGTACCG
>NW_011889119.1:272352-277534 GCF_000151845.1 Pteropus vampyrus
GGCGTCCACCGTGAACACCGCTCCTGGAAGGTCCTCTGCTGCCTGCCTCGGCGTTTGGCTGCGGTTCGCACTTTCCAGCCCATCCACAGACCTGAGCTGGGCAGACACAGTGGGGTCTCAGATCTCGGCCCCTTTGTTCCTGCGGCCCGGACGGTCTGGGAACACTCCAGCGTGTCGCACCCCACACCCTGCCCCACGCTGTCGCGTACCGCCCAGGGAAGGAGCCGAAGCCTCTGGCGGCAACGTGACAGGCCACACGCACAGCGGGTGCTGATGTGCATGGGACACCCCGGAGCGAGCCGGCCTGCGTGTTTGCTGACACCTTCGACTGTCACGTGAGGCGCACGGGTCCCAGCGCACGGCCACACTCAGCAAACACAGCTGACGGGAGAACGAGAACACGCAGAGTTGCGCGTGGGTCTCACCCGAAGGCAAGTCTGACCGAGGGGAAGACTGACGGCTCAGGAATGTCACCGGGTGACACCACCACCAGAACGTGCACCGGGGGAGGGACCAAGGTTTCCCAGCCGGCCTCAGCTGAGAACACGCATGCTGGACAGTGGAGCCGCTGACGTCCCCGGAGCACAGAGGGAGGAGGGCAGTTCCGAGCATCACCAGGGGATTTATTTTTGATCGGCCTTAGGGTGCTGGTGGACTCTGAAACTTGGGCTGTGTGTCCCACACAGGCGTACATGTGGTGGTGCCACAGGTTGCCAGCGTGGAGCACACGGGCATGAGGCGGCAGGCCTGTGGAGACCGGTCCACTCGGTTACACAGTATTAGCTCGCGGAGGACTCGGCCGAGCACCGAACATTGAGGAGGAATCAGAGGACGATGCCCCGTGCACGTCCGTCTGCCACCAGCGCGGTGTGCCGTGTCCGACCCCTGGGGAAGCGCCCGAGGGCTGCAGGCACCGCCCTGACTTCAGCAGCAGTGGCATCAGTGTGTTTGCCAAGTGTCACGCTGCAGGATCACCACTTAGAGTGAACGCAGGGTGCACGCTGCCCCCTGGGACGCAGTGAGGCCGTCTCTGACAGCCTGGCTGAATCTCAGCTGGGGACCGAGGGGGCCTCCGGTCGGCCACCTGATGGGAGGGCACAGCACGCCACTGCAGAAGGACACGGCGAGCGGCAGGGCCTGGGTAGACTTCCCTGGCAGCGGTAAGCAGGCGGGCAAGAGCGGACGCCCTTCCCTCTGCAGTGACGTTAATTACGGACGATGACTACAACTTTGAAACGCAAACGAGGCACAGGTAGCCAGCGACAACCTCTCGACACAGCGCTCAGGCCTCGGTGCCCCCACCTGTGCATGTCCCACGTGCTGGGACGTCCCAGGGCCAAGTGCACGCTGCGGGCGGAAGTACCTCCCCTTCGTCCTGGGGCTCCCTCCTCGTGCCCTCCACACTTCAGTGCACGTGTGGGGGCTGAGTGTGCCCTTTGTGACCGTGACCACTAGCCACAGGCACACCGGTCACGCCCCGTCCCTAGAGCTGGGTGAGGACACACTCCTGCCACCTGCAGCCCTCGCTGCCACCCAAGGACTGCATCGTGCCCCAGGCTCAGGAACCGCTCACCGACCGGTGAGGTCACGGGCACATTCACACTGTTTGGCGGGGAACTTTGGGGTTTCGTGGACTCTCGGAAGCCTGCCCACCGTCTCTGAGGCCCCCTCACGCCCTCGACCAAATGGTGGACTGAACCACAGGAAACGGACGTTTCTGAAGGTCGAAACCACAGGAACGTCAGCCGTGTCATCCGGTTCAGCGTGATGCAGGGGAAGAGACGATGTGGGTTAGAGTGACTTCCACCTGAAGTCACAGAAACCAGGTCCGTTTTGTCCCAACCGTGGGAACGTGCTCCGTGGCCCCGAACGTGGTCACCGCCCCGCGGGGGAAGGCGTGGGGCTCGCGAAGACGAGCGAGCGGTGCCGTGAACAGGAGGTCCGCGTGTCACCCCGCACCGGGCTGCGCACGCCCTGGGGGGGGGCGACCGGAGAAGCCAGCCAGAGCGAGGCGCAGGGCAGATGCCGGTGGGGTGGCGCTCCCTGGAGGTGGCCCTGGGGGGCGGGGCCTGGGGGCGGGGTACTCCCTGGCAGTGGGGGCTGTGAGAACAGCAGGCGGGGTGGGGGGGACGGGGTGCACACCCAGCTGCTCACCACGGAGCGGACACCATGGTGGAGGAAGGAGGCAAGAGACGGACATGAAGAAAGTGCCGTTTTTCGTGAACACCAGACACCGTGTTTCAGAATGAAGCTGGTTGGAGCCGTATTTGCAGAGAACCATCTGTCTCATCAGCTCTGAAGCTTTGATTTGGTGCCATCGGCTTGTCCTATCAGCATTCAGAACAGGTCTTTAAGCCGCTAATTAAGGGTACAACCCTGTGTTTCTGGTGACAGGCTGCAGACTGCCGGGTGGGGACACACGGCTCCCACGCGCGTCTGGGGCCCCGGCCTCCCGGGAAGGCCTCGCACGGCAGCGGCGCAGACGTGTGGCTCTGCTTCTCCGCACTGTCCTCACGGGCGCCGATCGATGCCCGTTCATGTGGAGTGTGACTATAACTCAGATTTAGGTCTACTTTAAAAAACGTAAATAAGCAAAACAATAAAATGGGACGAAAATACAGAAAAATGTCCAACCTGTCATCCTACTTGAATACGCTTAAAAACATTACAATTTGCCCCAAAACGGGAGTCTTTTACCGTGCCGCTGAGGCGGAGGCCGTGAGGGCAGGAAGTCGGGGGAGGGGCGGTGCCACCTCCGCCACCCGCTGCTGTGTGCCAACGTCCCAGGCCCCGCGCAGGTGGCCTCAGCTCTGCACAGTGACCGTCATCGCCGCTGCCTTCGCTAAGCCACAGCCGGCTGGGTCAAGGGCACAGGTGCTCGAAACGTGGCAATTCTTACACACGAGCGTTCCAGACAATTCGTCGACTGCCAGTTTCACTCTACATGAACGTGCTTTGCGTTTCTTAGATGCCACTTTTTTTTTTTAATTAAAAGATTTGCTGCAAAAAAATGACACTTTTGGTAATAATTTTTTAAAATTACTTTTTATTAAATTGGTCATTTGAGACTACATTGTGACAATCCCAAGAGTCTTTTATTTGCAAGCAACAAAACACACCGAAGCGATTCTGAACAGCTATGCGACGGCCCGAAAGCGCTTTGCCGGGCGCCCACACCGTCACTCGGCGAGGCAGGCGCCTTCAGGCTCCGGGAGAGGGTGACACGGCCGCAGCGCCGAGAGCTGAGGGTGGGGCAGACACGCTCCTGCAGCCGCCTCGTGGTCAGCGGCCGGAAGAACCCACCGCTGCCTGACGAAGGGCGTCTTCCCAACGCTGTCAAGGTCACTTCCAGATGAAACGCCCTGGAAGAGCCATCAAAAACCCTACATGCCCATTGGCTGCGGGTCCCTGGGTGTGAACTGGGCCAGGCGGCGTGGGCCACGTCCAGCCCGGCGCATGGGCTCTCCTCAGCGCGCCTGACCCGCGACGGCTCTGGGCGCAGGCTGACCCCTAAGCGAGCCCCCGTCGCTACACAGCGGGCAAGACGGAGAAGGGACAGACCCCCACGGGCGCTGTGGTCTCCCTGGCAGGCCTGTACCCAGGCAGGGGCCGTGAGTCGGCGAGTTTCACTCAAGGGCGTGCAGTGTGTTGTGCACACTGACTTAGTCACATGAGGCCAAGGGTCAAGAGGTGCTTCTCTGAGGAGGTGACATTTAAGGCAGGAAGGAATGGGTTTCTGTGTCCCTTGGAGGAAGGGCGGTGGCGGCAGGGGCCCGGGCGGAGGGACACGAGCGTGTCCAGGGAAGGCCCTGAGCAGGCTGCAGCATCTAACTCCTTGGCCCCCGTAACAGGCGCCAGTGGGACCAGGACAAATGGCAGCTTGGTTCGGCCTGTCCTTGTTTTCAGTCCTCTCCCCCAAATGTGGGTCCTGACAGACAAGGGCAGGCCTGGGGCCCTATGGGCACACGTCTGCTTCTCCAGCTGCAGCATCTCTGCCACCTGTGGCGTGGACTTGGCACAGGCTGTGCAAACCGGCGTGTGCACACTGGGCCTGGTGCCAAGTGGCTCTGGGTCCCCGCTCCCCAGCACTCAGCCTCCGGACCACCGGCTAAGTCAGTCCCCCAGGACGTGGGACAACCCACCTGCCTCTGACCTGGCCGGGCGCCAGGGCACGTACAGAGCAGGGACATGGTGTCACTGCAGGCAGACGGCCCTCAGGGCAGCACCTCTGCTCGCCTCGGAAGCCAGGCCCTGGCGGTGCGTGTGCACGTATGGCCAGGCTGCTCTTGCACACTCAGGCTGCCTTCCTCACACACCCCTCCCCAGACTCCGGGTTCAGCTGAGTTCTCACTGGTGGCTGCGCTTCACCGAGCTGCAGGAGGGTGGCCAGGGGCCCCGCAGGGGGGCGACTGCAGCTCTGCGGTGCTGTGGCCTCTCAGCACAGCCCAGAGCAGAAAGGGGTCTTGGAGGCCCTGCGCCTGCGAGCACATGGGGCGGCTGGGGGAGGTGGCACCCGTGCCAGTGCTGGGACACGCGGGAGGCGGCTCCAGACCGAGCCCAGCAGGGTCTCAGCGCCGTCTGCCCTGCCCTTCCCAGGACGAGCATGCTGCCCCGAGCTCTGGGTCACAGAAGAGAAAACTCGCCGACCCCGACTGGGACACACAGAGAAAAAGTGACAAGAGAAGAGCACGGGGCACATCCGGGGACGTTTCCTGCCCGGCCCGGCAGCGGGGCGCGGACGTGCGTGCGCCACTTGAGGGAGATCTGTGTCCTCGAAACAAAGACCTGAGCAAGCGCCCAGCCACACGCTACTGCGCAGGCGCGCTTCCCAGCCGCTTCCCGCCAGCACGCGGCCAGCGACACCTTCCTGCTGCCCAGACCCGCCCGCCACCGCCCGGCAGCTCCACGGAGGGCTTCGGCCTTGGAAGGCAGGAGAGCGCTGGCCTTCAAACACCCTGAAGAGGGGCTTTCGTTACAGTCTAAGCTCCCTAAAAGTGTGCACAGGAAGGAAAACCTCCCTCAAGCCTGAGGCATCCTGCGGGACGCACGGGAAGGGGGCGGCCGCGGGGCCGAACATGACACCATGGTGGAAGTGTCTCTGCTGACATGCGCACGCTCACGCACACACACACGCAGATGCGCACACATATGGAGACGCGCACACACATCAACACACATGGAC
>NW_011889119.1:277584-282522 GCF_000151845.1 Pteropus vampyrus
GGTGCTGTGGCCTCTCAGCACAGCCCAGAGCAGAAAGGGGTCTTGGAGGCCCTGCGCCTGCGAGCACATGGGGCGGCTGGGGGAGGTGGCACCCGTGCCAGTGCTGGGACACACGGGAGGCGGCTCCAGACCGAGCCCAGCAGGGTCTCAGCGCCGTCTGCCCTGCCCTTCCCAGGACGAGCATGCTGCCCCGAGCTCTGGGTCACAGAAGAGAAAACTCGCCGACCCCGACTGGGACACACAGAGAAAAAGTGACAAGAGAAGAGCACGGGGCACATCCGGGGACGTTTCCTGCCCGGCCCGGCAGCGGGGCGCGGACGTGCGTGCGCCACTTGAGGGAGATCTGTGTCCTCGAAACAAAGACCTGAGCAAGCGCCCAGCCACACGCTACTGCGCAGGCGCGCTTCCCAGCCGCTTCCCGCCAGCACACGGCCAGCGACACCTTCCTGCTGCCCAGACCCGCCCGCCACCGCCCGGCAGCTCCACGGAGGGCTTCGGCCTTGGAAGGCAGGAGCGCGCTGGCCTTCAAACACCCTGAAGAGGGGCTTTCGTTACAGTCTAAGCTCCCTAAAAGTGTGCACAGGAAGGAAAACCTCCCTCAAGCCTGAGGCATCCTGCGGGACGCACGGGAAGGGGGCGGCCGCGGGGCCGAACATGACACCATGGTGGAAGTGTCTCTGCTGACATGCGCACGCTCACGCACACACACACGCAGATGCGCACACATATGGAGACGTGCACACACATCAACACACATGGACACGCACACACACAATGCATGCATGTGCACACACATGCACACGCACGCACACACTGACACACGCACAGATGCACATATGCAGACACACCAACACATGTGGACACATACACAATGCATGCATGTGCACGCACATATGCACACGCACGCACACGCACACAGACACGCACAGACGCACACACACACAGATGCGCACACATCAACATGTGGACGTGAGCATACACACAATGCACGCATGCGCACACACATACATGCACACACTGCCACACATGCACATGTGCACACATATGGACGCACATACACCCCCACACACACGACGTGCGCGTACATGCACACGTGCACACATGCACACCCACACGTGCAGGCTGACGCTGGCTTGTGAAGGGGACCCCACGCCCTCCAGGGCAGTGAGCGTCAGACTCGTCCACGTCTACGGACTCCATTGTTTAGCCACCCTCGGATTCTCCACTCCACAGAGGCCACTTTGGGTTCTGCTTCTCCGGAGACTGTCGCGGCCACCTGAGCCTGCAGCCCATGCCCCACAGACCCCACGGGATGCCAGGCTTTTTGTCTGTACACGTGCTCCGATTCCAAGACACGCAAAACTCCAAAGACAAAAATATCCTAACAAATCTGAATATCCAGTTTCCATAGAGACTGAAATCAAAGTGAACTGTCTAATGGGGGTTTTGTTGTTTTAAAGGCTCTGGCCCGGAGCTTCACGGCTGGCGGACGCCGAAGGCCTGGGAGAGGCTTCTGTTCCAAACGCGTTTGCGGCTGTGCAGTCGCACGTTCCACGTGAGACTTGCTGACAACAGCGAATTCTCATTGCTGCCCCTCCCGACCCCGTGGACGTGAGCACTGACCACGGCACTCTGCTCCCTCCCAGCCCCGGATGGCCCCGCAGCGGGGTGGGGCGGGGCCCCGGTGCAGCTGGTTTATTCCTGTTTCTGTCACGAGACCCCAAGACATGTCCATGAGACGGCACCAAGTGCAGTCTGGAGGTGACTGGTGCCCACAATTATGCGCTGAGCTAGTGGGTGGCACAGAGCACAGACGCAGAGCCGTCGCAGGCACCCACGCCGGCACGCACTCGGCTTGGTGGCACTCGGCTTGGTGACTCGCATCGTGGAGGAATGAGACAGGCCCCGGCACAGCCCAGTGGGGCTCAGTCCCACCGGGGCCCACAGGAAACGCAAGGATGGCCTCCCCCACAAGGTAACGAGGGGCTTGTCTCCCCGGCTCCAGTCTCACTGATGTGGTGTCACCCTGCCCACGCCTGAGCTCAGGCCGCGGCGGGTGACCGTCTGCAGGTCCCCGAGCTCGGCTGCAGCAGGTGGGCGGGGGTTCGATCTGCCCTTCTGAGATGGCCGTGGCGAGGCTAGAGCTGCTGGTCCGAGGGCCACACGGTGAGCACCACCGACGTGGCCTGGCCTTAGACCAGCGTCCGGCGTGCGGCTCAGAATCCACAGGAAGTGCCCTGAGTGGATGCTGGCATCGCCTGCCTCCAACCTCTGCACCCTCCAGAACCGCCGCTGACCCCCCATGTCCCACCTCAGCCACTCTGATCAAACGCTCGAGACCCGCAGCCCGGCCTCCGTGAGCGTCACGCGTGGCACCTGCCTGTGAGGGGAGGTCCTAGCTCACGAGTGCCCACGCCGAGGGCACACATGTCCTCACTCCTGTCTCACCCGGGCTAACGAGCCCAACACCAGGGGCCCCACTCCGCGTCAACGTCCCGTTCTGTTTCTGATAAACGCCCTGGTCTGGTGAACGTCAGCCGCCACGTGGAGGGCATGCAGCCCGTCCGTGACCCCCCCGTGGGGACAGGTGACACTGAAAACGACGCGGGGCTTCTGGACGAGAAGGCTTGGCCACGTGCCGGCAGGCGAGCCTGCGCTGCAATCTGCCTAACTCGGCAAACGGGACAGCGGCGGTGACTCGGCTGCGGCACGCGCGGGCACAGACGCTGACAGGAAGCGGGGGAGGGAGGGTGAGCTCTGTCGTGGCGGCTGTAAGGGCCCTCGTTTCTCGGGGGTCCACACTGGATGAGCGCCCGGCCCAGGCAGCTGCGGCGTCTTTCTCTCGCAGAACGGCCGAGACAGGGTGCGCCCCGGGGCGTACCGTGGGCTCTGCCTCACGCACAGGCTCACGAGAGCTCTGCGGTAGCTGTCGGAACCCACCGCGGGCATCTCAGCGACACCCCTGGCCAAGCTGATCCTGCTTCTCGGCTCGTGGACGGGAGCGACGCCCAACGCGCAGAGACCCTAAGTCTCGGCTCAGCTCTGGGCGAGCCCGTCTGCCAAGGTCCCTGGCGCCTCCCGCTGCGCGGACCCAGCACCACCGCCGAGCGCCCCGCAGTTGGCCACTCAAGGGCACAAGCGAGGACACCCCTGCCGCTCCTGCTGTCCGTGTTGGGGACCCTGCTTCCTCTGTCACCGGCTCCCTCCATCCCTGCTATTTCTGACGTCACATTTAAAAAGCAAAGATGATACACTTGTTCTCGGGTCCTTAAAATGAAGGATTTCGATTCTGCTGGAGTCAAGTCCCTGCTGTTTGTGTGCGATGGGCTCCATCTACACAGACGGCTGAACAACACTTCATCTAAGACCGAGGGGACGTCCACGGCTTGTTTCCCTAAATGTGAACGAACAAGACTCTTAAGATAACGAGCACCGCAGGACGTCCCCGCCTCACGAAGCCGCCCGCAGACAGGCTCTCCGGCCTCGGGGACAGCTCACGTTCCAGCCATGCCAGGGAAAGCCCCGCCCGGGGACGCAACGTGTGCGCGTGCGTGCACACGCGTGCACGTGGATGTGTGTGCACATGCATGTGCGTGCGGATATGCGTGCATGTGCACGCGAGTGTGCGCGCGTGTGTTGACAAGTCACCTGACTGGCACGCTGAGAAGGGGCCACACGTCCACCCAGCACCTCCAGTTTGGCACGTGGACGCTTCCCCGTGGAAACCGTGACGTTGGCGAAAGCTCGCCTGCGCTCTGTGCTATAAACTTGGAAAAGAAATTTCAGCTGCATCTGTGGCACCAAACTTGAGTTTCACTTTACATGGAGCCTTAAATTAAGTCAATCGATCTCCAGTAGCAGACGCTTCACTAAACCCGAGGCGTGAAAACATCTGTGCTCCTTACCAAGCACACACGGAAGGTCGGGGTCGTCACAGGACGGTGTGAGCAGTGCCCCCGTAACTGCGGCCCTGGACTCAGGAAAGCGCCGTGCCCGTCAGCGGAGCCTGTGCGTCCACCACGTCGCCGCGTCTCGTCTCACAGACGTCACTCCCTCAAGCTGCCTCTCTTCGGGCTTGAGTTTCGTTCTTGGATTTTATTTCTGTGTAGAATTCCCCTCTTAGTGGCTTTCCCACCTTAAACTGAAACCCCTGTACGCTTCATTTCTCTACATACGCCCCAACCATCGGGTAGAAAATCGTGGCTGATAGTGTGGACCTGCCGCTCTGACATGCATGTTTTATGAGACGTTTCAGGAGCTTCTCCTCCAACCTGTGCAGCAAGGCGGCCGTTTCAAACATGTGCGGACCCGCGTGGCTGTCCGAGTCTGTGCGACAGGCAGCACCGAGCACGCCGACCCGGGCTACGACCCCGGCTCCTCGGCCAGCTGGCGCGGTCCCCTCCTGCTGCCGACGGAGTGGACGGTGCGAGGACTTCGGGAGTGGGACAGGCTGCGGCTGCCTCCCAGGGCCCAGTCTCCTCATTTCTGCCATTTTCTCCGGTTTGGCCTTAAACTATCCTCGCAGCAAATGCACCGCGTGCTGTGGCTGCAGTGACAACGAGTGTCTTTCAGCCTTTCCTCGTTCCCTCTCTGCCGGATCGAGATCCCCAGCGCCTGCTGCACCTGGGCCAGGTGGGTGGCCCATTCGGAGCCCACCGTGCGCACGTGCCGTCTGGCTGGTTCCCACGCGGACTTTTGAAAAGCTTGAACGCAGCGCGCAGGGCATAAACTGTCTTCGCTGCGGCCGCATGGCCAAGCTCAGGCCCACGTCCCTGAAGGCAGAGGATCCAGAGGGACGCGAAGCAGGACCGCACGCCGAGCAGGCGCCATGCGGCCACGACGCGGACTGCCTCGTCACCCGACGTTTGGCGGGAGTTCTTCCAGGGCCCTTCCCCCGACTGCGACCACCATCTCTTCGCCTTCTTTAAATTAAGAGAA
>NW_011889119.1:283322-289927 GCF_000151845.1 Pteropus vampyrus
GCTGTGCCTGTCCTGGGAGGCCCCGGAGACGTCGCAGCACGCTGCCTCCTAGGTCGCTGGCAAGGCTCTCTCGGACGGTCGCCCAGCGAGGCGGGCACACGTGGCCCGACTGCACTGACCTCCGGCGCAGTCTGTGGCCGGTGCTCCCTTCCCTAAGCTCTCAGCGTCCAAACGCGCTCTGCCCAGCAGACTGTCACTCGTCGCTAAGTTTCCTGCTGAGCACAGACGACGAATCCCCAGCTCTCCCTGATGTTCACACCCAGACTAACCCGAAGCTGTTACTGCTTTACAGCCAAGAACGTTTGTAAACGGCCACCCACATTTCAAGGAAATGTTCCTACTTTCACGTTTATGTTCACCGGCCACGAAGATGGTGGTATTTCTAATAAGGAATATTAATCGATATCAGGTTATCGGAATCAGACCCCATTCAAATTCCAGCTCAAGTCTGCTCAGGAAACGTTTGTGAACTCTGGTTCCCATAGCGACGAGGCCGTGACTGAGCTGGCACTGCCCGTCCCTTCTCCAAACTGCAGACTCACGCGAGTGATTTTCCGAAGCAGCTCGTGCAGCGGAGCAAATGCCACCCTTGGAGAACACCTCGGGCTCAGTGCCCCGTTCCTGCCCTAAACAAAACATTTCTCATTTCCTCCTTCGTGGCAAATTTCACTAAAACACCACAGAATTAATTCTCTTTAAAAAGAGTGACTGAGCCGAACGCCAGGGGCGAGTCGCCACTTACGTGTGTGCGGTGGGATCGCGGCTCTGTCCGTCGTGAGATTAAGAGGTCAGCAGTTTCGATTCTCCGGAGAGACACCTTCGTGGACCCTGAACGGCTAAGGGAGGGTTTGCAAGGTGCCTCAGAGAAGCCACTGGTCTTGGGTCTGACCCTCGGGGACGAAGCGGGCAGCGCCCTCGCCACGCCGTGAAGGGGCGCAGAGGGTCTCTCAAAGCGCACGGCCATCGTGTTGCTGAGCTGGGACTCGGGGCAACGCCTGTGTGAGTCCCGAATCTGTAGGCTTCCGCCCGCTGTGACCCTAACCCCCCCCACCACGGCTGGCCCCCGAGAGAGCGAGACCGCGGTCCACACGGAACCGGCGCCGCCTGTGCCCGCAGAGTGTGGGCAGCGACAGTGACCTCTGGGGACGAGGCGAGAACTTCTAAAGTGGGAAAACAGCCCACGGTTTGGCAAATCATCTGCACAAAATGAATACTTGAACTCAGCCCTCTTTGTCACTATGGGCAAGGCCGCCCATTCTGACGGGTGAGCTGCACGCCCCTCCCGACAGTGCTGGGGCCGGGGGCCGGGGGCGCAGCACCTGCTCCCGTCGGCAGGTCCGTTGGGAGCCCGGAGAAACAGCGCTCCGCCCGAGCTGCGTCCTCAGGCGGCAGGCCAGCGGGGACTCTGCGGTCACCATCGGAGGTGGTCACCACCGCACGTCACCCCCCCATACCTCCCACATGGACATCTTGGGTCCTTATGCCCATCTTGCCTCAGAGCTGAGTGGATGCTCAGTCCTCAAATCTGAGTGGCTCGATTCAGCCCAGAGCTAACGAGGAGACTGGGGGCTCCGCTCCACAGCCGGGCCCCGCGTCAGCCCGTCTGCTAAGCAAGGGACAGGTCCCAGGAGCCCGCGTCCCTGTGTCAGAAGTGGCTGAGCAGCCCACGGCCGTCTGGAAGACAGCGCTGGCCCGGCCGTTATGATGCCGGCAGAACAGAGCGGGCCCATCTGGCGTGCGCAGGAGGCCGCCCCGGTGTGCTGTGTCCGTGCGTCCTCGCCCCGAGAGCCTGGCTGACCGGGCAACACAGCCCCCGCCGTTCTGATCCACCAAGCGGTGACTCCGACGGCCCTGTGGCGTGAGCACAGGACACCGAGCCCACGCAGGGAGAACGGACGGCCCCAGTGGACGAGGAGCTGGCTGCCTGGGCGAAGCTGCTATGACATCTGGAATGTCACCCCAGACCCCCTGCCATGCTCAGGGCCCCGAGGGCCCTGGGTCCCAGCACTGCACTGGACCAGACAACCCAGCCTAACCCGGACGGCTCCGAGGGTGGGGGGCGTGCTCTCGGGCTGTCTGGCCAGGGCGTTCTACCCTCACCCCCGCAGTAACGCTCGCCGAACCCGGCAGACGCGCGGTTTTACAATTCACGCAAATGGCTCTGATTCCCAGGAGTAAAAGTAAAGAGATACAGTTTCGCGCGTTCAGTGCCCAGCACGTCCACTACCCTGCCTTATTCTGCGCCCCCCCATCAATAACTTCAGTGACACTTTCAAGTGTGTGACCCATGGACCTTTAAGGGACAATGAAAACGAGCGTCGGGGCAGCATTG
Organism: Pteropus vampyrus; assembly: GCF_000151845.1. Classification (NCBI taxonomy): domain Eukaryota; kingdom Metazoa; phylum Chordata; class Mammalia; order Chiroptera; family Pteropodidae; genus Pteropus; species Pteropus vampyrus. The sequence continues at coordinate 285,655 of NW_011889119.1, forward strand.
TGTCCCTAAGGCGGCTGCTGGCCAGACTCTCACTCCTTTGAGCTGATGTTTTACCCCCACCCCCCTCCTGAAGGCTCACCACGTTTCCTGAATGGAGAAGCGACTTCTCAGATTAAATCTGGCAGCTGCTTTTATAGAGAAAGCAAAACGAATCAATGAGAGTTTTTAAAGCTATTATCTGATCTTGGCAACTGGCCCTTACAACCTGTCTGCCCCAGTGGAACACGGAGGGAGAAGCAGAGAGAACCACCTGCTCTCACGACGACTGCGTGGGGGGGACCGTCTCGGGCGACCAAAAAGTGTGTGCTGAGGCTGGATGATGACCACGGTGGTGGCCGGCCAGCACGGGTGCCGGTGCCAGCCATGGCTAGGACGCACCAGGTCAGCCTGCGGATGACGTGCGTGAGGGTCTCCGCTCCACAGAAGTGAACTCCGAAGCGAACGAGGCGGTTCCGTGAGCTGCCCGGGCAGGGAGCGGGCAGTCGGAGCTCGGCAGGCCGCCCGCCTGCTGTCCACACCCAGACCCCCACGCCATCTCGTCTACACTGCCGGCAAGCGGCATGCGGGGGGCGGGGGGAGCAGGAGCGATCGTGTATTAAGATGAAGACAACGCACGCTCACTGTGCGTGCACGGCTGTGTCCTTCAAGCACCTTCGCTGCCCTCGCCGCTCGTCTGATGCTTCCCAGTTGTGATCACGAGAAAACGGCAGTGTTTCCCTCACGCTGACCTCGGCTCCTTGGGATCAAGACGACACGCGTCACGACACTGGCTGAGCACCGGCCCCCACCCCGAGCCTCTCCGCCTCACTAGTTACGCTCTCTCCACCCCCCCGTTCTAAGAAACGCAGAGGTTCAGAATTTTTATCACGGTTTCATTTACGAGGGGTGGACTCGTCTGAGTTCTCCATTTGTTCTGCAGCCAACTGTGTCCTTTTGCAGCCAAATCCGTCCTTTTACTGTTGCTTGTTCATCTTTCTCCTCAGATTCCACGTCTAAGTGAAGTCACGTGGTCCTGGCTCTGTCTGAACGGAGGTGGTCGGTGTGCTGTGCAGGGGGAGGGGGTCCGGGCAGGAAAGAACTGACAGGACCCGGTGCCGTGGGGGCGGAGCAGCGGGTCCCGCCCGGCAGATGTGGGGAGGGCCGCGGCAGCAGGGCGGACAGAGAGCCCAGCACGACGAGACAGCGTCTGGGAAGGGCAGGTGGCGGGGGTGGCTGGGCCCCCACGGGCGACGCAGACACATCCCCCTTCACGCACCTCACGCACCCCGCCGCCCGACGCAGACACGGCCCCCTTCACGCACCCGGCGGACCGGCCGCCGCCGACGCGGAGCAGGGCGGTGCTGCGCGTGACGCCGTCTTCAGGACACTGTGTGGGCGTGAGCTGGGACAGGAAGACATTCGAGTCGGTGACTCGGTGAGATGCCGACGCAGTGACGCAGAAATGGCTTCAGGACATCGACAGAAACAGACTTCGACCCTCGCAGCTGAAGCACGGGAAGCAGGCCTGGCTCGCGGGAAGTCGCACGATGCGACGTGGGCTCGGGAAAGCGCCTGTTTTTCTAAACCATGGCAGAACTGAATCCGCTCACAAGGTTTTTCACGCTCTGAAGACACGTGGTTAGACGCAACAGCTGTCAGGTCGCGGAGCATTTGAAGTGCGGCTGTGGGACTGCTGGGCCCCGTGGCTTCACCGGCGGCTCAGTTGTGACGGCTTCTTCAGTGGTGGGGACCGTCACGCCACGCAGTGGTCTCTCGAGAACCGAGACCCGGGCCTTTGCAAACGCATTTCGGGGAGTGCACAGGACACGCGGCCACGCTGACCGGGGGAGCGGGACCTTGCCCACGAGGCCGCACTGCGCCCCGCCCGCGACAGGGCCCCGTGCCCGGCACGTGCTCCCACGGGCGTCCCTCCCTCTCACCGCGGTCGGTGGGAGCTGCGTCATCAAAGCCTCGTCCAGGGCGCGCGACGTCTGCTCCTCCCGAACCTGACCTACCCCCTCCCGTCTTCGCTGCTTCGAACGAGCCGCAGCTCTTTCTTCCTTTTCAGGTCTTTTGATTTTTGGGGGGGAAACCGAACACTTGGAAACTATAGTAACTCTGGAAAGCATTCCCTGGGTTGGCTGTCTTTGATGGTTGGCTACAGTAGTGTTTTTAGTGAATTTCTAAACTTCACTTTCGCGAAGGCTGCGTTTTTTGAGTTTCTGGGGTAGACTAGCCCTCGAAGCTTCTTACTCCGCCATGTTCCTGCCTGTCACTCCTCTGCACCTTCAACATCCTGGCAAGGAGGCTGTGTTGGTCACGGAGGGGGTGTCTGAGGCCGTCACCAGTGCAGCACATAAAGAAATGCTTTGACCTTTGCCACTTCATAAAAATATTTCTTGGATCGTTAAGAAGGCTGAGCATCTTTTCGGGTCTTCAGAAACCATCATTACGTATTTATATAGTGGAACGTGCGCCATTCGGCAATCTATCTAAATGAAGTGAATAGGCACAGGTCAAGCGTGGTGCCTAGTTCCGTAAGTGATATGAGACACGGTCACTTGCTGCTCTAACGGTCAACAGCTAGCGTCGTGCACGAGCCAACCGAGGAGGATGAACAGACGGCAATGAACAGGTTTACATCTCGTGAAAACCACGAAGACGCATTATTTTCAGCAGAATGTAAAATAAATATGACTTATATAAACCAAACGAGGCAGCACTGAAGACCCACCGCCCCAGGGGACAGTGCCGGGGGGTCAGGCGAGCGTTCCTGAGATGCAGCTGCACACAAGGCCCAGGCCGGGACCTGTCGCCTGTTCCCTGGCTCCATCGCAGCCTTGCTGGCCAGGAGGATGAGCTCGCACTGCGGCCGAGTCACTCATGGAAGACTGAGTGAGCCACGCCCTGGACTCCACGCGGGCTTGGCGGCCACACCGCTGTTTTCCGTCGCCCCAGATTCAAAGGCCTGTCTTGTCCAGGCTGCAGTCCCCAAATGGAGCTGGCTGGCCTGGGACCTGGGCAGCACTTGGCGAGCATTTGCTTCATACCCGGGTGATGGCCACCATCACGTGACTGGCCCTCGGGCATCTGGGGCTCAGACCTGCCACCGTGTCTGTCTCTCCGGGTTCTCTGCCACGAGCTGGACGTCCGCCTGGCTCTCTGCTGCACGAGCGCTGCTGGGAGGTGCAGTCGGCATGCTGCCCTCGGAGCGTCCAGCCGCCTGATGCAGACTGGGGGGCCAGGATCACGTGGTCCTCAGGTTCCCCCCATCGTTAGCATCACGATCGGGTGTTACATGTGGAACAGCTGAGCGGCATCTGCGTGACTCAGGACATGAGACCCGGTGCTGTATCAGGTGGCTCTCAGGGATCAAAGGCCGGGTGTGACTTTGCTGTGATGTTGATTATAGTAAAAACAAGTAATAAACAGAGAGAAGCAAATCAGACAGGTGCAAAACACTGAGCACGACGCAGCACATGGCGGGTGTCACTGCTGTAGGTGGAGGGGCCTCAGAAGGTCCCTAGCACGGTCTCCCAGGGCAGGAAGGGTGCAGATGCCATCAGGAGCAGCGGTGGCCCCCTCTGCTTGTCATCAGCCTGTGGGTTTGCGATGCTTAGTTTTAATTGAGCTGAGCCACGATTAAAACAAACATAAACAAATAAAATGCTTTAGAAAATGAGTTTAAAGACACTCATTTCAGGTTTTGTGTCCCTGCAGATATGGACCTATTGTGTTCACGTGTGTTCACGTGTGTGCGTGTGTGTGCACGCGTCTCAGCACACTAGCCTTTAGGATAAGACTGTTCTCTATTTTAAATAACCTCGGCTCCAAATAAGTTAAAATGTAATTGACAAGCGCATTCTCCGTAACGTAGGGAGGTCGCACGAACGCAGACGAGGCGGAGGCAGCCGAGCTGACGTGATCGTGCTGGAGCCGTGACTGCAGCGGACAAGGCCTTCGTGCACGGATGGTTCCCGCGTGGCTCAGGTCCGAACTGTCTCCCGGAGCAGGACGAGCGTCAGCGCGTCAGCAGAGCATGGGGGCACAGGCCCGGCCAACCACGGGCACACGGGGCACGGGCCTGGGGTACGCAGAGCACATGGGGCACATGGAGCACAGGCCTGGAGCACACTGGGCGCACGGGGCACACAGAGCACACGGGGCAGAAGTCAGGCCGCACTCAGCTGTTACGCTCGGGGACATTAACTGAAGTTTCCGGGTCGGCATCACACACCCGTGTCCCCCAGCCTGACCCCCAGTACAGAATCTGCCTGCCTCATTGGGGGTGCAA
>NW_011889119.1:290697-302823 GCF_000151845.1 Pteropus vampyrus
GCCGTGGCATCGACGAGCCGAGACTGCCCACAGGTGCCCACGGCCCACAGCATAGGCCGTGGTGGCCGGACCCCCACATAGCCACACAGCGCTGGGGGGCCCGGCGAAGCCAGGCCTGCTTCTGCCCCACAGGGCTGCGTTCACGCTCCTACGGCTCATGGCCCCACGTGGGGCACTACGGAAAGTCAGCAGCGCGGTGTGACAGGCCACCCGCGTGCGGTCTGAGCCCCCGAGTCCCCCACACCTCGACCCCACGGGCCCTGAGCCTCTGCTCTTAGGGTCCAGCGCCCGCCTGCTTCAGAGGCCTCCCCAACAGCTGATGCTCGCACTGGGTCACCCCTTCTCACAGCTGAAACCACGCGTCTTTGGCACCTTCGCGACACAGGCGAACGCGCTGTGGAGGTTACAGGGTGTACGTGCTCTTGCGTCTCCACCGGACGACAGCTGTCTAGAGACCCTGGTCGTCTAGCTCGGCACAGACCCCCTCTGCGCACTGGGTCGCGCGAACTGACTTAGCGTTTCGATGGCCCCAATCACACTAAATGCAAGTGCCAGCTGAGGAGAGAGCAATTCATTCAACTTATCTCTGACCCTGAATCAGGAAATTCCAGCCGCTTCTTGCGTCGGGATGTCCACCGCCCCGTTTCTGCTTCACGACTCCGTAGTAACCGCTCCGGAAGGTGAGAAAGCAGAGAACACCGCCATCGCTCTGCGTGTGCTGCTGAAGGCGACGCCAGGCGTGCTTGTCGGGGTAGCGTTGGGTCAGGTGCTCCAGATAATCAGTCAAGGGGCTCGGCGGGGACACGGCCCGCCAGGCTGGGATCCCCGGCTGACCGCTGGCCGGCCTGTCTCACTGGGGCTCACTCTTCAGTGTCACCAGGGATTCCCAGCTCACCGCCAGGCAGGACCCGAGCAGGCTCGCACTTTGCTCAGTGGTCCCTGAGCCTCTCCGAGCAAACGTCACCCTGCTCCCCTACCGCCCCGTCCACTGAAACGTGTCTCCCACTCAGACGCTCTGAGGTGAGAGGCCACGTGCCTGGGGGGGGGCGTTGTCTGGCCTGTGACAGTGTCAGCCTAACTGCACTGCTGTGTCCCTGTGGAGTCCGCTGCGCTCCGCCCACGTGTCAGCCGCTGGCACGGCCCGCACGGGCAGGGACGCCGGGGGACGGGTGGGCCACTCGGTCTCTGCCGAGGGAGGGGCAGGCCCTGGCTGCAGACTGGAGAGCCCCGTGGAGCTGCTGATGACCGGGGCCCCCGTGTGATGCGCCCCCTGCAAACCGCGCCCGCCCCGTCTGCGGTGAAGGCGGCAGAGGCAGCGGGGTTCACGGGGAGAAAGCTGGATTCGCACCAACACCTGGTTAGTTCTCTCCTCGTTTTCCTAATTTTCCTTTTCATGCTATTTTTCTTTTACACACTTATCGTCGTTTACTTGACACTACTTTTTCATCTGGTAACGGATAATGCGCTGAAATTCACCCCCGTGGAATGCATGACGATGTGGGAGATAAGCCTGACGGTAGGAACCCCCCGCTCACGACAGCTTTGGCATTTTGAAAGGCTGGTTCCCGGCGGCCTGCTCTGCCACACGTCTACGGACGAGGCACCGGGCCCCTGAACAGCAGGAGGACACGACAACGCCGTAGACACCGAGTTCATGCGCGGGCAGACGCCCCGGCAACCACACCCCACTGGGAGCCAAAGCTTCGCCCTGCGGCAGACGTGGGTGCAAACACGGGGTCCTGGGCGCAGCCACCTGAGGGCCAGAGGTCAGGTCGCCAGAAGCTGGGCGCCACGATGGCAAAGGCGCCACAGCGCTGCCCCCCGACGGCCTGTCTCCTGCAAATTGGCAGGAGCCAAACAGCAGACGGTGCGCGCACACGCCAGGACGGCGTGGTTGACGGCGGGCCTCGTGGGGACGGTGGCCCGCCACACAGCCGGTGTCCGGTGACGTCACGCAAGGAAATCGCCTACCGACACGCTGCTCAGAACACGTCCCCAGCGTTACGTGGCACGTGACTGTACTTCAGAAATGGTTTTAGAAGCAGAGCGAGGGACCGTGCGTCCCCCCCATCGCTGACGCGGTGACGGCACCTGGCGTGCTGTGGGGTGGCCCTGGCGCCCAGCGCGGACCCTGCTCGGCGTCCGGGTCTGAAGTGGGAGTGGCACGTCCCCGCCAGCTGCCAGCCGCCTCGGGCGTCTGGTGCGCCGGCCTGCACGCTCAAGGCCCGCGCTAGCAGCCATCTGGCCGATGGGGCCCCTCCCAGGGGAAGCTCCATGTCGTGGGCGGCTGTGACCCGAGCCGGAGGGCGGCGGGCGTGTGCCGTGAGAAGGCGCACGAGGGCGAGGGGAGCAGGAGGCCGGGCATCGCAGCCATCCACAGGAAAAGTCTCCCCTCAACGCTCTGCAGCCCCAGACGCGGACGCGACCAGCCACTGGCTCTCCCCACACGCGACGCACGTGAACCCGGAAAACCGTCAGGTCGACTGTGTCAGCACCGTGGTTCCAAGTCCACTCTGCTTTCTGTTCCGAGACCACGGGGATGCCCGCTTTTAAAACAGTGTCCGTAGCCTGCGGCCACGCCACCCTGAGCACGCCCGATCCCGTCTGCGCTCGGAAGCCGAGCAGGGTCGGGCCTGGTTAGCACTTGGATGGGAGACCGCCTGGGAAGACCGGGTGCCGTAGGCGGAAAAAATAAAATAAAAAATAAGGAACTGTAAGTTGACAAAGTCATTGCAATCTGTCAAATCAACCAAGGGTTGCCTCGTGCACACACACAAAGCATCCGTCACGTCTCTGCTCACTTCCCAGGGCACAACTTGAGTTCGGGGTCACGTGATCACAAAGTCGGGAGGAGGACACATGGCGGCTGTGTTGGAATGCTTTGCTTCCAAGGTCATTCTGGAAGGATAAACGCTGTGGGGTCTCAATCGTTTGTCACTCACACGCTGCTAATGAGACAAAACAGAGAAAAGCAAAATCACAACCACGTCTCGGTGACAACAAGGGTCGTGGTGCGGACGGCTTTTTGTTTCTGTCAGTCACTCAACAGAACAAACAGTGCCTGAAACGCAGCCCACGTCTATAAACAAAGCACCTGAGCGAACACTCCAGGGCGCTGTGGCCCTGGGCTCACGTCGCCTGTTCTGGGAACCCGTGACGGACACCGGGCCCACGGCAGGCGGCCCTTCCAGCACGTTCTCCAAGCACTGTGGAACCTCGCATGGGCTGTGAGCGCCCCCGGGCCGCACGCTCCAGCCCTCCTTCCTGCAAGTGGACGGCCCTGGGACTCGCCGAGCGCTGGGCGAACGGGGCAGGGACGCCGTGGAGAAAGGCAGGAGGACGCGGGGACGGGCGGGGACGGGCAGGACAGCGCTGCCCCAGACGCTAGCCCTGGGCACACAAAGCCGTGAGCCTGCGGCGCACCTGCCGGCCTCCCATCCCTGGGGCCCCCCAGAGCCATCGGAGCAGGACGGGGCGGCACGCACAGGCCGCAGGCACAGGCAGGGACTTGGTGCCATGTCAGATGAGCCTCCGGGAGGGCCTCACGTTTGCCAGTGCAGAGAACATTACAGGGCGACACACAGGAAGCTGCGACTCTGACCTCTGCGCAGACACTTCAAGTTCAGTGAGCAGGAGGCCTGACTGCACCTCGGAGCTTGAGGGTCACCAGGGCCTAGGAACATCTGCGGTCCCACGCACATATCGGGATATTCACGTTTAAAACTAAGGACTGACGTTCAAAGAGGTGATGTTCCGCCACAAAGGTGGACGGCAGGCTCCGTCCTCACGTGAGCTCTCGGCAGCCGGCTTTTCGACGCTGGGAAGGTCCCCAGGGCCTTGCCACCCGGACCCCGTGCTCGGTGTGCGTTCACCCCCCACACACGCTTCAAAGCACAACCCACAGGCACAGGGTTAGCGACGGACGAGAAAGCAGACGGGACTTCATCTAACCCTAATGGACCTGGAACTGGTATTTCAACTGCTCGGTGACCAGGAAAACAAAATATTTACGTATTTATTCCTCAAGCAAATTAACGAGGGAGAATGGTTTCGACGCCAGCTGAATGCCTGACTCTCAGATACTGGATAACCGAAAAAGGTGGAAATTTGCAAAGTCGGGCTCCCGGCACATCTGTCATTCACAGATGCACGACCGCAAGCACCTCAGACAGCAGGTGGCACGCGCGGCTCGCCCCTCTGCCCGCTGTCTGGTCACCGGGCCCACGGCGGGCGGCCCTTCCAGCACGTTTGGGGGCTGCAGTCGCCTGTGCTGGCAGTCAGACCAGAGCCCCAGGAGTCGGCTGGAGGCACCTGCCGTGAAGGCACAGGACAGACGTGCAGAGAGCCCGGCGGGGCGCCGGGCGGGCGTGGCGTGAAGGGCAGGGCCGTCCCGCGAGTGCCCGCAGGCCAGCGCGGCTCCCCTCCTGGGGACTCGACATTCGCATCCACGCCTGGCGCGTGTGCTTCTTGGTGGTCACTCCGTACCCGCCCCCACCCCGGCCCCTGGAAGTGGGACACTCTCCCTTTGTTCTCCCGTGGGCCAGTGTCCTCCAGTCCTCTTCTCGAGTGACATCCAAGCTGCCCCCCCGGGGCCTCCGCCTGCCTGAGTGGCACACCCGCCCCCTGCAGTTAAAGCCCCCCCCCCCCCCGAGCTCTCGGGACGTGGGGGGCCCTTTCTTTCTTCCCCTGCAGCTCAACAAGGCACTGGAAACACTGCTCCGTGTTAGACGGCAATTTCGTGTGTTTGTAGAACAGTGATCAGAAAAGACCGGTTTTGTCCAAAGAATACCATTAAAAAGGTACGATCTCAAAACGGAGGGGACCGTTGCATTTGATAAGGTGACGCCCGTGTTTCCAGGGACAGGCACGGGGTTGGCGGGGAGGGGGTGGAAATGCTCCCTTCTAAATCCCTGATGCTCAGCTTTCCCAGATGTGGAGGGGGATTTAAACCTCGGGAGGACTCATCCCCGGCGGTGTGAAAACAGCTCGGGAACATTCCAGCGCTCAGTAGCCTGCGGGGAGACCCTTGAACATCCGCATTAAGAAACTAGGAACGTGACGGCACTAAATGCAGGACAACACCCACGGTCCTTCCTCCCGAGCTGTGGGGGGAGCGGGTGAGGTCCCCTTCCACTCACAGTAAAACACAATCCACCTGTCCGTCTGTCTGAAACGCCAACAGGAGTAAGCGATTCGTGTTTTAAATGATCAGAGTAAAAAAAAAAAGATTTAGAAAGAAAATCTTTTACCTTAAACTTCTTTTTAAACCTATATTTTGCTTTTGGACTGGAATTTCTACAAAGAACATTTCCAAATAATCCAGTGCCTATTTATGTCACTGCCAACAGTCAACTTCTTTTGAAGTCATAATCTTTAGGCCTCTTTCACTTAAAAGTCTTTCATGGTAAAATCCAATCCAACATTTTCTAGCATATCCCTCTGTGCAAACTTACATACTCATAGCTTATTTTATTTCCTACTTTCATTGGGTTAAATAACATAGATCTAAGATGCCGTTATGACCTTGGGTGGATTTCAAGTAAGTTCCCCTCAGCAACCTTCATCATCCATCTTCCCATGTCAGGGGATCCACTTGCTCAGAGGACAAACGAACCATAAAAAATGTAAACAGACAAATCCAGGAACTGACACCTGTGGTCCCGCTTGATGTCTGTAACTGTCCCTGTGGTCTCGTTACAAAGCAGGTGGTGTCGTGTACCTGTCAGAACAGTTTGAAAGGCTCGGGGACTCTTAAAACACTTCCCTGTGCAAAATGGACGGGCAGCGTCACACAGAACCTCTGGGGTACCCGTGACGTCGAGAGAGAAGGTCCAAGTGACCTTGCTACATCATAGCCAGTTGCCACTGACGTCTAAAAGGCGCCAGGGACCATGAGGAAAATGATACGAATTGAGACGGTCTCCCTTGTGTTATCATAGCAAATCGTTTTAACAAGCGAGACTGTTACTAGTGAATTTTTAAGTTTTTTCTTTTTTTGTCTTTTGTGTGGAACGGGTCACTGGAGGCCTTGCCGGCTCGATGCATCCGCCTCACGAGAAGGCCCGCCACGGTCCCGATGCTCAGTCAAGACTCAGACTCCGATGAGCTACGAATCTGAGCAGGAAGAAAAACACCGACGAGCAGCAGCGCGTCCCGCGAAGATTCCGCCCCATCAAATCGGTCTCCAAATTTCAGAAACCTGGCGGCGCATGAAGTGTAGGCGGTGTGCATGCGGACTCTGTGATCCACATTTTACATACGACTAATGTTTTTAGTTCTCTAAGAACGGACTGCGTTACTGTAGGGATCCACAGGTGCAGAGCCGAGGTCTCCAGCACCCCGAAACTCTGCTCCGACCCTCGGGGCTGGCAGACACCGCCGTCTGAGACAACGCCGACCATTCGGGCTGCTCCGCAGAGGGTGAGCACGGACACACAAACGGCTGTTTCCCGCCCCCCTGGTTCAGCCCTGAAGGACTGCTCAGGGCTCCCTGAGGACTGAGCCAGAGGAGCAGGAGCCGGGCGGTGATGCCCTCGCCGGGCGGGACGGCCACCACACCCCCCCGATGGCTGCGTTGTCACCTGCCTCTGGCTCTGACCCTTTCTGAGCAAGAGTGTGAGTTAACTGGTAGAAGCCGCCACAGAAATCACCAAACAAAAGAGCTGATTTCGGATGCCACTCAGCGCGCCCAGCCAGCTCTCACTTAGACTAATTACTTAAACGATTGAAAAACGCATGAATATTCATGTGATGCCGTTTCAAAAACACAGTGCAGCTGGGACCGGGCTGCCAGACCCTGCCTCCCGCTCCCTCCTGCAATCTGAACCGCAACCAGCTTCAGAGGCGCCGGGGAGCCCGGGGGACAGGCACGCGGAGACCGCCACTGCCCCTGTCCACCTCCCATGACAGTCACCCACCCCAGCCCGACGGGCCCAGCCCTCGGGTCTCCTCGGCTGGAGATCTGGCCTTCGTCTGCCAGAGGGCAAGTCGGCCTCACCTGAGTGCCACCACGGGTGTGCCCCCAGGACAAGGACGAGCATGTGCCAGCTGACAGTGTGTGTGATGGGGCCCTCGCACCAGAGCAGGCAGCCGGGGGAGTGCTCCCCGGACTCCGCCCAGGACGGGCTGGCTCTGGCCACCATCTGGAGGGGCTGCGCCCACAGGCTCCTCCTGGGCCAGCGGGCCCCGCCCACTGCTGGCAGGGGTCAGGCTGTATGGCCATCTAGGTCAGCCTCAGGCCACTGCAGAGTCGAGCCCAGCACGGTGACGTCCCCAGAAACGGGCCAGCACCGTCACTGAGCGAGCACCCTAGAGGGAACCCATCTCCGCACAAGAGTCGTGGATTTGCTCCTTATGACCGCGCACGCTGACGGCCACACTCCGCACGGCACACGCGGCCTCCACAGACAGCAGACGGGGAGACCTGGATGGGGGCACAGGGCCCCGGTGTCTCTGGTGCACACGGCACACGGGGACTGTCCCCAACAGTGTCCATGTGTACACACGTGTGTGTATGTGTACTGTTTGTGTTGTGTTGTGCATGCGTGTATGTGTCGTGTGTGTCGTGTGTACATGTGTGTGCTGTGCATGCACGTGTCAGGCATGCGTTTGTGTTGTGCACTGCATGTTGTGCATGCACACGTGTGCTGTACCGTGTGATGTGCCGTGTATGTGTGCGTCGTGTGTGTGTGTTATGCATGAACACGTGCTGTGTTGTGTGGGTGTGTCGTGTGCGTACCTGTGTGCGTTGTGTGTATGCATGAACACGGGTTACCGTGTGCGTGTGCGTGCGTGCTACATGCGAACACGTGTGTTGTGTGTGCGTGGGGAAAACCAACTGAAATTCCTAAACCCACAGGACAGGCAGCGCTGCCGCCGGGTCGTGGCGTCCGCTTCCCTCGCGGTGCCGGCTCCGTCCCGCTCGGCCCCGCCCCCCGCGTCCCGTCCAGCACCGCGAAGGGCCGCAGGCGCGCTCGGCCTCCCGCGCCCGCGTCCGCCACGTGGCCCGCGGGTGCAGCGCACACTCACCTTCCGGCTCCCCGCACAGCGTGCACTGCGACTCTGTGGAGAGAGAGAGAGAAGCCGTTACTCGAGGCCTCGGGCAAAGACAAAGACGCGGCAGCGACAGCTCCACACGGCTCACGCGTGCAGCAGACGAGCCAGGGTGCAGGCAGCTGGCGTCAAACGTGGCCACGGGGAGCGTTTATGCACGATGCCCCCCGATGAGGACCCGTCGCACGGTGGGCCACGTCAGGGTGCCCTCAGATGGCTGGCACCAGACGGCCTGTCTTGCGACTTAGTTTCAGCATCGCAGCCTGACTCTGCTTACGGCTCTGCTGTATCTCCTTTCAGACACCAACCGTCACGAGCTGAAGCGCCGCGTTACGACTCAATAAGAACACTGAAACCCACGGCGTCGCCTAGGTCCCCCCAGGCAGGCAAGGCCCAGCACCCAGCTGTGCAGAGCAGACCAAGGTGCTGCGGATGTGGCCTTGGACCCACCTGAAAGTCGCAACATGCACACGCACACGCACACGCACGGCAAGCACGCGCCTTCTTCATGGGAAAGGCTTCAGACTCAGGCCGGGGCACAGCGTCACCACTGTCCATTTCCCAGAGCGACTCCGGGAAACGACCCGTCCCCCCAGCTCTGCCATGGGGGCCGTGATATCTGCATGTGGGGACGAGAGGGGTGAGTGACAAGCACATTGAAGAAGCTAGTGCAAGGCCGGCCGGCACCGAGCACGGGAGGGAAGCTGGCGCCCTCTGTGCCAGCTCCTGTCTGGCGGCGGCAGAGGACTCACAGCAGACCCATCAGCTGGGTGGGACTCTGAGGGACAGGAGGGTTTTCAACAAAAAAAAAGCACCCCAAGTCCAAGGACAGGCCTGAATGAAGGCAAAGAGGCAGGTGACACGCAGGACAGGCTGGTGAGGGGGTGTCAGGTAAGGCTGAGAGCACACGTCAAGGACAGGCTGAGAGGGGACTGGCACCCTAGAAGCACCTGAGGTCTCCAAGGATGAAACTCAGGAGCCAACACTGGGTCCCACAGCACAGAGCAGCAGCGTGCTCGTCACGCCACAGGAGGGCCTCGTGGTGGCCTAGGACAGGACAGAGTGGGTGGGGACAGACAGAAGCAGAGGACGGGGGACGTCAGCCTGTGAGGCTCAGCCCAGGAGGCGTGTGCAGCAGGAGGGGCCTGGAGGGGACAGACGAGAGCAAGAGCAAAGCCTGGGCCTTGGCCGCTCGGCCTGACGGGACTGGTGTGACTTCGGGGGCAGCACGACCTGCAGCTGGCGACAGACCTCTGGACGGCTCGCTCCCTCCACAGACGAGATCAGTGGCCATGGCTCTGCCACTTCTGGCCCGACGAAGGGCAGGCCTGAACGGTGTCCTCTCCAGGGACACAGTGCTGAGCCCAGAACTGTCGCTAATCGGTCCGTGTGAGAGAGCGGGGACCAGGACCTGGCACCCAGCGGCGTCAGGAGGAGAGGCGGAGCCAGGCACCCACAGTGTCCCCTCGCTTCTGAGCCACCCGCAGACACGCTTGTGAGCGAGGTCCCGAGGTGGTGAGACGGAGAGGGCCAGGCACGAAGCCGCCACCCGCAGCCTCTGTGCAGGGAGCCTGGGCAGCGCACGACGCCCTCCCTGCAGTCTGCGGGGCGCGGGCCGTGGCCCCTGCGAGGTTCGGGGGCGGTGCCAGGGGCTTCCGCTGCACCGCGGTGTGGCTGCGGGGGGCAGAGACGGAGGAGCCGTACAGGGGGGTCTGACTGTGCCTCTGCTCCAGGCGGGACAGAGCCCCAGGACCCAGAGGCAGGGCAGAATGCAGGCGCTTGCGTGGGCGGCGGAAGCTAGAGCCCCAGAGCAGACAGCGCCAGGCGTCCGGTCGCCACACTCCGCTGTCACCACACTCCGCTGTCACCACACTCCGCTGTCACACACCTGCAAGCGAATCTTCCTTGTCCTCGGAGCTGCTGGCAGAGGCACAGAACCCCAGAAACCGACGGTTCAATGAGAAGCCAAGCCCTGAGGGCTTCCTGGAAACCAAGGTGCGGGAAGGGCCTGAGGCTCTGGTTGGTTTTATTTGTCCCAAACACAACTGAAGGTCCCCCTGCCACCTCTGTGCAAGTCAGCTGTGAGCAGTCCCAGAGTGGCCAGGAGGGGCCCACCGCAGAGGCCCACGGTGCCAGTCAACCCAGAGCCCCTGCTGGACGCTGACACCGCCACACCACACAGGCGTGGCCACAGCGCAGCTAAGCCCTCCTCACTGCCTGCACTGTGCAGGAGGCCACCGAGCCAACCGCCTTAGGGACCTGTCTGAGGTCACAAGATGGGACCAGAGTCTGACGCCCCCCGACCCAGCCTCTGTCCTTGGTGACAGGGCAGAGCTGAGACCACAGTCTTCCTGGTGTCTCAGGGAGGCGCCCCATCTACAGGAGAGAGACGGGGGCTACCCGAACGCTGACCAGCTGATGACGGGAACAGGAGAGGGGACAGCGACGGGCCAGGGAGCGGCCGCGAGCGCAGAGCTGCCTGCGTGGAGGCTGGATTCAGCCCAGTGCACCCCGGCCCCCGGCCCCCAAAGGACCAAAACTCAGCGCTGGGCTGTCTGCTCGACCTAAGTCGGAGACGGTGGGTTTTCGCCACTCACGTAACTTTAACCCGAATTTGCACCCGATGTGCCCAGCAGACTCGGTCTCTGTCGGGGTCCCGCGCTCACGCAGCGCAGCTCAGCAGCAGGCCTGGGGGCTCTGACGCTGGCGTCTGAGCACGTTCAGAACAGGGCACGATACCCGCCCCCCAGGCGGGTCTTCAGTGAGCACCGGGGCCGCCAACTATTCACGGTGCCCCGTCCTTTAAAACGTGCCCCCAGCACGGTCGTGGGGAAGGAGCCGTCACTCCGCGGGCCGTGAGCCCGGGACACAAGGCCCCTCGCCCGTTACTGTGCAGCACGCTGTGACGGCACAGGCCCCGACGGCCTGGGGTGGCCCTCCCTCCACGAGCCACAGGGAACGCTAGAGCCGGGACGTCTGCCACGCGCCCTGAGGGGTCCGCCCTGGACTGCGGTGAGTGACCGCAGGGCGCCCGAGCTTCCTGTGCACAGACACCCCGACGGCTAGAAGGCCTGTCTCCCCTCACGCAGGCCGCGATCGTAGACGCCACTAGCCTCGCCACCAGAAACACGGTCCGAAGTAACCGCTGACGTCCAGACCAGCGCCCATGTGAACCGGGACCCCCCTAATGGCACCGCCTCTGCGCCCTGACCGACGGCCTCCACTCCGGGCCTCTCATCTGGGCCTGGGCCTCTCCTGGCCCCTCTGCCTCAGCGTCCAGGGAAGAAGGCCCCACAGCTCAGACTGCAGCCCTAGAGACAATATGACTTCACTGGTAACACATAAGACGTGCTGAGCGCACCACAGGACCCTGCAAAGCACTGTGACGTGCTGGGTGCGGGGTTCCTGGAGAAGCCACCCCGAGGTGCGGACACTCCACATAGCAGCACGCAGGCAGCGGGGAGTGCCAGGCCAGAGATGCCCACTCGCCTCGGCTCGGAGGGGCAGCCCACTCCACTGACGCCCCCCGACATCGCTGAGGACTCCGCCGAGCTACCCTGTCACTGCGGCCTCCGATTCGGTGCAAACACTGAGCCCAGCGCAGTGCTGGCCACGTGACTGCAAACCAGCGCTCCGTCCAGGACACCAACAAGGAGGCGACTTTGGACAGGCGTGGGACCGGCCAGGACGCAGGGACACAGAGTGAAGCGCCTGCCTGTATGGCTGGAGCAGAGCTGCGGGTACTGCCGGACTTTCTCTGCAGGCGGCCGCAGTGCATCCCGGGCAGGGGGCACAGCATGGAGCCCAGGTGTCCACAGGCGCTGCACCCGGGGAGCAGGAGAGGCAGCGCCCGGCCGAGCTGTGGCCTGGACGGGCTGTGGGCGAGCGGGTCGGGTCATGGAGGTGAGTGGCCGTCGGGGCCTGCTGCCAGTCCAGGGACCTGGCTCCTTGCAGAGACAAATTGCAGCCACTGTCCCAAAGCGCAAAGCACCTAAGCCGACGGTGGCTGCGGGCGGGGACTGGGCCTGCGTGAGGCAGATGTGCACGGGCCGGAGGCACAGAAGGCCACTGGGT
>NW_011889119.1:302873-304155 GCF_000151845.1 Pteropus vampyrus
GCCGAGCTGTGGCCTGGACGGGCTGTGGGCGAGCGGGTCGGGTCATGGAGGTGAGTGGCCGTCGGGGCCTGCTGCCAGTCCAGGGACCCGGCTCCTTGCAGAGACAAATTGCAACCACTGTCCCAAAGCGCAAAGCACCTAAGCCGACGGTGGCTGCGGGCGGGGACTGGGCCTGCGTGAGGCAGATGTGCACGGGCCGGAGGCACAGAAGGCCACTGGGTCGGTGACACGAGGAAACGGCCGGTAACCCGTGCCACACGCCCCCGGGTCTCACCATTTGTGTGCGGTGCCCACTGGGGAGGGGAAGCTGCCGGCGCTGCACTCACAACTCCTCACGCGCGTATGCGTCCACACCGCACGCGGGAGGGAGAGTGGCTCCGCAGCCTCTCCAGGTTGGCTGGCCAGGGGGCCCTTGAGCCTCGGTCCTCCGTGGGACCCCTCTGGGCGGCGGGCTGAGCTGTCGCTGGTAGCAGGGAGGCTGAGTGCGTCTGGCACAGCGCGGTGCCTGACGCCAAGGGGGGCCGGTCGGCGACTCTTCCCACGAGCCCACCCGCTTTTCTAAGTCCAAGTGCGCCCGGCCCCCGCCCGCCCGTGCACGTGGCGGGATCTGATCTCTGCTCTCCCTGAGCGGACCCAGCGAAGGCACCCACGCCGCAGGCGGGAGTCCAGCTCAGCACCCTGTGGACCCACCATGAGGGTGCAGCCTCGTCCAAATCAGGAGACGACACCGGCCTACGCTGGTGACACCAGGGCGGGGACTCGCCTGACAGGGATGTCACGTGACCACGTGCGCCCACGAGGACCTGCCCACTCCCACGCTCACAGCGAACGCTGATGCCCCACTCTGGCTGGCGCAGGTGTGTCCCCGACGTCGGCCTTAGGAAAGAGGGGCCAGCTGCACCGGGTAACCCCGGGGCGCTGACTGACGGGGCACATTCCACACACATGCGGACGCGTTTACAGAGCCTGCAGGCACAGTATCTGTGCGTGCACAGCCCCCCGCTTTCCCTCCCCCTCCTGCTGGAGCCTGGTGACGGCCCCACGACAGCCCCACGTTCCCTAAGGGTCGGGGTGCAGCTGACGACAGCACAAGGAGCCCAGGGCAGCTGTCCAGGGTGCCCCGCGGAGGCAGCAGCTGGCACAGGCGCTCTAGAGGCTGCCGCCGCCAAGCTCAGCCGCACGGCCACAGTGCTGGCCAGGCCGGTTCCGAGAGCACCGAGGCTGGGCCACCACCTGCCTGCGGCTTTTCGAATCCGCAGGGAAGGGAAGGTGTCTGTGCTCA
>NW_011889119.1:305075-317228 GCF_000151845.1 Pteropus vampyrus
TCATGTCGCCCAACCGACATCGGCCGAGCACCGCTGTGCGCCACGTGCTGACAGCCGCAGGGAAGCCCAGGAGCTACGCGCAGACCGCGCTCAGGAGTCGCTTCTGAGGAAGGGTCGTGGGCGTACGGCCCCGGTAAGGGACACGCTCAGGGAACGTGTGATAATTTTTAATTTGGAAGGAATATTTAAAACGCAAAGACGTTACGTATAAAGGCACAAATACTTTCAGCTTGAAGTCAGTCCTAAATATCAGCTGTTAATATCGCGAATCTGAGTTTGCCCTTGTTCCAATCTTAAAACAAACAGGACACAAGTTTGCTGTCCAGGGGACTGAGAGAGCTGTCCCCGGAGCTGTCCAAAGGCAAGAGGTGGCCCTGTAGCTGCTTCGTCCCCACACCCAGCACCTACTGGCCAACTGGCAAACGTCAGCAATTTCTAGAGAGTTCTCGCTGATGGCTGATGAGGGTGGGCGGGGCCCGCCTGGCAGACCCAGGGAAGAGCCGAGGCGGGGGTGAGGAGCGTGTCGGCCCAGGCGGTGGGTGCTGCGGGGCTTGGCAGGCCCGGCAGGGGCTGACGGCAGGACCTGGAGAGGACAGTACACCCGCTTGTCTGCACTCATTTCAAAGTCCACCGGGCAGGAGGCTTTTATGTGCCACTTGTTACCTTTTAATACACATCAGGAAAATGCAGTATCCAAAGAGTCGTGGGAAGTGTGTTCGGCCTCCTGCAGTACTTACGAAACACAGGAAGGAGCCCCCCAGAGACTAGGAGATGTGCCGATGGCACGCATGTGCCGCTGTCAGCTGAGGGTGAGCATGCAGGACAGGCCAGTCAGTCGGCGACTGTGGGTACCGGATTCTAACGAGCTCAAGTCCACTGAAAATGTGCAACAAAGCAGGAAACTGGCACCTTTAAAAAGCCACAAGCCTCAGAAGAGAAAACGGAAAATCCATGGCAAGTAGATGAATGACGCTGTCTTATGTCATGTGGGAGCCACTGCTGGTCACTGCCCCCTGCTCGAGACCCTCAGTGACGTGTAAAGTGGAGTGTCCATGACTACCGCTAACGCACGGACGCTCAGCCACCTGCGAGAGCACCCCCCTTCACCGCTGCCTTCCTCCCGCCAACAGGTCCTGACTGAAATCTCTCAGGTCCCCAGCGTCTTCCGTGCTGGAGACATGGCTGTGGTCATAACGACCAGCACCTTGTGCTCTGAGCTCGCCCCTCACACATCCACAACCCCCGGCTTCCTACACCGCAAGGGGGCCCGGCCACGTGCTGGCAGCGACACCCCCGCCCTCCCCTCCGCAGCCGGATCCTGGCATGTCACACTGACTTGGGGACGTTCCTGGGGAGCAGACTGGCCCTCAGAGTAAGCTTGACCAAAGCAACGTAAGTGGTTTACTGGAGTCTCCGAAGAAAAACCGAGTCCCGTTACTACTCACCCCAAATGCGTGCTCGCCACCTGGGGGTGAGCCCCCCCCGAGATGGCCCGGCCGACCACCTCTCGCCAGCACCTCCAGGCGGAAACCTGACCACTCCCCGCTGGGCGTGCGGCTCTTCACGCTCATCAGGGTTTAGTGATCGCCTCCAACTAGACCAGGGGTGTCCTGAGGCCACGGCCAGGCCTCTGTCACCACTGTGCCCAGGGAGGCGTCTTGGAGGAGGGAGAGCCACGCCCCTCTGCAGAGCTGTCCCCAGATCCTCAGGCTGGGCCCCGGCTAGCCCACCCGTCCACGGGCGTCAGGACATAGGCGTCTCCGTGCGCCCCACCAGCTGTCGCGTGCGGCTCCGCCATTCACCTGATGCTCCCACAGGAGTCTAACTGCAGAAACAGACGTGTGCGCACACACAGTATAGTCACATGTAAACACGTGTAATACGAGCACACATACAAGCCACACACATGCTCCCACCACCTCTGGCCCTCACGCTCAGGTCGGCACACAGAGGCGGACATGCACATGGACACGCGTGTACACAGCGAGCACCCTTCTCACATGATGCCACGTCCACGGGTGTCACAAACATTTTTCAGTGTTTTAAAAGAGATGTTCGGTCACGTTCCACATCTATTTCTGACAGTCACACACAGAAGTAAACATTAGCCTCGGGGTTGACCTGCTCTATTACCGTCACAATGAAGACCGTACGGAACGCCGAAGGGGTCGAGGAGTCTGCAACAGGCTGACGGCGGGCGCGGGCGGAGGACACGGCCTGTCCCGTCCCCACGGGCAGCAGCAGGTCCGAGACTGCCAGCGCCCCCTCCACTGCTCGGACTGCAAACGCTCCCGAGAACCTTCTGTGTCAAACACCTCCCCTGACGTCAGGCTGTCCGTAGCTTGTTCCAAAAGTGTCAGCAAAATATCACTTGTTTTTAAGCCTTTTCCCCACTGGTGGGGAGGCGGCCATTTATTATAGGACTCACAGGAGCTGGTGAGCAAGGCCTCATTTAGTGCCCTGTGCAGAGTGGTCACTTATTGGCCTAGTGTGGGCTCATCAGTCACACTGCCACACAGAAAGGACTCTGTGATGGTTAACGGGACATTCGCTAGATGGTGGCTGTCACACTTTAATTTTACTTGAATCTGTGTTTTTCTATTTTTTTAACCTATCGTAATCTATTTTCTCCACTTCTGTCACTTGGTGGGGTCCTGGATCTGCGCTGCATTTATTTTTGGACAAGAGCCTCTGTGATTGCTCAGACCACACAAAACGTCACTGTAAGCGGAGAGCGAGCAGACCCGAGACGGAGCCTCACCTCTGGCTGAGAACACAGCTCCCAGGACCACACACTTCCCTCTGCGATGAGCTGAAGAGCGCGCGTGACCCCGAGTTCAGAGGCTCCGCGCGGGCCCCGCGGTGAACGAGGCTGAACAGAAGTAAGACCAGGGAGCCCCTGGGCTTTCTGCAGCCACGGACCAGTGACCAGTGGCACCCGCAGAAAGGCGCAGAGGGGCGGGCGAGAGGTGAGGGTCTGAAGGGCAGCATCCAGTCACTCGTTAGCAAGTTCCCGGACGTGACTGCGACCAGCAGACGAATCACTTACGTGGCTCGAGATCCGACTGCGAATTTCTAGGACCTCCATTTTTAGGTTTGTTTCTGTCCTTAACTTGTTAATTTTACTTGGTCATTCTGAACGCTGAAGTGACCAGATGTTACGTGGTGACTGCAAAGTGCTTGGCAGGCACGCACAGGAGCCCTAACCCTACACGCCCCAGGTGCGTGAGAAGGCACAGACGTTCCCTTGAACTAAGCGGCGGCCGTCGGAAATACATAAACAACAGGGACAAATGTCAGCACGAGACTCCAGCCTGGCAGTTCACCGCGCCGCCTCTCCCTGCTCTGTTCCTGCCCTTCCCAGCACGCGTCGAGGCGCCCCACCCCGCCCCCCGAACGTCATGGGGACCGGCCAGCTGCCGCCACAGTGCCTCTGCCCATCCCTTAGCTGCGGGATCCCTGGCTAAGACGCAAACGTTTTTAATTTTGATGAAGTTCAATTAGTCTTTTCTTTCCCTTCTGCTGCTTGTGGTTTTGGTGTGACATCTGAGAAACCATCGTCTCAGCTAAGATCACAAAGATTTATACCCACGCTGCTTCACAGTCTTAGCTCCGACGTTCAGGTCTGACGCGTTTCGGGGTGCTGCTGGGACACACTGTGCGGAGCGGGCGACTTCCTGCTTCTCCTGTGGCCGTGCGTAGGTCCCAGCTCCCTTTGCTGAAGTGCTGTCTGTGCTTCCCCGTGGCCGTCAACCCTCTGAGGGGTCAGCTGCGGCTGCCGCGGCGAATAGGCTGGCCCGCCACCCGCCTCCACGGCACCTGCCAGCGTCCCCCACAACACTGCCATCTCACGGTGACTGTCCCCCTCCCTTGGGGGTTATAGCTCCAAATCCTTCAGGCCCTAAGGGCACGTGTTCAGTCCGTACCGTGTGGTTTTGAGGGAAACGTGGTCTACAGTGTGCCCCCCGACGCAACAACTGCCGGCCCGGCTGACTCGAGGTGCAGCCCTGGCCAGGACCTGGGGCACAGTCGGTGTGTGGGGGAGGCAGTCACGGGCACCTGCGGACGCTCAGGGGCTACAGGAAAACCCGTGCACCGGGCGCAGCTGACGCTGAGGCTGTTCATGGTGGCCTGTGGGGACCTGAGGCAGGGCGGGAAGGCGGGTCACACGCCAGGACTTGACTGACTTGTTTTAAAAGGGTGACACACAGGGGCCGGGCTCAGTCCGGCCGCTCGGGTTTCGAGCAGGAATTACGTGGCTGACTCGGGGTTCAGGGCGGCTTCTCCGGTGGCAGGTGCACCTGGGAGGAGCACCGGAGGTGAAGGGACCCGGGGGCATGAGCCTGACGAGGGGCTCCGTGCGGGGTAGGGGGGACATGGCCGACGCAAGGCTGACGACCACGGGGCAGGACACGTGGTGGGCTGCCGCTCAGCCACTCCTGCACGGGGAGAAGAGCACTGCAGTTTGTCCCGGGAGAGAAGGGAAGGGAAAGGCAGATCGCACCGAACGCCAGCGCCGGGCCGCGGCTGCGAGAAACGGCAGGTCACGCGACAGCCGCCATCAGCTCTGCCGTCTCCTCAGCCTAAAACGGGGAGCCGCCTACCCAGGGCCCCAGGCGCAGGCACCCCTGTGAGGAAGCCGCACGGACGGCCAGGCACGGCCTTCCCCTTTAGGGGTGAAGACACGTTTCAGGACCGCAGCACGTGTCCAGATGGGGTCTGACCAGCCCGTGGCCCCCCATGGCAGGGCCCGAGAGGCCCCCGGCCCCGCTGCCACAGCCCTGGCATTCGGGACTTGACACTAGCGGCACCCCCCACCCACCAGAGCACCTGCTGCCACGCTGCCCATGGGGGCAACCTCGGGAGACCCCGGCCACGCCCCACTCCCTACACTCAGCCCCACGGAGGGTTGGGCCGGTCTCCCCAGGGCGGGGACCCACACGCGAGCAGATGAGCCGTGCTGGCAACGGGGTTGAAGACCAAGGACCGATGGTGAGTTCCCCGGCTCCTCGGAGAAGAGACGGCAAAGTGGAGCCCGCGGAGCCTCCCCCTCCCCCCCGCGCTGGCTCCCCCACCGTTCACTCATTCATTCAGTCGTGATGGCCCTCACCGGGGCTCCCGTTCAGGTGAGACAGGCGTCTGTGGATCTGGGAAGCAGGGAGAGACTCGCGTGTCCCCTGCCCAGGGCTCCAGGACAAGGCACAAGGCCCCCGGAGGGGCAGCGTCCTGACGCAGGGTTTCTTCTCCCAGGAAAGGGGGCAGGGCAGCACCCCGAGTCAGGTCAACTGGGCTCGGAGGTGCCCTGGCCCTGTCCTATGGAGACCAGACTCTCCGGGAACTGCCCGTGTCCAGGGTCCCCTCCTAGGAAGGATAGAGGGGCCGTGGCCTTGCCCATGACCCCAGGCCTCAGCGCTTTCGGTACTACCCCGGTCCCTCCGAGGTCCCGGGGGCAGTGGCTTCACGGTCCCCACAGCCGCCCCCGCCCTGGCACCTGGACCCCAGCACCGGCTCACGTACCGGCCAGCGCCGTCCCTCGGCGCCCCCAGCCCTGCCAGCCAGCTGGAGAACTATGCGGTGCCTCCGCACTGTCCGACGCTGTGGCTCAAGCTGGGACAGCACCGCTCTCCTGACGGTCCCTATGCGTGAGCTCGTGCACGAAGAGGCCAAACCCCATCACGGCGCAGCGCTGGCCGGAGCTGGCTCCCCGCAGACCTGCAGACCCCCACCCCCCGACCCCCGCCCGCCCCACAGAGCGCGATGGCCTCACGCCATGGCGGGACACAGACGCGGACGCTGTCCACGGCAGGTGAGCGCTGCCACGTGGAAACCACGGAAGGACTGGAAAAGCCATTTGATCGGTGCGACAGCTGTTTCCCTCCGAGTCCCTAAGTTGTGAAAATTAAATCATCAAGCTCAGGAGCATAAGCACCTCCCAATTCTGAAATTAAACAATCCGAATGCTTCCAGGGCTGATTACTTTTCACCGTTTACGTGGTTTCGTCGGCTTAAATCACACTCTCGTTCTGGTAAACTGAAATTACAGTTACTCCAAGTCCTTTCTGTTAGTTAGAGCGCAGCACGCTGCGAAGGACGAGGTCCAGGGTGGAGTGACAATTCAAAAGCTGACCGGCTCCCCCCAGGGGAGGCCTGCATCGGAGGGGCCACGGCCACGTCCTCGTCCTCGGGTGCACTGCTGGGACGAGCCAGGATGACACCGAGGGGGAACCAGCACTCGAGACCGAGCTTTCCGAGCCCGGAACCACGGCAGCTGAGCGAGAGGGTGCGGCCGCCACACACGACGCGGACGCCCCGTGCGGGCTCAGCCGACATGCACACAGCGCCGGCGAAGGGGCCGCAGTTCCGGGCGAGAGGCTGGTTCTCGCCTCTAAGATTTTTCGCCTCGGATTCGCCGTAAAACCAGCCTCCTTCGAAGTCCCAGGGGCAGGCCCAGCCCAGCACGGTTTCAGCCCCGGTGCCACAGTACTCCCGGACACAGATCGCTCAGGGCTGAGGCGACCTGCAATGGGACCAGCTGTCCCCCAGAACCGCAGGGTGGGACCGTCCTGGAAACGGGCCGCGCGGCTGGCTGTCCTTGCTGAGGACGCGGTCTGCCCGTCTCATGGCACGGCCCCTCGGAGAGGACGAGCTGGGTGGGACACAGAGATGCAGCGTGGACGCTGGGGGAGGGCTGCAGTCCCGCTGCCAGCAGGGAACGGCCAGAAATGAGGGGACGGGGCGGACAGAGCCGCCCCTTGGGCCTCAGGCGGGGGCACTGCCCGCCCCGGCCCACACCCCGGTTTCAGACTCTCGCCGTCCGAACCGAGGGCCGTAACTTCCTGCGGCTTGGGCCCTGGTTGGCGTGGCTCTGTTCCCGCAGCCTCGGCGTCCTGTTCAGACAGTGGACTGTGCTGGAGCTGAAGACGGTGTCGCCCGATCACAAGGTCTCAACAGACGAGCTCATGGGCCATGCGACGCAAGTGCACTGGGGACCCTGATGCTGGGCCACCGCTGCAGGGCGCCTGGCACAGGGCCTGAAACCAAGCCTCGGTCTGGGGCTGGGGACTGAACTGCACATGCACACAGAAGGGCAGGAACACGGCGGCGTCTGCACAGCGGACAGGTGGCACTTCCGGTGGGCACCGCCGAGCTCCGTCCTCGCCCGTCCGGGACACAGCACCCCCTCGGGCACTGGGGCGTGGATGGCACGGTCCAGGGTCGGCACAGGCGGAGGCCGTGGGCAGGCTGAAGACCCTGCACAGGACACGGCCCTGGAGGCCCGCCTGGGGCCGGGCCTGAGCTCCAGGAGGAGGGAAGCCCTTGCCACGGGCTCTGCACAGGGCGGCAGCCCCTCCCGTCCCACAGCCGCCGTCCACGCTGGCCTGAGCAGGGACGCGGCCCGCAGCTGTCAGGCGGGCCAGCGCCACGGTCACGCCCACCGGCCCCTTCCTCACTGTGTGCAGTCTCCCATGGGTCTGCACGGGGCCACCCCAACCACCCCAACCACCCTGCTCACAGATCGCCCCCCAGCTCCCAACGCTGCTCCTCTGCCCTCCGGCCTCTTCCTGTCCTCCCGTCCTCTCCGGGCCTGGAGGGGTGCAGCCCTGCCCCTGCTCACAGTGCCCCAGTACCCTGGCCCTCGTGGCGGGTGTCCCTGGAGTGCAGCCCCACCCCCTGACCGACAGCAGGGCCCACACCTTTCCTCCTGCCGCTGGGCACTGGGGGAGCCAAACGCCCCTGCTCAGGGGGCTGCCCCCGCCAGCTGAACATGCCTCCGCCAGACGCCAGGGCCCATAGCCTGCCGCCTCCTGCTCTGGGGCTGCCCTCGGCGTCCGTCCAGCAAGGTCGGGACGCAGGTTTCAGGACAAGGCTGTGTGAGCGTGAGCCTGGCGCCCTGGTCTCCATGTCCTCCAACAGGAGTCCGGGCTGAAGGCTGAAGGCCAAGGGCATTGCACCTCGAGGTGTGGGCCCCCACTCTGCCACCAGGCGTCAGAGGCGAGCTGACGCGAGCCGGGCGCGGGTGGGTGGCTCCCTTGGGGCCGCAGGGCTGGGCGAGAGCTGCGTTGCTGAGCAGCACTGTCCCCGCAGGAACAGTCCAGATGGACAGTCCCGTGATGAATACGCGCCCCGGCATGAACGGAAACGCCATGAATCATTCTGAACAACTGCTAATGACTGTCCTTGAGGACGCGAAGAGAAAGGCATTGTTTTAACAAGCGCCGAGGACAGATTCCGCGGGGAAGCACGTGGCCGCGGGGCTGCTGCTCTCAATGATAGAAGGACGAGAGTCATTCTGGAGCACGTGGCCAGAAACAAGCGCAGAGCCACTGGTGGAAACCGAGGCACAAAGAAAGGCAGGAAACGCAGAGGAGAGAGTCTAACTGGGAGGCGCCCCACAGCCCAGGCCGGAGGCCAGCGGGGTGCGTCTGCACGCGGCCGCCTCACAGCGCAGGGCGGTGTCCGTCCCCAGCCCCGTCCAGCGAGGCCACCGTGCTGCGTCTCGCTCATTAGACACCTGTCCCTGATCAGCTCCAGCTTCCCTGAGGGTTTCTATAAAACGCTTAGAATGGGAACCACTACCAACGAGACAGGACCCCGGGCCTTCTGTCCCCACAAAGAACAAGGGGACGCGGTCTGCGGGCCCTCAAGCTGTCAGACGTGTGGTAGAGGCTAACTTCCCAAGACTCGTTGCTTTCCCTTCACCAATCTGAGCCGAGTAAAACGTCACGTGACATCTCGAATGCTTTCCATGCACAGAGCTTTCACTGGAGCATCCCAGACGTGACAGCAACAGAGGCAGCCGCCGAGCCCACAGGACAGACCGTGCACCAGAAAGTGGGCATTCTGTCCACACACCGCCGCCAACCTGGTCGAGGCGAGGTGGGGTCCCAGGGTCATTTCCCAGCAGCTCATTCCTTTAGAAGCGACCCTGCATCTCCTCACCCAGCGCCTGAGAAGCGGCGTGGGCCTGAGGGCCTGTCGGACACTCTCAGCTCGCCGCCCGGTGCCGTGCGTGCTCCGTCCGCGCACTGTCCCCGCATTCCAGGAGGCTGTGGCTCGCCCCACGTTGTGACGCAACGTCAACTGACTCGTAACGCGGGCCCTGAAATCCGTCCTTCCGCCGAGTATAAACGGACAGCCAGGACTGATTACGAGGGAAAAACAACCCGCTCGAGTGTGCGACGTGCTCGTTCACTCCCTGAAGCAGTCGCTCAGCAGCACCTTCTCAGCCACGCTTCTCGTAATTTCCACTGGGTGTGAAGACGTTAAAATTTCACTTCTACCAAATTCCTCGGTAGTCCAGAATTCATTCAGTAATTCAGACCGTCGTGCGTGTGTGTGTGCGTGTCCGTGTGTACATATTTAAGTTGTGATAATCTCGGATGTGAGTCTTACTGTTTCAGATGACTCGTAAACTTCCTAATCTGAACAACGTGAAACCTCATCTAACCCGTCGGTAGAAGTTCACGGAGCAAATGCGAGCTCAGCTCTGGGGGTCAGCCCGCACGAGGCGCAAGTCTCCCCAAGGACACCGTGCACAGAGGCGTCTGGGCCTCCGCATCTCTCTGCGCCAGAGGGGCTGAGCTGCCGAGCGCCCCACACGCCGCTGCCTCTGTCCTGACTCCCGGCCGTTCACGCGGCCCCGGGGGCTCGCTGGAGACGGCTGAGATGGGACGGCCTCCCTCTCTCTCCTCCGCCCGAGGGCAGGGCGGCTTCACGCATTTGCTTCAATCCCTTCTGGGGATGATGCGCTGTCCACACAGCAGGGTCGCAGTGGTCATCTGTTGTATTAGGCGACACGTCCAACCACCCGTGTGCACGGTGTCCCAATAATGCTGAAGAGAAATATTTGATGTCACGTGCACTTGGTGTCCTGTTCCCTGGGAGCTCTGGAGTGACAAGTGACCGGTTCCTAAGAGTCGCCTCCTGGGGGTACGGCAGGGGAGCCTTCCCTCCGTGTGTGTGAGACAGCCATCGACCCCAACGCTGGCAGCTCAGACTCCGTGCCAACGCAGTGTGGTCCGGCCGCCCCCGAAGGGGAAGGGACACACACCCGCCCTGCCCGCGGTTGGTGGGATGAGTCACTGCGCCCGTTGGGAGGTGCTTTGAGGCTTCACGAGAACATCACGGAAGTTCTGTGTTGCTGTTGTTACTGCGTGGCCTGTGCTATTTTGGTGACACAATGTTGTCTTCAGAGACATTTAATTGCTGCCTCTGCAGCTGCCTCTGGATCAGCTGCTCAGAATGGTCCTCTCCCACACAGAAGCCGGGGCACGCCAGCCCCCACAGCCTGTGGCATTTGAGACGGACGCTTAATATCCGTGTAAGGGCCGGGGGTGGGTGCTGCCCCAGAGGACCCAGACATGAGGTCACCCTTCCCAGGGCCGGCACAGGTCACGACCTTAAAATCACCCCGCAGACGTCCACAGCCCCCCACTCGTCACCTCCACACCATGGGACATCCCGTCCCGCAGAGGAGGAGGAGGCACTCCAGTACAGGGTGAGCGGAGCTGCCACCGAGCGCTGACCACGCTCCGTCACGGTGGCGGCGAGGCAGGCACACCGCTGAGTCGCCTGCACGGGGCCGAGCAGACACGCCTGTCCCTCTAGCGGTCACACGCATGTTCCAGGCCGACCCTGAGGCCAGGCCCACCACTCACGGCCTGGGCTGGGCTGCTCTGGCCACATAGCTCCCCACAACCCAGACGCCAAAGGCCTCTGCCCACCGCGCCTCGGACATACCGGCCCCTCTCAACCCCGACACCGAGCCTGAGCAGTGCCCCCACTCCCCTTCCATTTGACAGATGGGGAAACTGAGGCACGGTGGGTGGTGATCTGGTGAGGCCACCCAGCTGAGAAGTGACCAAGGCAGGATCCGAACCCCGAAGGCGGCCTCCAGAACCACATCTCAACCGCCTCGCTCTCCTCGGATCTGAGATCCTCGAAGGGCGGGGCACGAGGGGGCGGGGACGAGACGGTGCTGGGGGCGTCTCCCTCCCAGGAGGGGAGCCCGGGAGCGGAGCAGAGAAACTGGACACCGGAACCTGGGCAGGGACCTGCTTCCGTTCCGGAGCGTTCTGTCTCGGCCTGTTTGCCACCTGTGCACGTTCAAGGCCATCACTGCATCTCCTGACGTTTCCGCAAACCTGGCTTGCGACTTCCTCCCACTAACCTTGGCGTCTCTTCTTTCGGTTTGATCTGCTCTCGCGCGTGTCGCCGTGTTGAATCAGTGGCAGGCAGCCAGCCGGAAGCGGGGACGCTTCCTGGAGGCGGTGCCTGGGGCTCGAACCAACACCCCCAGGGGGTCCCAGGAGCACCCTGCGGCCTCCGTCTAGTGCAAGCCTCCCATGTGACTTCGGTGCCGGTCCTAATAGTCCCTCGGCATCATCTGGTGCCCAGAACGCACGGGCTCAGCCCGTCCCAGAGGCCAGCGCACGAAGACCTCCGCCATGCCAGCTAGGGTTGCCTCCGTGCGCTGGGCCCTCAGACACGGGTAGCCACCTCTGTCACAGGGGCACGCAGGACGCGTCCAACAACTCCTGACCGTCACTGCCATCACGCGCACCAGGGCCTCTGCCACAGGCGCCGGGGCACGTGCCACGGGGAGGCACAGTGCTGTCCTGGTCTTCTCTTGGGAGGTGAGTCACCCACGGCTCTGTGGCCCGGCCCTCCTGAGAAGCTGACCTCCCCCCACGGCACGCACATCCTGGGCCATCTGAGGAGAGGTGACACTCACAGGGCAAGTGCCAGGCTTCCGACGCGGACACGTGGACGCACATGGGATGAAGACCCTCAGGAGCTAGCGGGACCCACGGGGAGAGCGTCTGCTCAGAGGGTCCTGGGTTTGAACCTTGTGCACCGGGGTCTGTGCTTCGGGAGAGTTAGGTGGGCTTTTCACGTCTGTGAGTGCGTCTCTGAGCGACCTGGATGGCTCAGCGCAGGGAACGCTCTGGTGCCGCGTGGCGCTCCCACCTCCGCAGACTCTCACACCGTCCACGTGACGCCTCTCCTGGCCCCCCACCCCGGTCACTGCACGCTCGACGTGCACGCTCTGCCTCGGACGCCCTGTGGGTCCCCCCGCTCCAGCCTGCCTGACAAACACCCACCTATCTTCCAGGACGGAGGTCAGCCCCGTCCTGTGACGGGCTCAGTCGC
>NW_011889119.1:318248-321398 GCF_000151845.1 Pteropus vampyrus
AGGTCGCCGTGGCGCAGGAGGCCGGGCGGCGGGTCACTGCCTGGCCGGCGCTGCAGGTCCCTCTCCGCTCACACCTCACACCTCGCGCCCCCGCGTCTCACCTGCAGCCGACGCGGCCGCCGGGGTCTACCCCACAGGGCGCCGTGGTCGCTGGGCAGATACATGTCGAGCGCTTGGAATTCCGCCGGGCAGATGGACATCTGAAGTTATTTCCAGCGCACGCCACAGATCAGCGAGGTCGACTGATTGCATGAAACACTAGTACCGGGGAAAGCCCGGCACACACCACGCACGGCCGCCACTGTGACCTAGAAGCGAAGCACGGCTCCGCCACGGACACACTGGCCCCCGCGCTCTGCAGACGCTTCATTTGTGCCACGAACCAGCCCTGCTGCAGCCCCCCTTCTCGGAACCTGCGCGCGGCGCCCTCCGTGCCCGTGGCGGCGCCCTCCTCCTGTCTCCCGCCACCGCCCCGAGTGGCCCTTCTCACCCCGTCCCAGATCCCGGCTGCTCTAGCCCGGCCGGCCTCATCAGCGACACGGTACGGGCGTCCGCGCCCACCTCCACCGGCCGCCCCCAGGAATCAGGCGAGAATGCCGTCTGTAACTTCACAGCCCCGACACCTCTGGCTGTTCTTGGTGACGTCCACGCTCCTTAGACCGACACTTACATGTGCCCCTCTGGCCCAGATGCCCCTGAAGGCTGACCTCCGACAGCGGGGCTGGTGGCCTCCCTCCCGCCCAGGAGGTCTGTCCACTCACTGCTTCCTGTTGTCCCTCGACTCCACGCTTTCCTCCTTCACCGGTGCCGTCCCCACGGTCCACAGCGCCCGCTGGCCACCTCCAGTACTGCCCGGGGTCACCTCTCCTCAGAGTGACGAATCAGACTCTTGTCCCCAACTCGTGGGGGGCTCGCCACGTGCTCCCCGGCCCGCACCACCCACTGCCGGCTCGTGTGGTGTTGAGCGGTACGCACGGTGCTCTTCCTGTCTCGATGAACGGAGGAACCTGCCCCTTCACGTTTAACTGGCTTGAGGAACAAAAGTACGTTTGTTTTCTCAGGAAAATTTAGTAAGACAAGTTCCCTGGGAGCCCCCACGAGAGGGACTGTGGTTTGCCCGTGTCATCGGCCCAGCCCGGGCAGCGTGGACACTAGGAGATAGCAACTGGTGTACGGGTCCCTAGGGGACGTGCGCGGCGGCTCCAGTGGGCTGTCCCACGGTGGTGTCGCAGGACACTGCCTGGCTGGCACGCCTGCCCTCCTCACGCCCGCCCTCCTCGCCCTCCAAAGTGCACCCTCGCATCGATAACCCCCCGACGTCCCCAGAGCAAGAACGGAGACGTGCGTTCCGTGTCGCTGGTGGCCGCGCTCCCTCCCGTCCGTCACCCGGGCAGGGCGCTCAGCAGGGTGCGTCCTTGGCCTCTGGGCCGTGCCCTCTCCTGCGGTGGTTAACCGGACACGTCGACGTGACTGGGCCACGGGCGCGGGCTTCTGCTCGGACACGACTCTGGCGTGTCTGCGAGGTGGCCGTGGGGACAGCACGGGCACAGTGCTGCCCTCCCCGGGGCGGGGGGCCTCATCGGAGCAGTCGAGGTCTGACCGGAACGAAAAGGCTGCGCCTCCCGCGGCGTAGGGGCGAGCCCTGCCCGGCCGCTCCGAGGCCTGGACGCCGGACGCTCCCACCTCGGACGCAAAGCAGCAGCGCTGCTTCCCGGGCCCCTGGCTCGCCGGCCGCACAGTCGTGACAGGCAGCGCCTTGCTATCGCCCTCTGTGCGCCACGCACGCGGGCACGATTCTGCATCCCCGGAGAACCTAACACGCCTCCCGCGAGACCCCGACGCTCCGCGCTCCTGTGGCCGCTGCCTTCTGCACCCAGCTCGCAGATCCAGGCTCTCCAGGCCCCAGAGCGGCGTGGTGAACGGCCGCCTAACGCGCCACAAGCCTCTGGGGCGCGGCCCGTGTCTGCGGACGAGCCTCTCGCTCCGTTCTCGCTGGCATTTAAAATCGCAGCTCTTGGTAAAATATTCTGCCCATCCGGCTCCCTCTCCCCCAGTACCAACTGGTGGGCTGGCTCAGGAAGGCCGGGGGTGGGCACGGCCGGGGACTCAGTGTTACTCGGCCACATACAGTCAGGGGACCTCAGGTGACGAGTGTCACGTGTCCTCCTCTCACGTTTGCATCCAGATTAGGGAGGCGGCAGGTGCGCCCAAGCCGCCCTGCTGGGAGCCTGCGGACGCTGACGTGGCACATGGGGGCACCAGGGAGACACCTCAGTGACCGCAGTAGGGACGACACACACCGTAGCGTTACGCACAGAGAGCTAAACGCGAATGCTGTGGAGCTGAAGACCGATGTGTCGGCCTGGACGACCCACTGGGAGAGTGGCCGCTGCGGCCGGCCGAAGGCTGTCTCCCAGACGGGCTCCATGAGGTGACACCCTCCCCTTCCCGGTCACTCTACAGGGTTTATGTTCACCCGCCACGTGAACCTCCACCAAATCGTCACGTGCCCGGCGCGGGGACCACGTCCTGGCTGTGCTGGAAGGTGCTGTGGCGCCTGCTGCCGGGCGCTCTGGGGGGCGGCGGACACGCGGTGACCTGGCTGTCCCCTCTCGCTGGGCCTCGTCAGCGCCTCCTCCTGAGGACACCCTCCAAGGACCGTGGCAGGCTCGCACGGCCGTCCAGCGCCAGGACTGGGCGGCGCCAGCAGCTTCTCGCTCACCTCGCCAACCACGGGCAAAGCACGGCGCACACTCGCGCAGCACGGGGCTCACGCTCGGCCACGGCCCGGTGCACTGGTGCTGGGCGGACGTGGCCCCATCCCCACCACGTCGGGGCGTCCCTGTGTGAAAGGTCCACGGCAGCGGGAACAGAACCACGCTGGCTTCGCGAGAAAAGTAAACTGTGATCTGCGTCCTTGTTAGTTCTGGAAAAAAGAAGAACGTTCATGTGGCTGGACGTCCGTCTGGAGTTCTCTGCTCATGGACTTGAAAACACGACACGGACGCTCAGCCACCCTCCGCGAGCGCACGGCTCTGTTCCAGCAACGACGACCGAGACCGTCCCACTGTGACGGGCTGGCACCGAACGCCCAGGTTCCACCCGCACTCGCGCAGCGAGAGCCCGGCACCTGCTCCTAAGGGAGCGCGC
>NW_011889119.1:322613-333130 GCF_000151845.1 Pteropus vampyrus
TGGCTGGACGTCCGTCTGGAGTTCTCTGCTCATGGACTTGAAAACACGGCGCGGACGCTCAGCCTCCCTCCGCGAGCGCACGGCTCTGTCCCAGCAGCGACGACCGAGACCGTCCCTCTGTGACGGGCCGGCACCGAACGCCCAGGTTCCACCCGCACTCGCGCAGCGAGGGCCCGGCACCTGCTCCCAAGGGAGCGCGCCAGCGCCCCACGCCCCGGGCCCGCTGGTGTGCCACGGCCCGCGGAGCACATGCAACGCTTCCACTCTGTTCTCGCCCATCGCGGGTTACATGTTTAAGGGCGTGCTATGAATGCTAAAATAGTTCGTTAAATGATGTAAATGCACGTCAATGTAGAAATTGATATTCTGATGTCGCCGAATGTTTTCTAAAAATTTATGACTGCAAAGAAAACCACAATGTGTGGGCGACATGGAGAAGTAACTGTGCGGTGAGCACCACACTTACGCTGCCACCTGAATTAG
The DNA here is from genome assembly GCF_000151845.1 of Pteropus vampyrus. Lineage (NCBI taxonomy): Eukaryota > Metazoa > Chordata > Mammalia > Chiroptera > Pteropodidae > Pteropus > Pteropus vampyrus. The sequence continues at coordinate 323,097 of NW_011889119.1, forward strand.
AAAAGAAAACGAGCATGTGCATTTTTAGCACTGGTGACACTAAACAAATGGGACCGGCGTAAACACCTAGAGCTGGTTCCACCAGGCCGCAGTGCCCGTCCACAGCAGGACCCGCAGCGTCCGGGGAAAGCCGGGAGCGCAGCCACCTGTGGGCTTCACAGACAGTCCCTCTGGCCTCCCTGTGAGACCACGGAGCCCTCTCTCCTTGGCTGGCCGTCCTGCTGGGGCGGGGTGGCCTCTCGGAAAGCAGAGGTCCCATTTCGGCTTGGCGTCTCCTTCTCCGAAATGGTAAGTGATTTTTTTCCCAAATTGCAACATGGAAACAACACTCCAGACGACACTCCCTTTCCTCGGGAGCTCAAGGGATTAAGGAAATTAAGCCTGGAAAACACTCCAGGCTGCGTGGCGTGTGCGACACTGCAGACGAGTCACTTTGCGTTTCTCTTCACGGCCAGTCGAAGAGCGCGTGCCGCGGCAGGCGAGGCCCACGCAGGTGTGTGTGCAGGGGCAGAGGCTGCGAGGCTGGAGCCGGGGACAGGCCAGGGCAGGTCACTGCTCTGATCAGGGCTGCGGGAGCGTACACACCCAGCACAGGGCACGCAGGCCTCTCGGGTTGTTCTTGCCGCTGCAGAAGCCAAAGCAGCGGATGCTGACAGGGTGCAGGGGGACCGTGGGTCTCCTAGAGTTAACAGTAGAGCCGCAGACGAGATTCTTGGCCAACGTGGGAAAACCCTCAACCCTGAAATTGCTAACGCTTCCACATTTCATCCCAGAATGACTCAGGGTGGGTTTGAAAGTTGTATTGCATTCTTTCATACTTTAAGTCAGGGCAAAATTAAGCAATAATGAATAGTTTACCTGGAAAACGGCCTAACCTTACCTACATATTTGCGTTTGTTTAAATCCCACGAGACCGAATGCTATACTGACCAACTTTAGTTAGTTGATACCTTGGGTCAGGGTTTCTACGTTACAGCAAAAGCATGATGGGAGACAGCGCATGGGGGGCCCAACCTCTGAGTTAGTTCCTTGCCACCTAGGCAAACCCGCCACCGGCCCCCCGTGAGGCTCTGAAGTGTCGGTTTTGTCTGAAGGAGTGCGCGGTGATTCTGCCACAGAGCCAGCCGCCCCCGAGCGCGCCCGCGTGCGCACACCAGCAAACCGGTCTCCCAATGCCTTCGGGACACCCTCGTGCCACCCATTCTCTCCATGGAGGCCTGGATGCCCCGCCCACTGCCATGACCACACCCAGACACCCCTTTTCCCAGGCCTCCCAGCTCAGGGCCAGCCCACCTTGCCCGCGGCAAGCAGGTGGCTGCCACGCTGGCCTCATCACAGGCCTGCACGTACAGACACGTGTGCTTCTGAGGCTTTGCCCCTTTACTCTGAGATTGAAACGTGATGGAAGTAAACACTGGCCGAGAGGAAAAGACGCAAAGCAAGGCAGCCACGTGGGCCGGGGACAGGCCAGCCTCGGCAGGACCCGGCAAGGACACCACACGTCCGTCTGGCAGGGTCGGCCCGGGCACAGACTCCAGCCTGCACAGACGTCGGGGGCAGCGGGGTGGCCCCGACAAGTCATGCGCTGGGCCAGGAGGTCACGTGTTCTGTCTGGAGCCCTGACGGAGTCAGCGGATGGGATCCCCGCCGCCCCGAGCAGAAAGCACTCCAGGAACATATGGAGAGAAGATAAACACATATGTGGCTCTGGCAAAGAGTCCCACATGCGGCAGAATCAGGGGGCACGAGCGTCCCAGCAGCCTGGCTCTGGGGAAGGCCATCTGCAGCCTGCACGGAGCCTGGCTCGCTGAGGGCCGGTCATTCACAGGAGCGGGACCTTGAGAACAAGAGTGTGTTACGCAGCGTGCGGTGCACACATACACGAGACTGCCCGTGCGATGACGTCTAGGACGGGTCTGCACTACGTACGAAAGGTCGCGCGTCCTGTATGATTCCACGTACACACTTACACACACGAAGAGGTTCTCAGGCTGTGCGGTCTGTGCTGCCGCCGTCAAGGAAAGCGTAGCCTCACAGACGTCAGCCCAGAGCAACCATGGCCCCAGGGCTTACAGTTCTCCCGCTGCGGGAGCCTCCATCGTGCGTGGGAACGGGACCTGCGACGGCGTCTGGTCCTCCGGCCACCGCTCTGTAGCCTGGCTGGCGCATCGCCGCCGCCCCTGTCATCTCCTGACAGGTGGCAAGAGCGTGCTGTCGCACCTTTCTGTCCGGCTCCCCAGGCGGCATCATCGGCGATCTCCTGGCTGTGCTGGGGGCTCCGGGCCTGGGTGCCAGTTCTGTCGCTAAACCACTATGTTCGGGAGGAAGCTGAGAGGGCAGCTTCCTGACAACCGCCCATCCCTTCCCACCGGAATGTTCCATCGTTCCATCCACCGTCCACCTCTCTGTACGACCTGGGGATTGTCCAGACTGCAGCCTGACAGACGCTCTTGGGAGCCTGGCTGGAATCCACTGAGACGTGACGGCCCACGCCGGTGGCATCCACTCACTGGGTCCTCACGTGCCGGTGGTGGTCGTGATGCAGAGTGAGGCACACGACCGCCCAGCACTAAGCACGTGCGCGCACAGCCCGCGGGGGCGGGGTCTGAGGCTCCACGTGCACCAGGCCCACCACACACGCTGTGCACGGTGCCGTGTAGCTGAGTCATTGGGACTTCGGATTCACTTTAAGGGTGAGGTGCCACGTGAAATCAAAGTGGACCGGTGCCCCATCCCGTGAGGGGCTGGTGTCCAACTACACACTGTCCCCAAGAGTCCAACCAAATCATGTGACAGCAGAAGGCAGGGATACACTCCAAAGTCCCCAGTCTGGTGTTCTGTCCTGTTCCCACTACTGACGGACACACATACACGACTGTCCCCTCTCTGAATGGGAACCAAGGGACACACTGTGACCTTCATTAGCACAAGCCTACCAGGGTGACTTGAGGTTTAGGATAAAGCTATCTGTCTGTAGATGAAGGGCATTTTAGCTCACAAATGCAATGCTGGTGTGATGCTTACAGTTGGTGACATTCACAAGGACGCACTGAGCCCCGGACATGTGAGTCCCCCCTTGAAACCTGATCCCGAGCACGTCTCACAAGTCCATGCTTTAAAGAAAATCAGGCGCGTGCTCACTCTGGCAAAGTGTCAGGAAAGTGCTGATATTTGATAAGCAGTGTCCCCGGTGAGGGGACCTGAGGTGGTGGCGGGCGGGTGTGACGGGGCAGCCTGGATCACGGCAGGACCACTGAGCTCACTGCTGGGCTTCACTGCGAGCTCCGTGCTACCACCTGCTGCCATGGAGGAAGCCGTCCAGCTCACACTCCTGGGGACAAGGGAGAAGCTTACTATTGTCACAACAAGAAGGGCGGGCGGGCAGCAGGGCCTCTCGGGCGCCGCCTGCCACGATGGGTGGTCTCAGCTCCCGCCCACGGGGGCTCCCTGCAGGCTGCTGGGGCTGGGCCCCAGTACACGGGTGCGCGTGTGCCTGTGGCCGGTGGCCGGTGCCCTGTGCCACGGCGCTTCCCCTCCAGTCCTCCGTGGACCCCTGGGAGACCTGTGGCCGCCCAGCGCCCAGTCCTCAGGCTCACGGGCTCATGTCCGCGCCACCTGACAGATTCTGGGGTGCGCGGACGTGCTGTGCTCCCCACGGCTCTGAGAGTCAGCTCCAGTCTCCCTGACTTCAGTGGAGACCCCTGGGGAATGTCACCTCGTTACAGTGGACCCCCACAGGGGTCACATAGCTCTGAGCGTCGGCTCTGGCTCCTTTGCCACCATGGAGTCCCAGGAAACGCGGGGGTCCTCAGGCTGAGGGTGCCGGGGCTGGAGCCCTACAGCCCCTTGCGCGTGTGACACCTGACGTCACATCTAATTAGGACGGCAGTCAGAAGCTTCAGCTGGAAGAACTACTTTTTGTTCTAATTTTTAAAGCTGTGGTAATGGACACAACATGAAAAGCACCACCGTAACCGTTCTGAGCGCACAGTTCAGTGGCAAACGCGTTTAGGACGTTGCGCACTTGTCACCGTCATCTCCAGGTTCCACATCGTCCCAAACTAACACTGCCCCCATCAAACACTCCCCGGCACCCCCAGCCCTGCACCCACCACCCCACTTCTATGGCTGGCCACTAAAAATTACTTTTTAGTAATACTTAAAATACATTTTATTTTTTTAATTTTAAAGTCAAATTTTAAACTTTTTAAGTTTACTTTTTTGAATACTTATGAACTACTTTTGACATAAAATACTGATTTTTTTTTTTTTTTTTTGACCTCAAGGAGTCAGAATGATAACATTTGCAGAAATACCTGGTCTAGACCCATAGAAGCAGGCCTGGCTTTCTAGTCACGGCTGGGGGACAGGCCGGGGTCATCCCATGCCCATTTATCCTGCCAGGTCTCTGTGACACTCAGGCACTAGAAGATGACTCACAAAAACTTTGCGACACCCATGTCACCAGCGACACCTGTCCCCGCCACCTGTTTAGCCCCGCTCTGAGTGACAGCCCGGCCACAGCCTCCAGACCCCTGCTCAGGGCTGGATCTGGGTCCATGTGAACCAGAACACGAAGCTGTGATGGTCGGGAACAAATCTACCCTGGCCACATAGCAACAACCCAAGCCAGTCATGCCACCAGAGTCCTGTGAGAGAACAGAACATGATGAAGGGGATGAAGCCCCGAGTGAGGCCAGCAGCCTCTATGGGGAGGGGGGCCACTCCTGAGAACAGGTGTCCCACCCCGGGGACACCAGCATGGGGACAGCACAGGGCTGAGCGAGCACCCTGCCTCCAGTCTGTGGCTCATTCTAGGGCGGGCCACTTGTCTGATCACCACTGTCACTTGAGAGACAGAAAGCAGAACAGCTCTGTCTAAGAAAGGCATGTCACTTCCACAAATGACTGTCACATGGCCCAGGCTGTAAGCAGCTCCCACAGCACCTCCCCCGCCCGCACCCTCCCCCGGAGCCCTGCTGCCTGTCCCTGGGTCCAGCTCTTCCGAGCCACGGTCACAGCAGGACGCTGGGGCTTACAGAGGGACGGGAGCACCACACGTCCACCGCCTGCCGGCCTCTCGAGTCCCCGCAGAGCAGCTGAGCAAGGATTCTCACGGGCACGCGCAGCTCCCTTTCCACCGGGAAGGGTCCCAGGGCACGGACGTGGACGCGGACACGGACACGGACACGGACACGGACAAGCACCCGCCCACTGCTCCTCGGCCGGAAACAGGCCGCAGGGCGCGGAGGCTGGGAGCGTTCACAGGGCAGCGCGTCTGAGCGACGCCGTCTCGGAGTTTAAGAAGCTACACTGAGAACCGAGAGATCAGACCGCTGCTGTAGCCAAACCTGTGCCGTGACTGCTTCGCGCACCTCCCTTCCATGCTCCTGGGCCCGGGGAACGCGTGTGCCATGACAGCACCCACGTGACGGCAGTGCTGGGTCACGGACCCCACGTCGTAAACACTGCACATGGCTCCGGGTCCAGGCTGCACCTGCGCGTGTTCGCGCTCTGGCCGTCCACTGTGGGCGATTGGTTACTAAGTGACGTTAGGGCCCTGACATCGTGACACGTGGAAGGGGTACACGTAGCAATCGCTCTGAGCCCTACCGTGGCGCTGACATGCATGTGCATCTGTCATGGGGTCTCTTCACACCACCACGCGTGATTACTGGGTCACTGCACAGTTTACAACCTGACGATCTTGGAGCTCATTTAACTTCTCCTGGATTCATGGTTTCTACCGGTAACGACACAAGCCAGCGAGCTGCCGGTCTTCAGGGGGGGAATGGGTGCTGTAACTGGCTGAGGCTCCCTTTCCCGCACGTGGGGTGTCCCTGTCCCAGCCACTGCTGGGCTTGCAGGAAACAAAGCCATGACGGGGGTGGACGCTCCTGCACAAACGCCTGCTACGTGGACAGGTGACCGCCATGGACGAGTGGCCGTCATGTCCTGTCTGTGCGCTGTCCCGCGGGCCGTCCCTCCCTCTTCTCCTGTGCAAGCCCACCCCTCCAACTCACAGACTCACACGTGCGAGAACCTCAGACCTTGCAGCAAACGTGGACCCCTGGGCCTCACTCCCAGGGGACCAGGAACTGGCACCTGGAGAGCAGGCCCTAAAGGGGACTGTCACTCAGCCCTGACTTTGCACTGACTCCTTTCACCAGGATGTCCGCACAGACCCTGCTGTCACAGGAGGTCATTCCGAGAGGCCCAATCTCCTGGTCCCGCTCCCAGGAGGGCCTCCCCAGAATGCCGGGGTGACTCACACAGCCAAGGACAGAATCACTGGTCTGAACAACAGCGATGGCGACTGAGGGCTCCTGTGACTGACCCCCTGGTGCCACGGTGCTTCGCACAGTGGGGCACACCAGGGCACTGCTGCCTGTGACAGCGTCACGTTGGTCAGCAGAGCTGGAACGGAGTAACTTCCACAGACAGCCACCGCTCAGAGCCAAAGTGTCACGGAAGTGTCACGTCTATAAAATCACTCATACATGTGCCCTAACGTGTATAATTCTACACTGAACCAATGAATTGATGAAATTACTCAGGACATAGTGATGTTCATTGTAAACCAATCGTGAAGTCAAAGCTGGCATTCTGTGGCACCAGTACATGAGACACTGTGGCGTGTGCACTCTAAGGGACGTATCAGGTGACAAAGGCACGCACGCACACACGCAGACGCACGTGCATGTAACGCACACATGCGATGAGATCGCATCTGCTTGTTTCTCGGCGCAAGCAGTGGGAGGGTGCGGGCTCTGTGTGCACCGCCTCGTGTTTTAAATCTCACCTGTCACGGAGCCAGCTCAGCCCCTGGGTATGCACAGATGCTCCCGGTGGCCAGGGCAAGTCCCTTTTCATGTGACGAGGTCTCAACAATGAGGAGACAAGTGCTGGCCACCTGGAGCCTTCGGTGGCGTCCTGGAGTGACTCACCGTGGCTGGACGGCTAACTGTTAAAATCTCATGAGCTTAAAACACATTAAACACGGCCACTCCTAAAAACTACATTTTATGACTTACAATCAAATACACTGATGACTCTGAAGCCACAAAGTGAAATGCTGAGCACCCCTGCGCCCTAACCCTCGGCCGCCCACGCCTGGGGGTGCTCAGCGCTGCTCCACTGCGGACACAGCACACCACGGTCGCCCCACACCCCCTGTGGGGCCCTGCGCCACAGCCTTGCACACGGGTCAGAAGTCCGTGCAGCTCCGGGGAAGCTGCGAACTTCGAGGATGCCAGGAGGGCCCCTGGATTCTGAACACAGAGAGCAACATATGGTTTCTGTGACCTGGAAAACGAGTGTGTCAGGGCTTCCTGCTGTCCGCGCCCAGACCCCGCCGGTCCCAGAAGCGCCAGACGCCGCCTGCCTGGCCGGCCCTACAGGTGGGGCCTCCCTGCTGCCCGAGCCCAGGCGCTGCTCCGGGCCAGCCTGCGAGTGGGCGGTTGCCTGGCAACCTGCCCACGCTGCACCACAAACCTGCTGCCTTAAACACCCTCCTGCACCAGGGGCTTTGCTGGAAAGTCCCGCGGACCATTTTTAGAACGAGTTTCCTGAGGTTGCTGAATGAGCACACGGGTCCTGGTAAGCGGTAAGAATGCAGCCAGCCACCCATCGCTGTCACTCCTCACCGCCAGCCTCACCTCGAGCAGGAAGCCCTGCGGCCTCTCTGCAAACACGGGCTGACAGCAAGCCGCTGGTGCCACAGCGAGCCGCGCGAGGACACCGGGGACGGAGGGCCACGCGCACGCCCGCACCCACGCCCGCGCCACTCCTTCAGGGAACGTCGGCTGAAAGGTCCCCACGCGCCAGGGTGAGTGGCCCTGTGCTCACGGGAAACCACGCCAAACTGCTGGCACGGCCGCTGTGGCCATGGAGGGCCGCACGGGCAGGCTTGGCGAGAGCAGAGGGTAAGGAGGGGAGGTGGCCTGGACACGGGTCCCGGGGCAGCAGTCCCGAGGGCCAAAGAGATGGGAGATTCGAGGGCCATGCTGGCTGTGCTCCGACGCGGCTTCCATGAGGACCACGAGCAGGACGGGCTGCCCCCTCGCCCCGGCACTCACGACCAACGCCCGTCCTCACCGTCCACAAGGCCACTCAGACAATGCGGCAGGCTGGCCAATGTCCCTTGACTGTAGTGACGACCCCTGCCCTCCCACTTCCTGTGACACAGCCTAGAGACCGGAAAGCACCGCCATCCCGAGCCTCTGAGGAAAGGGAACCAGTTTCTGAGGCTCCGAACCGGGCTCGGCGGGGACGGGTAAGGGAGAGGACCCCAGCTCCCCTCACAGGGACGCAGACGGAAGCCGCTGGGGCTGGCGCCGTCACGAGGTCTTCAGTGTGCAGCAGGAAGGCTGTGGGACACGCAGAAGGCGCTGGAAAGCGGGAAAGCCAGCCACGGCGTCAGGGGAACGAGACGGCGGGAAGGCCAGACGTCGGGAGTCCAGGCAGAGAGGGGGCCTGAGTCGCATGGCCAACAGCCAGCCCTGACCCTCCCGGTCAGGGGTCCAGGACCTGACCCACCGTGAGCAGCGGCACCGAGCACTTCACCCTCCCCTCGCGGTGCTCCCCGGAGAGAGTCACCCCACCTGCGTGGACCCAGCCCGTCTGCACAAGTCAGGGGCCCCCGGCCCCTGTGCCACTGCTTTGACAACCCTGTGCAGTGGGGTCCCCCAGCGGAACGCCTTAGCGGGAAGCCGCAGTGTCAGGCTGGGCTGTAGCGTTGGCAGCACAGTTAAGGTGACTCACAGATACAGCCAACAGGACCTGGGAACTTGCTGGTTACAGGTCATGGGACAGGGAGGTGTTCAGGGCACAGCTTCTCGTCTGTGTCCGTGGAACTGCGGCTCCACCGAGCAGCACCCTGGGGTGCTCACGGGCGTGCTGCTGGGCATGTGAGGGTAGAGGCCACAGCGTTCCCAAAGGCTGAGCAGGGCCAGATACTGTGTGAGGCTGTGGTGTCAAGGCCGTTCCTGGCTACACGTGAGGACCTGGGGTCACAGAGACCGTGTTTCAGCCCTAGTCCTCGGTCAACGTGCCTGGGGCAGAGAGCAGGGGTGGGACCAGAGTGCCGACCACCACAGAGTGACGGTGGCAGAGGCCAGACGCCCTGCACGCCAGGCCGGCCTCTTCGTCCTGAGATCACGGCCTTGTCAGAGGGCGGTGGCATTTCTCAGGGCCCTGGTGCGGCCACGGGGCCGAGCTCCAGCCAGGGCGTGCACGGCAGAGCGTGAGGCGTTCCGCGGCGTTCAGCAAGGTGTGCCCGCCTGTCTCCTCCTCCAGCACCCGATGCAGCGGCCGCAGCTCAGCCACCTCCCCTCTGAGACCCTGTGGTTGAGGGCTGTTCCCTTGGGGGCGGCCAGGCAGACAGCGGGCCGCGGACCCTGGCTGGTCCAGCGCAGGCCTCATAGCTAGATCGTCTGTACACAAGAAAGGGACACGCTGACTCCACGCCCTGGTACCTCGCACGGGAGCCACGCCAGTGGTGCGGGGAGTGGCCAGGCCGAGGAGCCTCTGGGTGGCGGGACCCGCTCCTCCGAGACGGGCGCCGGACCTGGCGAGAACCACACGAGGGAGCCCCATCAAGGGCCACGCTGGGCCTGGCGCGGTGGAGCCACTGGAGAACGCTGGACGTCGCCGCCGGGCACGTGGGAACCGCCTGAGGTCAAAGCCAGGTGGGATCGCTCAGCTCCTCAGGAGAGGACAGTCACCACCGGCAGGGCAGCTGTCCACGCAACGTGGCCACAAAGGCCCCTTTAACCCTTCACGGAAAAGATGAAAGATTGCGATTTTCTGCGCACCCTTCTCCAGTCCACCCCTGAACCCCATCTTCCCCACAGCCTCACAGCAGGGGTCCCCGGGGGAAGCAGCCTGGGCAGAACCCCGGTGCCGACTTTCCCAGCCGTCCTGACGGAGAAACGGCTACCCTTTGGGGGTGTTCTCCCTTGGGACGCTCCGCGCATGAGGCAGAAACCTAATGGGCAGCGAGACCACGCCGGGGAGGCGTTAATGCCGACCTC
>NW_011889119.1:333450-336626 GCF_000151845.1 Pteropus vampyrus
TGTCTCCTCCTCCAGCACCCGATGCAGCGGCCGCAGCTCAGCCACCTCCCCTCTGAGACCCTGTGGTTGAGGGCTGTTCCCTCGGGGGCGGCCAGGCAGACAGCGGGCCGCGGACCCTGGCTGGTCCAGCGCAGGCCTCATAGCTAGATCGTCTGTGCACAAGAAAGGGACACGCTGACTCCACGCCCTGGTACCTCGCACGGGAGCCACGCCAGTGGTGCGGGAAGCGGCCAGGCTGAGGAGCCTCTGGGTGGCGGGACCCGCTCCTCCAAGACGGGCGCTGGACCTGGCGAGAACCACACGAGGGAGCCCCATCGAGGGCCACGCTGGGCCTGGCGCGGCGGAGCCACTGGAGGACGCTGGACGTCGCCGCTGGGCACGTGGGAACCGCCTGAGGTCAAAGCCAGGTGGGATCGCCCAGCTCCTCAGGAGAGGACAGTCACCACCGGCAGGGCAGCTGTCCACGCAACGTGGCCACAGAGGCCCCTTTAACCCTTCACGGAAAAGATGAAAGATTGCGATTTTCTGCGCACCCTTCTCCACTCCACCCCTGAACCCCATCTTCCCCACGGCCTCACAGCAGGGGTCCCCGGGGGAAGCCGCCTGGGCAGAACCCCGGTGCCAACTTTCCCAGCCGTCCTGACGGAGAAACGGCTGCCCTTTGGGGGTGTTCTCCCTTGGGACGCTCCGCGCATGAGGCAGAAACCTAATGGGCAGCGAGACCACGCCGGGGAGGCGTTAATGCCGACCTCACAGGGAGACGCCGTGACTGTCAGGAACAGCGACGTCGCCGCTCCTGCCTGCTGGGAGCCAGACCTCGGATCGCGAGTCGAAGGCCAAGGAAGCGGACGGGAGTGTCTGCCAGGGGCAGGGCTGGAGCCCGCGGCCGGCGCGTCCGCGTGGCCTACGGTGCCCAAGGAAGGAAGGACCGAAGTCTGGTTGGCTGTCACCCTGTCCCAGACCAGCAGTCCTTTCCACTGACCCAAGTCAGGCCAACACCGAGTGACTGATTTCCCTGCAGCAAGAGGCAGGGGCTCCAAACCTCAGTAACAGCGGCAGCACTGGGGTCGAAGGTGACATTTCCTTTAAACTGGAGGTTTCTAAACAGCAGCAGCAATGGACAAGACTAAGTTACATTTGATCCCTCAGCTCTGAAAGACGGTGTGTTATTTTTCCATTAAAAAAAGAAAGAACATCGCAATTCCAGAAGGAGACAGAAATGGCCCGCCCCCTCCCGGCCCCCTGGCGGCGCTTACGGGAGCCCTGGGTGACGCCGGAGGAGCAGCCGCGCCACAGGCCTGTGACAGCATTGTCCTCATTCCAAGAGAAGGCAAAGGAAATTCATCAGGAGAAAACCGAAATGCTCAATTTAGCACATTTTTATGTTATTTCGCTTTTCTCCTCCCTTGCTCGTTTCCTTCTCTCTTTTTTCTTTCTTTTTCAAACGGTGGAGCAATAAAATACGATCGCCGTCCTAAGCGAGATCGTGAGCGTCCTCCCCACAGAAAGACGTGGTGACCGTGTGGTGCTCCAGTGGTCATCAGGCACGTGTGCGCCTTGGACGTGCACGGAGCTGTCGATTCCACCTCGACGAAGCCGGGGGAACAGGGCGCCTGGGGACATGCCCGTCCGGGAGGGGACGGGCATCCTCGGCACAGCCTGTCGCCAGCCGGACACCCTCACGCACGGGCGTTGTCCCAAGGCAAGTCTTAGGCGTAGTGATCAAGACTTCGCTGCGTGGGATTTTGTCGCTGAAATGGGTCTGAAGAACATCACGCTGTGTCTTCATCTTAAGAGTTACGGTTGCGAGTGTGCGCCACTCAGCATGGCCAGACACTGAGATGGCCTGTCCGGCCGCACGAAGGAGTCCCGATTATGAGGGACTGTCCTTAACAGGTCACACTGCGAAATGCCCACAAAACATTAAAATCAAAGATAATGGTTTCCAATGTCCCCCTAATGTTGTTTAATAATTTCGCACTAAAGCAAAAAAAAAAAAAAAAAAAAACAGGTTCATTAATTCAGCCAGAACTATACACAGCAACTCCACGGAAAGCCGCATGGAGTCGTAGGTGGCAGAAGACGACGTGCAATAACCGCGCGACGGGCAGAGAGACCTGTACGGATTCGGGGCCGGGGAGCGGGCGACGAACGGGCGGCAGTGGCTCCCGGCTCTGGCGCAGACAGGCTTGGACGTGGACACAGCCGCGCTGGAGCCCTGTTCTCCTTCTGAGGACACGACGGTCATCTGGACCTGTTCTGAACTCGGGCTGACGACTGTCTGCCGAGACCCAGAGGAACAGCTTTTCTGCCTGACGCCGGCGCCACTCGGGGTCTGAAAAGTCAGGGACTCATCGCCCCGCGCGGCCAGTGGGTCTCGAGAGCACAGCGCAGAGGAGGTTTCCTCAGACGCGACGGTCTGGGGAACAGACCGGCTCCCTTCTCCTGGCAGCAGCTGAAGGAGGGGCACAGGGGGCGAGTCCGGGGTTAGCTCCCTAGAGGACGGCGGAATTTTCACGACTGCCAAATACATCGCCAAGGAAGACGTCTGCGCGGGCGAGGGCCACTCCTTTCAACGTGCTGCTTCACGGCAGCTTTTCGCGTCAAAAGCAAGTGGCGAGCGAGAAGAGCCGCAGTCTGTGAGGACACAGCGAGGCTCTGGACGGAGCCACCAAGAGGCGAAGCGTGGCCCGGGTCTGGCCCGTCTGCGCTTGGAGGTCTCCGTTCACCTGCGCGCCTGGGAGGGCGCCGGTTCTATGTGAGCACCCTGAAGACAGCAGACACAGAGCGGGGGACCCTCCTCTCTGCCCCACAACCTCAGATGGGCCAGTCAGCAGGGGCCATCTCGCAGCGCCCCGCCTCGGCCGGAAGAGACCTAGCGTCTCCCTCCGGGCCCTCAGAGCCTGCATTTGATCTACGGCTTTCTTAACTCCGGGCTCTATATTCATAAGTCATTCAAAGAACAGCGTCCCCTGTGAAAAATAGAAGATGCCACTCCACGATATGACTAGAAGTTCAAGACACCAGACCCCAAACCTGCCGCCTCAAGCCGAAGGCACAGGGCAGACAGCAAGTGCAGGACTGGCTTCCCTGAACTCCCCTGTCACCCAAGACAGGTCCTCCAGGGGACGATCTGTCACTGCTCCACTCCCCCGAGTGTCAGCAGCCCAGACGAT
>NW_011889119.1:338111-344230 GCF_000151845.1 Pteropus vampyrus
GACCGACTAGCAGTCCCCACCTCTGGCCCAAAGGGACTCCTGCTGCAGCCGGCAGGGGCCGCCCGGCCCGGAGAAGACCCTCCGGCCCGACTGCAGGCACTTGCAGACAGGCAGAGAACCAACAGGGAGCTCGTGAAGAGCGAAGACAAAGGACATGAAGGAGAAGCCAGGCGCCGACCTCACCGAAAAGCACTGGGAGGCAAAAGCCGAAGGGACGTAACTGCTGACCTCCACGTCCCTGGCCTGAGAGGACACTCTGGAAAAGGACAAGGACAACCCGGCATTTCTAGGCAAACAAAAAGTGAGCAAATCTGTTGCCAACAGACCTCACTGCAGCCAAAATCCAGGCAGTTCTTCAGGGAGGAGGAACACAGTCCCAGACAGAAACGAGAAGATAACAGGACGGCGAAGAGCTAAGAAAGGAACACGGGGTAAATAAACATGAACTAACACCAGCGACGTTAAACAACACAAGTAGTGTCTGGCTGAGCTTAAAAACGTGCAGAATTTAAATCTCTAACTAAAATAACACAAAGCAGGAAGGGAAGAAAAGGGGTGACAGCTCGAAGGTCTTAGCAGGGGCTGGAAAGTGATGGGAACAGCCCATCTCCAGTGACGTGAGGGTGGCCGTGGGAATCCTGAGGGAAAGCAACAGGCAGCACTAGGATGAGCAAATGAAAAGCACAAAGAGGACAAGATGGGCTACTAAATCTTGATTAATACGGCAGAAGGCAAGAAAGGAGAAAAAACAAAACAGCGAATAGATGTAAACCTTGACATAAAAGAACCACCAGAGGCAGATGGCTCCCCCAGAAATATTTCCGATGTTTTAGAGAATAAATAATACGAATTACACAAACTATTCAAAGCAGAGAGAAAGAACACTTCCTCAATTTATTCTGAGGTCAGATGAACCTTAATTCCAAGACAAAGAGATTAAAAAACAAAGTAGGCGATCTGTTGTAAATATACATGCAAAAGTGCTAAACAAAACATTAGCAAATATTATGCAATATTTCAAAAGGATAGAAAAAGCACAAAAATATTGTGTTTATTTCAGGAACGCAAGTGTGGTTTATCATTCAAAAATCAATCAATATTAACACCATATGAGAGAATAAAGACTAAAAAAAATCATCTTGATAGAAAACATAAAATTCATTTTATGATATAAATTTTAAGCAGGTAAGAACTAAAAAGACGTTGTCTTCACCTAATAAAGGGTATCTACCTGTCCTATGGTAAACACTGTATTTAATATGGAAACACTGGAGTCCCCCTCACAGAATCTGTGAGTGCCACTTGGGTGTCCAATATATCACTACTATTCACTGTGCCCTTGGAGGTCCTGGCCAGCACGGTAAAGCCAGATTATGAATAAAACCACCCAAAAATAAAACTGACATGTGTAGCCAACGTAGAAAGTTTAAAATATCTTCAGAAAAAGTAAATTGGAATAAATTAATAGAAGTATAGAAAGATGACTAGAAACAAGGTCAGTAAAACATTTATTTCTATATAACAACAATAAACAATTAGAAAACTATGTTTAATCTCTATCTTTAACAAATTGCAAGCAAATCCAGGGAGCTATCCATCCTCAAATGAAGCCGCTAAGTTCACATAAAGAGCCGGGCAGCGGGAAGGCGGGGGCCAGGGGTGTGAGGGGCGGGGGCCGCGGGCGGGAAGGCGGGGCAGCTGGAGGAACAAGAACTTAGCGGAAGAAGAGAAATCCGAGGTGAGTGACGATGACAGAGACCAGGGCGGCAGGGCACTGGCACGGGGCCTGAGACCAGCGACGCCAACGTGCAGAGCAGAAACAGCCGCACACCTGCGCGGTCGCCAGGTCTACAGTGAAGGTCACGCTGCAGTGTGATGGGATTCCTGTCCTTTCGAAAAATGCTGCCGGGTGACGGGCAGCCGAATACAGCCACCCCCGACTCCGCAGCTCAGACACGTGATCGTTTTGAGCTGAACACAACTGAGAAGAAGCAGGTGCAAGAAACGCCCTCTGCCCTCTGCCTCCATCTGCCTAAAGGCTGAGCACAAACCTACACAAGTGTCACCCTCCCCACCACCAGGAAAAAGAGAGTCGATCGCTGGAGGCACTGGGGACCCTTGCCGGCTGGGGACAGCACAAGGAACCCACACGGCAACCTGCTGCAACTAGCCCTCATGCACCACGAGCTTCCCACGGCTTGGCCGTCCCGCCGTCTGTCGTCCGCCTGGCCCCTGCGCCACAAAACTGCTGTTCTGTGTCAGGGTGCTGTGTGAGCCCGAGTGCCAACCACTCCCTTGAGCTGCTCGCCTCCGTGTGCTCCCTGTGCACGTGATGTGCATGGCAGGAAGCTCTTCTTCTGTGTCACTCTGTCTTGTGAGTCTAATGTGTGGGGCCCCAGCGCAAAGGTAGAAGGGAAAATATGCTCCCCTCCCCTCCCCTTCCCTCCCCATGCACCCGCTTCCTGCTAGTCACTGAGCTAAGGACAGAGACACAGAGCTTCATCTGCGCAGCGGCTCCGCCAGGGTGTTCTCAGAGGTGTCTCAGGGGAGACGGGCATGTCACAGGTGTGAACAAGCCTCTCCAGGGCACAGGGACTGCTCACTGTTCGGCAGATCGGACTGAAGAGAACAGGTACGAGAGGGGGACACACAGAAACTCCGTGTGGCTGGCGCGGTGGGTGCACGTGTTAAATGCGGGGAAAGGGGGAGCAGAGGTGCAACAGGCCATGTTCTGAAGCATTTCAGGTGCCACATAAAGAACTGTACTTGACCTTAGGACCTCGCTGAGATCCACTGCATATCTAGATCTGTTTTCCAACTCCTTAATCATAGTTGCTACAGACTGAACATCTTGGATCCCCTAAATTCGTATGCGGAAAGCCTGACCCCCTATGTGATGGTGCCAGGAGGTGGGGACTGTGGAGGTGACTGGTCACCACGTGAGGATGCAGGAGACGGGAACCATGGTGGGGAAACAGGAAACTAAACACGTTAGTGCAGAGATTCTGGAGAACAGTCTCAGCCCAGCCCATGTCAGAGAGAAATCCCGCAGTGGGCGGCCACATGCTCACTTACGACCCACCAGGTTATAAAACTTCCCCACCTTTTCAGGCCCCTTTACGTGTTTTCATTTTATTCTTATAACAGCTTTGTGCAGAGAATAGGGCAGATCACCTTACAAATGAGAAAATATTGCCCAGTGGTGACAGAAATGGCCAATACCATTCGCCCTCCGAGTTCCCTGCAGAGATGAGGTCCCATGAGTTGCCAAAATCAAACCTCAGGAAACAGACCTTTATTCCTATGGGTTTCCACTTGCTCTGAGCAAACCTCTCCTGGGAGGAGGTAAACAGTTTGGAGAAGAAGTTCGCAGCCACAGTGCTGGTGTGGCTGTCCACCCACCGGCATCACCTGTGCCATTCGCTCACAGCTTCCCTTGATGGCACACTTCTCCGAGGACAGGTCGGGGTCCCCCTGCCTCCCAGCTGTACAGGAGTGACAGTTTTTGAGGTCTTACTGCTCTGGTGAAGGAATTCCGATGGCCAACAGGATGCCATAGTGCGTTTTACACTTGGAAGACAGCAAGTCCCCAAAAGCCTCCGACAGCAGGAATGTAGGGGAAAGGCACGCCACATGTGTGCCTGTGCACGTGTCAGAGGCAAAAATGCCACGCTTTACCTTCTCGCAGAATTTTTACAAAAGGCGTCCTTCTCTGCTGGCCCAAACCATCCCAAATCACGTGTCGGTCCTGAGACCACAGCCCCCCATTCCCAGACCCTCCAGTGCTGGGCGCTTGTCCCTCTCCGCCTCTGATCCGGGGCTGCCAAGGAAGATGCTGACCCATTTTTATTCGATGTAAATTATGAAGCGCAGGTGCTCAGAACCGATGGCTTATTTACTGTACATTCTTTTTGGAAAAGAAAACTTTGTGCAAACCTTTCAGTTTACTGGTGAGCCACCTTGTAATTCTTAATTTTATTACCAGTTAATACCCACAAAAATCTCTACAGCAACCTCCCAGAACTTCAAAGATCTTCAGATCTTTAATGAAAAAGCAGAGCTGTCATGTCAAATGTTTGAAAAGGTCCCCATGGCAGAACTGCTCATGTAGCAGAAAGTAGAAGTTTCTACGTTTCCACATCCTAGGAGATGGCAAAATACTTTGGGATACATGTTTTCAAATCTTTTTTAATAAATGAAAATAAGCTAATTTATAAACTCTCCTGTATAAAATTTTATAGGATGCTTACTAATTATAAGCTTAATATGAGTTCACTGTGGAAATTATGGGTAATATTTTTAAAAGTATAAAGAAATAATCTAAAACTGAAACACAGCAGTTAATAAAGTCTGATCAAAGAAGGGTGATGGGTGAAGACCAGCGGAGGCAAGCAAGGGACATCTGTCGCGCGTCTCAGTGAAAAGACAGGGCGTCTGAAGAAAAGGAGAGACTTCTGATCACGGGTGACATCCGATGGCAGAGGGCGGGTGAGACACTGAGACCTCAGGATGGCATCTAGAGCGGGACTGAGAGCATGTCGGAGGCCAGCCCCCCTGCCACGGCGGGCGGGAAGACGCCGGGGGTCAGAGCGGCCCCCTGCTCCAGGGCCACCTGGGCTCCGTGTCTGCAGACCAACAGCGAGCACTGGCAGGGGCGACCCCAGAGAAGGGCGAGGGCTGCGGGTTTGGGGCTGGCAGCAGAGGAGCTGCCGTCAGCTCGAGGCCGTGCTGGGACAATGCAGAGCAGTGACAACTGGCTGTGACTTCAGGACTTTAGACTGGATCTTAAAAGCGCATCGAAACAACAACACGGAACGGTCAAGTGGGTGAGAGCGCTTTCCTTCCCCGTGAACTGGGAAAGGACAAATCAGTAAAATAAAGAGACAAAGCTCCCTGAGGACCCGAAACCCGGTTTCAGAACCGAAAGGCTCCTTTGCAGACCACGAGCAGCAGCCTGGCGAGAGCGCCTCACCGAGAGCTTGGTCCAGCCCGGAAAACACGGCTCAGGAGAACACACACCTGCCAGTGCCCTGACCTTGGACCTCCAGTCCCCAGATGGTGAGGAACAAACTTGGACGTTTAAGCCTCAGTCTGTGATACCTTGGTGTGGTCGCCAAGCATCTAATACAGTAACTTCCATTTCAAAGTGCAGTTTGGGTGTTCCAGTGCACGAGGCGATGAAGGGGTAAGGGGGAAGGGGGTGGCTGGGGAGGTGGAGTGGGGGCCGCTGGACCAGAAAGTGCTACCTATCAAGCATCTTCCGTGTCCGTTGACCGTGACGTGACGCACACGTGAGGTGACTCGATTCTAACACTGGAGGCGTCAGGGTGGATAGGGCCAGGCCTCCTGGGTCTCCACTGTCCTCCTGGGCAGAAACCTGCTTTCCCCTGTGGTCTCGGGTTTCAGGTGACTCTCCAGTCCCTCCTGGCACCGCCAGGGACACCCACGTCCGGGTGCAGAACTCTAGGAAGGTCATTACTGACACAAGCTGGATTCTGTGCCAGAGACTGCGCTGCTGGGGCTACGCTCCCCACAGCCCTCGTGGGGCCTCTCCTCGGCCAGGGCGGCTTGGCCCAGGCACAGCTGCCTGAGCTGGCGCCACGGCGAGGCGGCCCGGAGCGCCCCTCACTCCCCAAGTCCCTGCTCTGGGCGCTGGGCCGTGTGCCCGCCTATAAATCTCTCTTCGGAGCTGTCGGCAGCGGACGTCAGTTAGAGCGTGGGGTCTAAACCCGTGGGGATCAGAAACGAGGCCGGACATGCAACGGCCAGCGCCATGCCTGGGGGCTCCCTGTCCCGACAGGACATCGCGCTGCTCGCCCCCGGAACGTCCCCTGGAAGAGCGTGAAAGGGCCCTCAGACCACGAGGCGCCATGCGGGGAGGGGAGGGCACAGCTCGCGACTTAACATGCGTGTGGCGCGTTTTAATCCCATCACTCAATTTGAAAAGTGGCCGCTGGTGATGGAAAGACCAACCTTTCCTGCTGTCGCCGCCCCCAGCCCTCAGTGTGGTCACCACATTCGGCGTCCGCGTCCACACGCACCTCCCAATGTGTTTTTCCAGAAGTACGACTGACCACTGCTAGGTGACCGTGCCCGTCCCCCATGTTGGCTCACGCACA
>NW_011889119.1:345205-347656 GCF_000151845.1 Pteropus vampyrus
ATGTCTATGCTTTTATTTTATGTGGCCAAGAGCAGGAATAAAACTGCACAAGAAATCCATGAAAGCTCTATGCGTGAAGGTCCTAAAATCAGTGCGGAAGGAAAGTTTCTAATGGCTGCACTGGAGAAAATGGACGGTCCCCGACAAACAAAGGTGAAGTTAACCAAGTCGTTTCTCCAGGAGGCTATTTGGTCCTAAACATCAAAACCGAAGAGCAATCAGACAGACAGCTGTCTCCTGTGCTTTGATGTGAACTCCTGCTTCAGTTCACTTACTCTGAACCACGCTGCTCACTGTAACGCGGCTAATGTTGACGTTAAGTATCGGACGTTTGTGACGCCCGCCGAACTAGCGCTTGATGCCGGAGTAACATCTGAATAATGTGCCGATTACATGCTAACCACGTGACCTGGTGGTCAAATGACTGGATCCAGGCCCTTCTTAATCCAAACTTGGGCGAGACAGGCACAGTCCCCAAAGCCTATTTCTGATAAAGTTGAACTTAATTTTTCTAGAAAATGAGTATCTATTAGGTATCATCCTAAATCCCTTTAAAAGTTCAACGATTGGGGGTTACGTGTGGACGTATGTTTCCTATGATCCCTCCTATCGGTAACATACAGACGGTCACGATCACCTAGTCCAGCTTCCCGGTTTCCAGGAAAACAACGTTCTTATGCTCTTCTAAGCACGGTATTCTGCAGAGAGCTACACACAGTCCATGCACAGTCCATGCACGTGCTGCCAAGAACCACCGCGACAGCACCGACGGCCGGGGCCCAGAGCAGTCTGATCGTCTGGCTGCTGCTTAACCGAGAGGAAAGTCAAGTACACGTGACATGACAGGGTCTAGTGCCCCAGAGATGGCTGTGCTAGTACCCAGGGCACCCATCAGGGTCCACACAGCAGGTCAGGGGGCTAGTTCTTAGCACGGGCTACAAAGTCAGCTGCCTGTGTATGAGGCTTTGCAATAAAAATTACCAATGAGAAATCAAGACTCTGAGGTATTTAAAACTCAATTGTCCAAAGCATCGTTGCATCACTTCCTATTTCTACAATTTATCTGTTTTAGATACTACAGTAGCTTTCTGCTCTAAGGCAGATAGTGTTTACTTGTTGATTTTCTGATAGGCACAGAATGAAAACGTGTCCATTATTTTAAGAGATCACTGCACCACCCTCCCAGCATGATCTGGGAATAGCCACACTGGTCTTGTTTCAGGCTATGTTGACAGCTAAATGCCATCAATATTCTTTAATAGCAGGCCACGCTTAGGCTACAACTAATACTCCCGAATTCACAGCAATGTGATTTCTGAACTACACAAAAGTTCTAAGTGACATGTTAGCCAATCAGGTACGGCAGGATTATTAAAAGAACAGTGTCGTGATCAGTTAGGGTGCTTCCCAGAGCAGACGCCAGTCTGCATCACAAGTGTGACAGCCTAACCACAAACCCAGGGGAACACCCTTCCTACGACGCGGGTCCCCCAAGGAGCATAAAACTCATAATATCGCCTTGATAAAAACCCGTCAGAAAAACGTCTTTAACGCAAGGAATCTTACCAGAAGTCCCAACAAGCTGTGCATTTCCTGTGAAACACAGCAGCACTCGCGCTCATGAAAGTCACTCACTTTTCAAAAAAACACACACACCTACACATACACATACACGAAGGCACACAGACATGCACACATAGATGCACACAGACACACACACAAACACATGCACATATGGACTGACAGGCATACACAGACATGCACACAGACACTCGGACTACACAAATGTACACATACATACACAGACATGTACACGCAGACATGCACACACAGACGTGCACAGACAGATGTGCATACACGGACATGCGCACACAGACATGCGCGTGCACAGACACGCACACACACACTCACTACCCCCGACTCACAGTGAGGCTACTGAGGTGGCCTCTCGGATCCGAGAAGCAGCTGAAACATTCTAATTCCCGCGGGAAAGCGGATGACTGCTTTCACTGTCACGAGATGAACGCGTTTCACACTCCTTATGTAATCAGAAATACACGTGTGCTCTTTCTCGGAACCAAGGAGAAGCACGCACGTGTTTCACGCCCATCGAGGCCCACAGAGCAGTGTGCAGTGACGGGCTTTTGAGCTCGGAGTGCATCATGGCCGGGTGGAAGGGTGCACGGGGGACTCAGCCAAGGAGCGGGCCTCGGGGCGCGGCTGGGGCCCTCATGGCCCTGTACGTCACCCAGCAGACCCCGCGAGCAGGGACACCCTTCCCCAGCCTCTAGGCTGGACCTGCACCCCAGATGTGTACTGGCCCCCACCCCTCCCCGCTTCCTCCCCCAGGTAAGGCCTTCAGTGCGACACCCTCAGCCTGCCACAGGACATCCAGCTGGGGAAGAGCCAGAAGCACTGGGCAGCTGGTTGCCAAGGTTACAGCGGTGCTGA
>NW_011889119.1:347996-351972 GCF_000151845.1 Pteropus vampyrus
AAGACACTCGGACTACACAAATGTACACATACATACACAGACATGTACACGCAGACATGCACACACAGACGTGCACAGACAGATGTGCATACACGGACATGCACACACAGACATGCGCGTGCACAGACACACACACACTCACTACCCCCGACTCACAGTGAGGCTACTGAGGTGGCCTCTCGGATCCGAGAAGCAGGTGAAACATTCTAATTCCCGCGGGAAAGCGGATGACTGCTTTCACTCTGTCACGAGATGAACGTGTTTCACACTCCTTATGTAATTAGAAATACACGTGTGCTCTTTCTCAGAACCAAGGAGAAGCACGCACGTGTTTCACGCCCATCGAGGCCCACGGAGCAGTGTGCAGTGACGGGCTTTTGAGCTCGGAGTGCACCATGGCCGGGTGGAAGGGTGCACGGGGGACTCAGCCAAGGAGCGGGCCTCGGGGCACGGCTGGGGCCCTCATGGCCCTGTACGCCACCCAGCAGACCCCGTGAGCAGGGACACCCTTCCCCAGCCTCTAGGCTGGACCTGCACCCCAGATGTGTACTGGCTCCCACCCCTCCCCGCTTCCTCCCCCAGGTAAGGCCTTCAGTGCGACACCCTCAGCCTGCCACAGGACATCCAGCTGGGGAAGAGCCAGAAGCACTGGGCAGCTGGTTGCCAAGGTTACAGCGGTGCTGATGTGCAGTCCGGCGGAGCGAGAACGCAGTGGAGCCTTCCGTTCCTGGCTGCGGGGCACACGGCACCTGATTTTTTACAGACGCAGGAACGACACACTGACCCTCTCTCCGCGTTCCACTCGGGCTGCCTGCACTGGGGGGACATGGGGGGTCGCCGGCGGGCCTCAGGCCGGCACAGCATTTTATGTCGTCAGTCACTTCTGATCCTTCTCATCTGTTAAATTTTGTTTTCTTTGGAATGTGAACTAATACCGCTTGAGTTGCCTTTATTATTTTTTTAAATACGAAATGCAAAATTAAATAACTATACAGCAGCCTCTCTAAAAAGGAAACAGAACATTAAAATCCCCCTCATTGGACAACCTGCTCCTCCAGGTAACTCGGATGGGGGCGACGGGCGCCCTGCCCATCACAGCCGTCAGTCACGGCTGCTCCGCTGACGGTGGCTCCGGGGCCCGCGCGGCGCGCTCGTGTGCAGCGCTCCACACCCGGCAAGTGCGTCGCGTGCCAGCTGCCACGACGACTGTGCTTCGCGGACGTGGGGCCGGGGCGCCGTCCCCCTTCCGGCCAGAGACAGGCCGCTCTGGCGAGGTGCACCGTCTGCCACACGCAGCGCGTGCTCCCTCTCGTATGAAAAGCGTGCGCGCACACACACACACACACACACACACACAGACGGGACGCAAACACAGCAGTTCGGCTGATCTGAGAACGAGAAGTGAAGCTGGACTCACCGAGCTTCACTTGGGCCATGTCTCCCTCGAGCATGGGGAACCCCCACAGGCTACCGAGGGGGCCCCATGGGCAACGGGAGCCCCAGGAACGGTATTAGTGAGCCACCCCCGGACTCCTTTACACACTCCCATGAGAATCACAGCTGTGACGTTAGCGACGGGCTTTCTGGAGTCACAGCGCACGGGGCCCCGTCAGGCCGTGGGGAGAACGCGCTGTCGCCCGCGTGTCCTGGGCAGCGGCGTTCCTGCCCAGGCTGTACCGTCCAGCCCTGCCACCCGCAGCCACAGCGGACACATCAGTCCGCTCCTCCCCCGGGGCTGCGAGCCATGATGGCAGGGACAGACACGGAGGGGGCTGTGCGGGAGCCAGCTTGGGCCACGTCCAGCCACACAGCTGGCAGGGACAGACTGAAGTCCCCTTGGGAAAACGGAGCTATTGCGCCAGGCGGGCCATGATGAGGGACTCAGATGCCAAGCGCTGTGGGAGCTGGACCTGGGCCAGAAACGAGGGGGCTGCACGTGAGCCGCTGCCAACAGCGGCGCTGGGGGCCCCATCTGAGGACGTGGTGCGGCACCGGGAATGGAGCCTGCAGGGGCAGCCCGGGTCCCTGCTCCGTCACCGTGCCCCAGGGGCCAGCGCCGCACCAGAAAGTGGGATCATGTAACCAGGAGAAACAGCAAGCACCTCGCAGGGCAGCTTGCAGACGGTGCAGAGGGCACCAAGGAAACCCACGAGATGCTCCATATTTCAAAACGTAATGGAAACTGCACGTTCACGGGTGACACACGTCAGCTAAGATGGTCAGGTCGGCAATGGTTCTGTGCTGTTCTCATCTAACACAGTGAAGTCATGAGGTGACGGTGAAGTAAAAGACTAACAAGTGGAACCACATCCGAGTAAAAGGCTTCTGCACAGCCAAGAAAACCACCAACAAAGTGAAAAGGCGACCTACTGAATGAAAGACGAGATTCGCAAATCACACTTCCGATAAGGGACTAATGTCCAAAATACGTAAAGAACTCGCACAACTCAACAGCGACAATCCAATTAAAAGGTAGGGCGGAGGCCTGGCTGGACATCCCCCAAGGACGACACGCAGATGGCCAACAGACACGGAAAGGTGCTCGTCACCCCCAGTCACCAGGGAGATGCACATCAAAACCAGTGAGCTGTCACCTCGCACCCGTCCGTGGCTGTCATCAAAAAGACGAGGCATAAGTGTGGGCGAGGACGTGGGGAAAGGGAGGCTCGTGCGCTGCTGGGGGCGGTGTCAGCTGGTGCAGCCGCTGTGGAGAACAGTACGGAGGCTCCTCAGAAACATACGACCAGAATCCCCGCATCGGTCAGCAATCCACTTCTCAGGATTTTTCCAAAGAAAAAAACTCTGTCACAAGATCTCCGCACCCCACGTTCCCTGCAGCATCGTTCCCAACGGCCAGGACACGGGAGCGACCCGAGTGTGCGTTGATGGGTGACTGGGCAAAGAACAGGTGGTACATGTCTATAACGGAATACTACTCAGCCATGAAAAAGATCAAGTCCTGCCATTTGCAACAACACGGATGGATGCTGAGGGTATTATGCCAAGTGAAAAAAGTCAGGTGTAAAAGGACAAAACCATACAATTTCACTCGTATGGGGAACATAAAACAAAAGCAACGGGTAACAAAACAAAGAAAACTCGCAGGTACGGACAACAGAACGGAGGTGACCAGAAGGGAAGGGGGTGTGGAGGGCAGAGAGGGAGAAGAGATGAAACGCGGTGACAGGCGGTGAGCACGCGGCAGAGGACACAGTGTCCAATTATAAAGCTGTACACGCAAATCCACACGTTATTAACCAGTTACCTCAATGCATTTAATGAAAAGATCCGATTTGCAATTATACGATGAATAACGAAAACAGAAACATGTATTATAATTGCCAAATAACTGCAGCTTACTCAACAGCCTTAACTTTCTAAAACACAGCAGACATCCCATCTCCCCAGGACTCTGGAGAGAAGGCCTGGGTGACAAAGTGCCCCTGACGGGACAGTCCAGTGATGACAGATGCCTATGGCTCCTCCCAGCTTGGCCACCCAGCCCTTGTCTTTAACAGGTGACACAGCGCTTGGTCCTGGCGCCTGCTCTCGTGGGCCTGGGCCACAGAACGAACGTAACGGCAGCACCTGTTGGTCGTGAGGGCTGAACGAGGCGATGCACGGGCACTGGCCAGAGCCTGACACCCAGACACCCGTGATACGGGTGACCAGAGGTGAGCACGGGTGCTGACTGACCAGGAAATCTCCAGATTTTTTATAAATGCTACTGTCCCTCCCTCAAAAAAAATAAATAAATAACATGAAGAACAGTATTTCGCCTGCTGCGAGGGGCGACTTGGGGACATCTGGTTAGTCATCACATGTTCTTCATTTCGGGGGGAGATGTTTCCTAAGAAAAACAGGGAACGACAGAGCAGTACACAAAGGAAGAGGCGGGAACCCTCAGTGTCATTATCAGTGACTGTCAATGAGCTTACAAAATACGAAAGAAAAACTTATTTCAGGTTTTCCAAAA
>NW_011889119.1:353872-356176 GCF_000151845.1 Pteropus vampyrus
CGCAGGAGCTCAGGGATCTTCGGAGTCACAAACCGTAGTGTGTTGCTCACGGTGTGGAGCCCCCAGGGCTGACACACACCTGAGGTCATCCATCGCGTTTGCTGAGGTGTGTGTATGGCCCCTGCCCACACCAGCTCCAGCCACGGGTCTTGGCCAAGCGACGGCTCAGAGCAAGGGTCTGCAGGGCCTCAGTGCTCCCAGAGGAGCCGGAGTCGGAAGCGTGGTGCACACACGGCCCCTTGTCACCACCGAGCCGCCAGCATGCTGAGCACAGGGCCCGGTGCTCTGTCTTCATCCCCACAGAGTGCCTGGAGCCATCACCCCCTCAGGCGCAGTGGGGCCCTTGCAGCCCTGAACCCCTTTTCCAGCACGCAGCGACGTTAGGCAGGTGTGCCGCGGCCGGAGGGCCTGCCTCAGTCCCCAGCCACCCCCGTCACGAGGCCAGCACGTGCCCAGCACAGCATGTGGCCCTGAGAAAGTGTCCAGACACTATGCTGCGGAAACCCACTGACGGCGGTGAGCAGACAGCGGGGTGGCCTCAACCCCGATCACCAGATTCTGATGACGGCCACCAGGGCAGGGGCCCACAGAACGTCATCCATTCTCCCAGGACTCATGTCACCGAGTTGGTCTAGTCTCACCCTCACCGAAGACCACAACGAACAGGCTTTCGTGGGCTCCCAGTGTGGGTCCCAGGACACCGGGGCCAGCGGCTGCTTTCCCCCGAAGGCCCCTGCATGATGGCACGGCTCCTGGGGGTGGCCGTCACCCAGGGCATAGGCTGGAGAACGTGTGTAGGGAGCCCCGCAAGTTTCAGGACCACGGGTCCAGCACAGACGTGCACGCGGCCCTGGAGGGCAGGGCGCCCCTGGCTCCTGGCCTTTTGTGTCATTATTCTCTCAACGTGCAGTATGACAACAGTTCCCACAGCACCCACTGTGCGCTGGGCACCGTGGGTGACCCAGAGATGAGTCCGCATGCGGAGGGCACACGCAGGTCACGTGCAAGCGGCACCTGCCTTCAGTGGGGCGTGAGCACCACACAGTCTGGTGTCTGCGGGTCCGGGCCAGGGCCTACGGACACCAAGACGCCCATGCACCCTCCTCACTCACTGCGACACCCTCCCTTTCTCATGCGACCACAAGCCACGCGCTTCCACTGGAACAAGGACCAACGCGCACGTCCACACGCACAAAGGGATTCTCCAGGTCAAAGCGCGATACCTTGCGGAGGCCGAACCTGCGTAAACATAAAGGCCCACGTGAGCTCTACACGCCACGCACACGCATCGCCCTGTCCAGCGTCACACACTGCTGGCCGGAGAGCCAGCTGGCTCCACGCTGTCGCCTGCCACGTCACCACGGCGCCCCGCGAGACACCCTCGGCCCCCGGAGCTTGCTGCACGTGCAACGTCTCGACGGCCACACCTGTTGGCGTGCCTCCTGTAACAAAGGCGTCGTCGTCAGCTCGGAATTGCTGAGCGGCGTCCTCTGCAGGACAGCCGGCACATGTCACACACGGCTGCGGGCGTGGTCAGCTGCTCGACTCCGCACAGCGGGGTCTCTGCAGAGGCTACAGTCACACTCCTCGTGTTCCTTTTATTGCTGTGAAGTTTTTCAAGCTGCTAACAGAAAACATTCATTCCCAGCAGCATTCTGGAAGGATGCGCAGCGTCTACTACAAATGCTGAGAAGAAAGGGCAAATCCAGTGAAAACTTCAAGGCACGCGAGAGCTGGAGGAAGCCAGATGTCCGAGGCTGAGGATGCAGGTCCGCTTCGCCTTTCCCCAGAGCCTCTTGAGAACACCATGGCCACAGCACTTTCTAAAAAGCACGTTAGCCCCCGAGGAGCTGGCTGTAAAATGTCCCCATCTCCATGCACAAGCTCTACAGCACACGCCCACCCGCCGGGCACCACGCAGCTGCACACTTAGTAAACAGTGACACATCAGAAGCGCTTCTGTGATTTCTGTAACGTCCATGTGCAGAGACTGGCCGGTCACTGCATCTATAAGTGGCATCCCAGAACATGGTCCAGCTCTCAGTGTGGCCAGCACACGCCTGTCTGCACTCCACAGCGGCTGCGCAGGTCACACCCCCTCAGACCTGCCACAGGGTCAGGGAGGAGCATCTGCACAGGATGCCCCTCTGCAGGTCACCACATCCCCAGTGCACCGGGGGCCGTGAGCACTGTGCTGGCATCTCAGGTCCTACCTCACATTTGAGGTGATTCATTTCCAAATTAGCTTCCAAATTCTAGAAGTATTTTTGGAGACACACTGGGCTGGGGGAGAGCTTCCATGAT
>NW_011889119.1:357456-358842 GCF_000151845.1 Pteropus vampyrus
CTACCTCACATTTGAGGTGATTCATTTCCAAATTAGCTTCCAAATTCTAGAAGTATTTTTGGAGACACACTGGGCTGGGGGAGAGCTTCCATGATGCAGGCAGAGAGCTCGGGCATGCAGCCGGCCCCAAGACTGTGTCCCAGGAAATTGCTGCATCTGGAATGTTCTGCAGACTTCTTTAAGAAGAGAGCCAGAGCCGTGTCCAACGGTGAGTGGCTCACTGAGGCCAGCGAGGATGGTGAGAGGCAGAAATGTGCAGGCCGCGGGTCTCCCAATATGAACTGAGCGCATCCCGTCGACCGGGGCGGCCCCCACCCAGACTCACCCTCGGAGGTGGCTTCCCATCAGGGCGCCCGCCCTGGGGACCCACTGTGGTGTGGCCTCTGACGGCCAGTCCTGTGCTTTGTTCCCTCCGGTCAGCTCTTCCCACTCAGACATGAAAACGAAGACAGTCCACACAGAGCAACAGCGAAAACGAACACAGAAGACGTACTGGTTGGAAGGGTCGGAATCCGCTGGGACAGTCCTGTCTACACCCGCCACGTCCCACCCACTAAAAGGAGGCGCCTGTCCAGCTGGCAGGAGACGCCGACCATGTCCCATCACCCGCGGGCTTGCCACCCGCTCAGCACGCACACCAAGAGGGGCCGTTTCGGAGGCTCCGGATAAGCCTGAAGGGCCCGGGGCTGCGACGAGCCAGAGCATTCGAGTTACAGTTCATGGGCGTCGCCATAGAAACAAGACAGCGGAAGATGCAACTGGTGAAGGACTGAAAAATGTGGGCCTCGGCAGAAAACAGAGAGAAGCACTTGAAGCATTTTACCCAGGAAAACAGACTGTCAGTTCTCTGGGCCCAAACCCTCACTGTCACTCTGGGCCTCCATTCCTGTCCCCGGGTGCATGCGGCCTCCCCTTACAACTGCCAGGGTGACCAGAAGAAACCGCTTTTAGAGCACAATGAAGTTGAAACGTCTGAAGCTGTGGAGCCTTCAGCTGCGGAAGCCTGACCCCTGCTGAGATGCGCGCCGTCCGGGCCAGCCTGCCTCCTCCACCGGGCCCTACTGCAGGCGACCTGCCTGGTAGGACCAGCTCCCCAGAGGAGCCCCGGGGTCGGGGGGCTCACTGCCCTCGACCTCAGCTCCACAACGTCCACAGAGCTGACATGCCACGCTGGCCCGGGGAGCCAGGACTGCACCCCCCGCTCACAACCTCGCCAGGGCCTGCGGCTGTGCACTGCTACAGCGTGCGACGCCGCCCGGGCCCCTGGGTCCCAGGCCACGCTCCAGGCATTGAAACGCCAAGGGCCAGAGCCCTGCCACCTGGCACAGCTGGCCGCGTGTGTCCGCCCCGCTGGGCCCGGTACCCAGGTGTCTGGCCACACGCCGC
>NW_011889119.1:360042-364417 GCF_000151845.1 Pteropus vampyrus
GAAACGCCAAGGGCCAGAGCCCTGCCACCTGGCACAGCTGGCCGCGTGTGTCCGCCCCGCTGGGCCCGGTACCCAGGTGTCTGGCCACACGCCGCCTGCAGGTTGCTCTGAAGGCATTTTCCAAGAGCATCGACACTGAGATCGGGGACCTGGGAGCGAGCCTCTGCCAATCAGCTGAGGCCCTGCCCCGGGGAGGAGGGAACCCTGCGCCCAGATGGGCTTTGGTGCGGGCTGCAGACTCCACTCTCCCTGGGGTCAACAGCCTGCGGCCGCCACACAGGATACAGAGGTGCCAGCCCCACAGTTCCTTAAGTCGATTTCCTTAAAAGAAATCTTGCGACGGCCTGAATTCCCGGCAGTGTTGCTGTGTGGCTACGGTGGAAGGTCGACATGAACCAGCTGCATGCCTGCTGCCTGCTTTACGCTTTGTGCGACATGGCCCTCCTGGCCCTGTGTGCCCTCCCAAAGCCCACCCAGCCACAGAGAGACAGACGGCGGGCGCACAGCCACCTTTGCTCCGATCTAACGGGCAGTAGCTAAAGCCATTGGAGGCGGAGGCACAGACGGCAACTGTCAGCTGCAGGGCAGACACGGAGTGGCACAGGCCGGCTCAGGGTGCAGCAGAGGTGGGCGTGAGGACCACCTGCCCCATTGCAGGCCCCATGTCTCCCCTTGGTGACCAGGACCTAGGGAAGGGCTGCAGCAGGCCCTGAAGGGTGCAGTCCTTGACTCTGGGCAGCTGGAGGGACCAGTCCGCACACCGGGACCCTGTCCAGGCCAGGCAACAAGGCCGTGGGAAGACAAAGCAAGATGACAGAGGGGCACACCCGAGAGCCAGATGCCCAGTCGGCCGAGGACCCGGTGACGCGGTCACAAGGAGGGGCGGGCCGACCGGGGATTCGTGTCGAGTCAGTGGGGCCGCGACAAGGAGGAGGGCAAAGGGCAGAGGCGATGGGTGTCGGGAGGGAGCGGAGACGGTGGCCATCGGTGTGAACATCTCAGCGGATTTCAGAAGGAGGCTCTGGTGGTCTGGACACAAGTCAAGGCTGACGTTCACGTTTGGGGATCAAACTCGTCAGGTGACAGTTGGAGAAATAAAAGCAGACGGCGGACAAAGGACCAGTGCTGAAATCTCCTACACTGAAAATACAGAGGGAAGAGCTGCCCACGCAGGTGACCGAGACTGCCAACGTCCCACTCGCACGGCACAGGGGTCACACGAATCACAGAGCGGCCCGGCCTCGGGGAGAGCGGCTGCCCGCACAGGGGGCGGGGCCCAGGCTGCACGCCAAGCAAGGAGCAAAGGGGTGACCCAGGCTGCACGCCAAGCGAGGAGAAAGGGGTGACGGGCGAGCGCGGGGTGGGGAACGCGCAGGCGAGGGGACCGGGAACCCGGACGCGCCCGAGCAGAGGCCTCGCAGCGCACTCGTACGCTGAGGGAGCCGGCACTTACGACGGACAGCTCAGAGGACGCAGGCCGCAGGGGCTGTCAGAGGAGGCGTGTCCGTGCACGTGCTGGGGGGGACACGCGCCCTCAGACACGCGGGACCGCATCCCGCCGCACTGCGCCGCACGGCGCTCCCTACGAACACCGTCTGCGGCCACCGGGCGTTTCCCGGCCGAGCTTGCTCACTTCGGGTCTCCGCCCCGTTCTGGAAGTCCACGCGGCATTTCAAAGATGTCCACGGCAGCTGTTTCTGTCACGGTGGTCTGGGACCAGTGACCTGCGCCGTCACCACTGTGCCTGGGGCAGCATGACCAGTGCGCAGAGCAGACGGCGAACTCAGTCGCCGAGTGTGAGTTTCCGGCGGCGCCACGGACGGCTCTGCTCCTTCTCTCCCTCCTCCCGGACACGACGACGATAAACCAGGCCAATCAATACCCTGTCGGTGTCATGTGAAAGAAAGGGTCACCGAGTCTCTCGCTTTAAATAAAATCCTGGAAACCAGCAAGCGCGGGGAGGAGGGCGTGTCGGAGGCCAAGACAGTCCGGCTCTCGTGCTGGGCGCACGCGGCTGGCGACTTTAAGCCGAAGTCGACCCTCCCTCAGTCGATGCCTCCTGACGATCTGGCTCCGTACGGGGATCGACGAGCCTGACGGCCGCACGTCTGCCACGACGTGGTTTACTGGGTATTTGGAGGCGTCTATTGAGACCTGCTGCTCAGAAAAAAATATTCCTTTCGAAACAGTACAGCTCATTGGCAAGGCAGCTGGTCACCCACGAGCCCCGATGGCGATGGACGAAGAGACGAAAGCTGTTTTCATGCGGCTAACACAGCACCCACTCTGCGGCCCATGGCTCGAGGAGTACCTTCGGCTTCTAAGTCTTATTATTAAGTCTCGTTTCGTAAGGCTACAGCTGCCATAGATAGTGATTCCTCTGACGGATCTGGGCAAAGTGAATTGAAAACCTTCTGGAAAGAATCCTTCATTCTAGATGCCGTAAAGAATATCAATGACTCATGGGAAGAGACCGAAACCTCAATGTTAACAGGAGTTTGTAAGAAGTTGACTCCAACCCCCGTGGATGACTTGCAGGGGCGTGAGACCAGGACAGGAGGTGACCGCAGACGTGGTGGAAACGGCACGAGATCTGGAACCAGCGGTGGAGCCTGGAGACGCGCCCGGAGATGCTGCCCCGCGACGGCAGCTGAGCGGCGAGGAGCTGCTTCTCGCGGGCAGCAAAGAAAGGGTGACTGAGGTGGAACCGCTCCGGGCGAGGGTGCTGTGCAGACCCTCGGAACGACGTCGAAGGACTGAGAATTCGACACAGCTCAGCGGACGAAGCAGCAGCAGGGTTCGAGGACCGACTCCAGCTCCCACGGAAGTCCCGTGGGCACAGTGCCACCCAGCAGCACCATGGGCTCCAGAGAAGACGTGTGGGAAGGCGAAAGGGAGCGTCGCCCCGCGGCACAGCTCACCCCTCCTCGTCAGGCGGCAGCCCTCGGCCTCGAGCAGACACCCCTGCCCCGGGAAGACCACGACGCCCCCGGGCGCAGGTGACGGTCAGCATGTCGTAGCCATGGAGGATTCTGAATTGAGGGGTGGACATGGTGCTGCCGCACACACGAGCGACCGCGGTGACGACAACTCCTGGACGTGCTGCGAGAGCAGGAGTGTGGCCCAATCCACCGCGGCGCCTGCCCCCGCGGGGCCGGGGACAGGACGCCCAGGCTCGGGGGGCCGCCTGCCGTCCTGCGGGACAGTAAGGCCCACGTGCAACACGCTGGGCAGCGGCGTCGATCGATACTCGCGCGCTCAGCATCCGGAGACGGTCGTGAAATGAACCGGTCGCTGTTGTTCACGCAGGAAGGGACTTGCGCTACGTGCTGACAGCGCGCCTCGTGAGCTGGCGGAGACCCCAGGCGCTGCGACTTCGCACCCCGGCAGGAGCACGCGCCTCTATGAGCCGCTCAGACGCGTGAGTCACTTTCTACATTAGGAAAAAGTTCACTGTGGTGCAAAACGAGGCTTTATTTTTTTCATTAAGGTACATCCGCAGCCCTCATTTCTAACTTCTGGAACTTACTGTAATTGCTGAGTCGTGCACTGGTGCTTACACATGATCTTAGTAGTCTCTCAAATTCTCTTTTTAATGATACACTTTAGAAACACGTGTCCTAACAAAAGACTAAGAACTATCACATAAAATGTCCCAGCTCAGCCAACCATTAAATTGATTCTCAGCGATTCGTGATGTCAGTGAGCATGATTATGAGCTGAGCCGTCTGTGCTCACACTTAAATATTCACAGAACGTCAATATACACATACTTAAGGAATGAATAATCTCAATTCAAACAAAATATTCAGAGTACAAACTTGGGTAATGAAGTCAATACAAACTTAAACTTCATAAAAGAGCTGAAATGACTTCGAAATTCCCCATAATGTGCGGTGTTTCCTGAAGTCAAGCGAAGAACCAGGAATTAGAGGGTGACCGCTGACCCCACCTCTGCTCCGTCCCTATGGAGGTGCCTGGTGTCCCGCTGGCTTCTGGAGCCGCAGGGAAGGCGTGGCTGTGAGACGCCCGCTTCTGCCCTTGCTGGACAGCTGACATTCATGTCACCCAACGTCCCTTATGTAAGACCCATGTGGAAAGTCCTTTCAAAGGGTAGCATGCGCCTCTCCAAAAGTGACTTCTTTTGAGGAACAAAGAACTTTGTAACTGAGCGCATTCTTCGTTGCCATGACTAACAGCAAACCCGTAGTCAGAGCTCATAACTAGGTCATTAATGGTGGCGAAGATACATTTTCTTCCTTTTTTATGAATTTCAATGTATATTTAAACATTTCAACATAATTTACTGTACGTCTATAGCAGACCCTTTTAAAAAGAAGTTTTTAAACATTTTTAAATGGTGACCAGGCGATGA
>NW_011889119.1:364467-366701 GCF_000151845.1 Pteropus vampyrus
AAACTTCATAAAAGAGCTGAAATGACTTCGAAATTCCCCATAATGTGCGGTGTTTCCTGAAGTCAAGCGAAGAACCAGGAATTAGAGGGTGACCGCTGACCCCACCTCTGCTCCGTCCCTATGGAGGTGCCTGGTGTCCCGCTGGCTTCTGGAGCCGCAGGGAAGGCGTGGCTGTGAGACGCCCGCTTCTGCCCTTGCTGGACAGCTGACATTCATGTCACCCAACGTCCCTTATGTAAGACCCATGTGGAAAGTCCTTTCAAAGGTTAGCATGCGCCTCTCCAAAAGTGACTTCTTTTGAGGAACAAAGAACTTTGTAACTGAGCGCATTCTTCGTTGCCATGACTAACAGCAAACCCGTAGTCAGAGCTCATAACTAGGTCATTAATGGTGGCGAAGATACATTTTCTTCCTTTTTTATGAATTTCAATGTATATTTAAACATTTCAACATAATTTACTGTACGTCTATAGCAGACCCTTTTAAAAAGAAGTTTTTAAACATTTTTAAATGGTGACCAGGCGATGATGGCGGCACCCCACCCTGCCCTCGTTTTGCGGGGTCTCAGGAATGGCCTATCTTGAGCCCTACTTTTCCCCACTCTCAGTAGTCACCGCCGATTATCTCCACACAGAGACGTTCTGCTCCTCGCGGGTTCCGTGATCCAGGTAAAATCTTACAGAGAGGAAGAGGGTGTGTCCACGCCCCGTCTGGCGAAGCCTCTGCTTACCCAGCAGTCCCCAAACAAGCCATTTACTCTCCCCGCAGGCGACGAGTGAGGGGAGCTGGTGGAGACAGACTGGCCCGGCCTGGGGCTGCCCTGTGCCAAGCCCGCACCTGCCAAGTGCCGATTCTTTGCCGAGTGAGCTCCAGAGGCACGTGCTTCTCCTCTGGAGTTTAATCGCCCGTGAGCATGTCTCCAGTCTGCCTCTGAGAAGCACGACATCCGTCAAGTAGATGCTTTCTCCACCGGTACCCCAGATGGCTGTTCCCACCCTTACCAGATCCAGACGGTACTACTGCTCCCCAAAAAGGGTATTTAAAAAATGAAGAGAATGTAGAAATGTAAAGACTAAGAGTCAAAAAGGAAAAGTCTGAAAAAATGTTTTTCTCATTTTTGCAAAAAGTGCATGAAATTGTTTTTGAGTTACAAACACAACACACTTCAAACATGGATTTCAACCTGCTACCTGAGTTCCATCTCCGAAAGCTTGAAATGGAAAGCAACGGGAAGGTGTGCCCGTGCCCCACTCCCACCGCACACCACAGGGCAGGGGCCTCGCCAGTGCGCGATGCATGCCGGCCTGCAGGTGGCCTGCCCTGCCCACAGAGGAGCGGGGAGGCCCCAGCATCCGCCTCCCTTTGGGACGTCCTCCTCTGGCTCAGTCTGGAGGGGAGTGGGCGTCCTTGCGTCGTCTCGATGAGGGCTTAAAGGACCAGACAGAGACCAACGGGAGCCTTGGAATCCACTCACTGCTGCAGAGACGGAATGTCTGTGCCCGACAGTCTTTCTCTCTGACCCTGGATGGCACTAAGTTCAGAACGTGTGACACTGTTTTCAATTTATAAAGTTCCTAGTACAGGGACAACTCAACAAACCGTGAATGAGGAGCACGGAGCTGGTCGGAGGAGAAACACTCACCATCTTCAACTCCCTTAATCAGGAGCTGAGCACCACAAACGGAGATCACTGAGCCTGCACCGCGAGGGGTCGGCGTGGCTGCCAGTGCCTGCAGCCCCCCGGGCGGGCGGCGGGCGCTCACTGCGAGCAGCAGTGTTTCGGGAACTAGCGGACGTTAGGGCCGCAGCAGGGTCAGGCCTTACTATTCCAACTGTGAAAGGAGACCAAGTCTTCAATGCAAATTTAATCAGATTTTGTAATCATCTCCTGAATAAAGCCTCATTTAAAATTTTAATATGCCAAACACGATACCTGTACATGCAAATGAAAAAATATACATATTACCTCACATTATTAAACCATCAAGACATTACGGCCTCCCCATTTCCAAAAGCCTCCTGGATCTCGGTATTCAGAATCCTAGGCCACGTGTTAGTCCCTGAACGCAGTAAGTTTCCAGTACAATACAATAAACTGGACGGTGCTCCAGAGAGCTGTGTAAGTGGCTTTGAGCTTGTTTAAATTCACCAGTTAGGAGTTATGTTCTACCTGGATGACATCACTGTCTGACTCGTAACTGGACTGGAGGGGACTGTCTCCCAGGCGCAGGGTG
>NW_011889119.1:366751-389646 GCF_000151845.1 Pteropus vampyrus
CTCCCCAAAAAGGGTATTTAAAAAATGAAGAGAATGTAGAAATGTAAAGACTAAGAGTCAAAAAGGAAAAGTCTGAAAAAATGTTTTTCTCATTTTTGCAAAAAGTGCATGAAATTGTTTTTGAATTACAAACACAACACACTTCAAACATGGATTTCAACCTGCTACCTGAGTTCCATCTCCGAAAGCTTGAAATGGAAAGCAACGGGAAGGTGTGCCCGTGCCCCACTCCCACCGCACACCACAGGGCAGGGGCCTCGCCAGTGCGCAATGCATGCCGGCCTGCAGGTGGCCTGCCCTGCCCACAGAGGAGCGGGGAGGCCCCAGCATCCGCCTCCCTTTGGGACGTCCTCCTCTGGCTCAGTCTGGAGGGGAGTGGGTGTCCTTGCGTCGTCTCGATGAGGGCTTAAAGGACCAGACAGAGACCAACGGGAGCCTTGGAA
The DNA here is from genome assembly GCF_000151845.1 of Pteropus vampyrus. NCBI lineage: Eukaryota > Metazoa > Chordata > Mammalia > Chiroptera > Pteropodidae > Pteropus > Pteropus vampyrus. The sequence continues at coordinate 367,195 of NW_011889119.1, forward strand.
TCCACTCACTGCTGCAGAGACGGAATGTCTGTGCCCGACAGTCTTTCTCTCTGACACTGGATGGCACTAAGTTCAGAACGTGTGACACTGTTTTCAATTTATAAAGTTCCTAGTACAGGGACAACTCAACAAACCGTGAATGAGGAGCACGGAGCTGGTCGGAGGAGAAACACTCACCATCTTCAACTCCCTTAATCAGGAGCTGAGCACCACAAACGGAGATCACTGAGCCTGCGCCGCGAGGGGTCGGCGTGGCTGCCAGCGCCTGCAGCCCCCCGGGCGGGCGGCGGGCGCTCACTGCGAGCAGCAGTGTTTCGGGAACTAGCGGACGTTAGGGCCGCAGCAGGGTCAGGCCTTACTATTCCAACTGTGAAAGGAGACCAAGTCTTCAATGCAGATTTAATCAGATTTTGTAATCATCTCCTGAATAAAGCCTCATTTAAAATTTTAATATGCCAAACACAATACCTGTACATGCAAATGAAAAAATATACATATTACCTCACATTATTAAACCATCAAGACATTACGGCCTCCGCATTTCCAAAAGCCTCCTGGATCTCGGTATTCAGAATCCTAGGCCACGTGTTAGTTAGTCCCTGAACGCAGTAAGTTTCAGTACAATACAATAAACTGGACGGTGCTCCAGAGAGCTGTGTAAGTGGCTTTGAGCTTGTTTAAATTCACCAGTTAGGAGTTATGTTCTACCTGGATGACATCACTGTCTGACTCGTAACTGGACTGGAGGGGACTGTCTCCCAGGCGCAGGGTGAGCTGACTAGGCCAGCACCTTGAAGGGCTATCACTGGGCAGCCCGCGTGTCGGCACCAGGGACAGAGCTCGTGGGGCGAGCGGTGCCCCGTGCGTCGCTTTGTGACAGCACACAAGGGTTGGGTCCTTCCCATTTGCCTGGCCACTCGGCAGGGGCACTGGCCCTCACAGCTGAGGGGCTTCACGATGCAACGCGCCCGCCACATGCCTGCCGGCAAGCCCGGCACTCTCTGGGACTGAAGCTGCCAACGCGCTACTGCGGAGCCCACGCGCACGCGCACTGCGGCCAGCGCCGCCCCCGGGGCGGAGGGAAGGTGCAGAAGCAGCCACGCGCCCAAGCCCAGCACGCACGTCGTCGACCCGCCCCTCCCCCACAGGCCCCGCTGACCTGTCAGCAGTCCACGACACCAACGACAGGACGGCGACGCTGACCGTGCCTAAGCCAGGCTGCAGAAGGTGTGCGCTCAGGCCCTTGCTGGACTGTCACTTAACCACCTCCCCGCCCTCGTGACACCGTGCGGATCCCAAACGCCTTCCCCACCGTCTTCCAGCTTGAAATGACTTCTTTCAGTTCTGGCATCAAAATGCACTTCAAAGTTCGGTCAAAAGCTACTCCCTCTGTGAGGCTGTCACTGATCTTTCAGACCCAAATTGAGCTGAGTCCACACCCCGGGGCCGCAGCACTGTGTGCAGCTCTGTCGGGAAGTCTCCCTGCTCGTGGGCATCGCTGCCGCTTGCATCTGCGACTGTCCTCCCGGCTGGACACCCCAGGCAGCGCGCGAGCCACGCCGTGGGCTGCCGCTCCAGCACCGAGGAGCGTCCCCACTGATGGTTCACGGTCAGTAACTGTCCGCAACACAAACGCCGAGAGCTGGAACTCGCGCCACAGCTGGGTGACCCGGCTGCGTGAGGGAGCCACACCCAGCAGCCTCAGGCAGCATCGAATGGGAAGTGGGTCTTTAACATCCCATCTGTTACTCAGTAGGCTACCAACAACTGCTGCTGTCCTGATTTTAAATTTCTGAAACAATTTCAACAGAACAGTCCAGCAGAAATTAAAACATTACTACTTCTTTAAAATATGTATCGTATACGTATGTATTTACTTACTTATATTTACATTAAAATAATGCCTAAGAAAATGAAAAGACAGGCAATGGACTGAGAAAAAATATTTGCAACAAGTATCTACTAAAGAACCTGTATCCAAAGAACTCTTAAGTCATCAAGATACAAACACATCTCAAAAACGTGCAAAAGACCGAGACAGACAGACATCTCAGCAACAAGCGTACCCAGACGTCCAATGAGATACAAAGATGCCAACGTCACACACGCGTCATGCGCGAGAGTTCTTGCAAAGCTAAATGTACCCTCATCACAGGACCCAGCAGTCATGCTCCTTGGTATTTACCCAAATGAGCTAAAACTTCTGCACACAAAACCCCGCACTCACAGGTTCACGGCAGCTTTATTCATAATCGCCAAAACTCAGAAGCAACCGAGATGTCCTTCAGTAAGAGATGGGTAAACTGTGGTCCATCCAGACAGTGGAGTATCAGGCCATGAAAACGCACGGAGAAACCCGGAATGAGCATCACTAAGTAAAAGAAGCCAATCTGAAAAGGCTCCATGCTGTGTGAGTCCGACGCTGCGACGTTCTGGAACAGGCAGAATGTCACATGGAGACAACAGAGGGCAACGGCTGCCGGGGCTGGAGGAAGGTGACCAGAGAGCACACAGCAGATTTCACTCTACATGACGCTTACGGTGGATACACGACACAGAACATACGACATGGAGGGCAAACCGTGTGAACCGTGGACTTCAGTCAATGACAATGTGTCGATATTGTTGTCAGCTGTAACAAAAGTACCACACCAAGGCCGGATGGGTATTAGAGTAAGAGAAGCCGCATGGGCTGGGTAGACAGAAACTCTATTCTCTGCTCCACCTTTCCATAAACCGGAAACTGCTGTTTTTCAAATAGTGCCAGCTGCCGCCCTCGCTGTCATCCACGCTATTCTAGACGAGCAGGTGCTCTGAACCAGCAGAGACCCTCTGCTGGGCCGGCACATGGAGGGGGCTGGGAAGGGCCGCGTCCAGCGCCAGTGCCTTTTGAAGGTCAGGAGAGGAACAGACGCTGGAGACCTGCCTGAGGACACTCATCTGGGCTGGACCTTCACATGCACACTCGCACTCCAGAGCTGGCGGCAGCCAGAAGGACGCAGCATGTGATGGCCTCTGGGTCACGCGTGAGAACCCAGACTCTCTAGCTGTGGGGGCAGTGAGCACACTCCAGGAGCCCAGCTGTGTCACCTGGGAAGGGTAAGCCACCTCCCTGTGGACGAGGCAGTGCTGACAGATCAAAGGCAAGCTACAGGTTTCCAGAGACCACGGGAAGGCTGCGCATTTCCCAGCAGTGTGTCTGGGGCCTGCCGTCTGCTCGAGGGATCCCGAGAGCACAGGAGCTACGTTACTGTGCGACGCTCAGGAGCGAACAGACGGAGGCCTCTGAGCGAGTCTCCCCACCACTGCGAACTGGTAAACGGGGCGCCCTGAATGCATTTGGGCCCAGTGGTCTTCCACTAAAGTAGAGTGTCTCAGTGGCCATCAGAGTGGCGGGGCGATGCACCTCAGAAGCAGAGGCCCTAACAGCACCACCATCACCCTGCTCCCAAAGTGTGCAGTGACACCACGGCCACGTCCCAAGGCCAGTTATTCCTGAGTATCCTCCAAGTCCTCTTGTTGCAGTCCTCACCCCCAGGACCTCAGAATGGGGCCTCGTTTGTGGATTTAACTGGTTAGGATGAGGTCACAGCGCAGCGGGGTGGCTCTGACCCGACATGACGGGGATCAGGACACAGACACGCCCGGGGACAATGCCATGTGAAGAGGGGGCCGAGACGGGCCGATGCTCCCCACGCCGAGGAAGGCCAGGGCTCCCTGAAACCCCCAAAGCTGGGAGGGGCCTGGAGCAGACCCCCCTCTGGGGCCTCAGAAGGGGCCCAGCCCCGGTGCCCATGACCTGGGACTTCCAGACCCCAGACAGACCCTGAGACCGTCAACCACTGTCCTGTCAGCCGCCAGTCTGCGGTGCTCTGCTAGGGCCGCCTAGGAGACTGCACCCCGCGGGTGCTCGGCCCTGTGCTGGGGAGAGGCTGCAGCACCTCCCGGCCCCGTGCACGCTAGGAAGGGCGAGCAGGCAGCCAAGTCGCAGCACGCCGCACGAGGAGCGACGGGCACTGCCAGGCAAGGACGGCGCCGGTTCCCGTCCTTCACCCGCAGGGAGGCTGCGCAGGGCGGGCACGGCACCAGGCTTGGCTTCTCGGCAGCGGGCGCGTCAGCAGGAAGACCAGCGGGCCCGCTTCCCCGCCCGCCCGTGCTGTCTCAGGAGACCCACACTGGGCATCCCTTCTGCGGCCATGTGTAGGATCCCCTTTTGCCTGGGGAGGCACGCTCAGATCTGGTCCCAAATCGCCCTCTCTTTGGACAACCCCACGTCATCATGACTGAGGACCCTGCCCAGATCTCCTCCCCCACCTTACTTTACAAAGGACCTTCTGTTCTCAACGTGAAGGTCAGATCCAGGTGCTGTGGGGTCGGGACCCAGCCTGTCTGCACCGCCACCAGGCCCCGCCTCCACGTGCACTTGAAAACAGAAAGATCAAGGGTCCGCAGCTGGCTTCACGTACAATGGCCGTCGACAGGGGCTCCCGAGCGCCCGCACCGCTAAGGCCTCCCTCAGCCCTGCCCCGGTGCAGAGCTCCTGGCTCACAGAGGCGGGGCCCGACGCTGTGGGAGGCAAGGGGTGGGGAAGCGGCCGGCACCACGGGGTGTACAGGGACAGCCCTCCCTGGAGGCAGCAGCTCCTCCCGCGGACGGCAGCCCCGCGGGCGCACCTGCTCGGCCCATGGCCCTCGCGGTCCTGTGAACCACGGCTGGGGTCCTCCGCCCGTGAGCACTTCAGCGAGCTGGCCCACACTTTAAAAGGTAGCCCGACCGGTAAGCTAGGCAGCCGTGGCCCTACTCACTTGAAAAAAAGGAAGTCACATCTGGCCCGAATGGAACAATCTCTGGCTACTGAAAAAACTCGAGAAAGGGATCATGGGGGACGGGGGCGGGGGGCGGGCAAGTGAGTCATCACACTGATGCCCAGACTATTTCGAGACTTGTCTCTTCGCTATGCCCAGCTGGGGTGTGTGGCTGTGCAGAAACCAGCCCTTGGAGAATCCCGGGTCTCGCCCTCAAGCGACCACCTCTTCCAGGAGGGGTGCAGCGCTGACCCGACAGGGCCGGCAGGGGTGAGCTGGGCTCCCGTCGCCGCGCCCCAGCTGCAGTGGCTGGTCTGCAAAGTGCATCGCACAGGTGTCAGGCACAGCGTGACAGCACAGGTCATGCTCACAGCCCATGCAGGACGCGGCTGGAGATAACCCAGCGACACGCCGGAGGCCGGTGTCCCCTTGCCAAACACGTTCCATTTTCCTGGGTAGAAATGCAGGGAACGGATACGACACCAAAGAACCAACCAGACGACAGCTCGGAACTCACCCTAGGCCTCAGTCGTCTGAGGACTAGACAGGGCAGGGTCGTCCCCTCTCCCTCCCCAGAGCCCAACGCCAAAAGCCTCTTTCCCTCATGCTCCAGCACTGACACCGGCGGCTCCGGAAGGGGGCCAGGGACGAGAGCTGCTCCCATGTGGGGTCCTTGGTGGGGACAGGGACGAGAGACAGAGACTGGGCCGGGAACCAGTGCCGGCCTAGATGGGGAAAGTGGCGCCCGCTCGCCTCGCCCTGTCTCCGCCAAAGGGTTCCCCCTCCTTCCGAGGCCCATCAGGCCCGCCGTGGGCAGGCAGGGACCCTATGGAACAACTCAGATGCAGTGCTGGGCCCCTTTGCTCGGCGTGAACCCCAAATACGTACCAGGCGTGTGCGGCTTCCCTCTGAAGGGTGGATACGGGGGACGCGGGGGGTGCGGCCCTCTGGGCTGCGCCATGGCATGACGGCAGACACAGAGTCCGTGTGTGCAGGAGCCGGAGGAAGCCACCGGCCCGGGGACATCCCAGCCGGCCTCAACGGTCAGCCGGTGTGCGCCCGCATCCTCCCTGCTGCCCCACAGTCTCCCATGGCACCCAAGGACCTGAGGCACTGAGGTACCTTTTCTAGAGAAGCAAACAAAAGGGGCTTCTGGAAGGGCGTGGGGAACACGTGCCGCCCACTGTGGGTCAGGCCCGTGGCTCCTCACGCGCGAGCTCACGGGCTAGCACCCACTTCCTTCTGAGCTGCACGTCCCTGTTTTCTAAGACCGACAGAAAACCTTTAACGTGGAGGCTTGTGCAGACAGGGGCACGTCGCCCATCGTGCACCGGAGAGGAGGACCTGGAGGTGACGGCTTCCCGGCCGCACAGCTGCACAGCCCCGTGCCTCGTGCGGAGGCCGGTGTCCAGCCATTTTTGTCATGTCCATATTGGCTTTTTAAAGTTTTAGTTTCTGATAAAGAAAGTGATGCTCTCTGAAGGCAGAAGGGAAACTTGCCTGTGACCTCTATCTGGGCTCTCTGCTGAAGAGCCGTCTGGAGAGCGAAAGCCACTGTGGCCAGCTCGCCTGGTGGCCTTTCCCTCCTTAGGTAAAAGTAAGGGCTTTCTCAAGGGCCCTGAAGACGCAGGGCCGGAGGCACACGTGGGGGAATCTAAACCGCCGTGTCTCCCCTAGGATCCCCCTCGCCGGGTCCGTGTGGGGACAGCACAGTCCCCTGCGTCATCGCCACCTCCAGCCACGGCAGCACCCGGCCCACTCGGCCAGCGGGAAACGGGCTCCTCCCACGCGTGACTTTCTGCCGGCTCCGGCACACATACAAGCAACGTCGTCCCCCAAACGTGTGAGCTCAGAAGCCACACCTGTCCTGAGCAGAGCCTGCTGCGTGGGCGGAGTGTGGGTCACAGGTGTTTCCCTAAGAAGCACACCTCTGAGACAGCGTGCGCGAGCGTATAGGTTTCATCTGAAACGTTCCTGAGAGGAAGGCGGGGGGGACTCCACGGGCACGTGTCGTCACGTGCTGAGTGCACACTCGGGGACGAGGAGGGCACCCGGGGAGCCATCTGGCTGGAGGCTCTGCAGTGAGAGCACGTAAGTGGCACACTGCCGGGTGACACTAAGGAGGGCGGGGCTCCCGGAACACTCCGCCCTCCAGGACACAAGCGATGTCTTTGGCGACTTGAGCGGCCACGCGCTGCCGTGTCTGGGCGCTCACGGTGACACGTGGAGATTTGTGAGCGATGCAGACAAAGCTGCGTTCTCCCGCAGATGATGCCACCACCTCGCCAGTCACCAAGGAAATGGAAAAGAGGGACGAAGACGAGGTGAGCGTGCCGGCTTCTCCTCCGCGTGCCACCAGCTCTCCCGTGGATGACACTGGCCAGCCTGCCTTCCCCGCCACGGGCCTCCAGCTGCCACCCCTGCCCGCCCTCAGGGCCTTGCGGCACTTCCAGACCCTCCCCCTCACCAAGGACGAGCCGCACAGCAAGGACGCACCTCCAAGCACGCGGACACTGAGCACACTGCTCACGCGCACGTCGCCTACGCGGCTTCGCGAAAGCCCACCGCCTCGGAACCGGACAGTAGGACACTCAGAACACTCACTGCACTGAGCAGGTGTTCACACACATCTCAGGAAAATATTAACACAACCAATGAAGGAGTAAACCTAAGCCGCACGCGTGCACGCTCACGCCCGGAGCCTTCCCAGGGAGCTGGACAGCGCCTTCCAGGAAAGACGAATGTTAAAACCCGGCACAGGCAAAACACGAGGTGGGGCCGGGGAGACGGGACGGAAGAGCAGACAGTGGACGGCCAGCCCCAGCCGCCCCCGCCCTGCCTTCTGCACCCCTGGCCTGTAGCCTGTGGCCGAGTGGGGTGACGCAGCCAGCCAGGGGCACCCCCAGAAACATGGCCACCCCCACCCCGCCCAGTGATAGCCCGACGCCAAATCTCACCCGCATCGTCCATCTGAATGTCAGCTGAGCCGTAAAAGGGGCCCGCCAAGCCCAGCAGGCCAGCAGCGGGGCCACTGGTCCCCTCACGCCCAGCATGGCCGACCGGCCCCCGCGGTGGTCTCCCTGCGTGGGAAGCTCAGGGCAACCCCCGCTTTGCAGGGACGCAGTCAACCGCTCACCCCAAATGCTGGCTGAGGGGGAGCGTTTCTACGGCGAGCTTTCCTTCACGCTCTCTTCCGCGGAGGCGGGGAAAGGGGAAGGAAGGGGGCGCCTTTCCAACCGGGTTTCTGTTCAGAATGAGTGAACGTCAGACGGATCACAAATCCAGACTGTCACCGTGACGCTCCCCAGGTCGTGGGGCCACACGTCTGGCGTCCTGCGTTTGCACAGATTTTGGGTGGCAGCGGAGGGTGAGTCACTCGCGAACCTGTTACCGCCATCACGGCGGAGCGGCCGGCCACGGCACTCACCGCCAAGCAGCTCCCGCGGTCCGACACTGAAGGACGTGTGCAGGCTTTACCAGTTCTCTGGGAGGACACGGCAATGTTACATGTGACCATGCAGAGCCACACACGGAGGCCACATCGGGACCGTCCAGGTGACAGTCACCTTCCTCCCCGAACCAGCTCCGTGCCAGCCTTCCTGCAGGAAGTGGGGAAACCCAACGTGCCATGTGCACAGCGGAGGACGGGAGGGGTGAGTTGGGGTGGGTGTCCTCCCCCCACATGCAGCACACCGAGCCACAAGCAGACACGGGTCCCTGAGCACCAGCTGCGTGCACAACCCCGCAGAGAGGCAGGCACAAGGGTCCCCAGCAGGGCCTGTCCCTCTGAGGCTCTCAGGACGCACTCAGGATAGCCCGGTGCTTCTCCCAGGCACCGTGCGGCGAGTGACCCCTGCGGAGCCCGGCAACCCGAGAAGGCTCTCTGGGACGCCGAGCTTCCTAAGGGACAGCCCAGGGAAACTACCTGGGGACTCAGGTGAGTGCGATTCAGTCCCCGACTACACGGGTGAAGCAGCCGCAGAGGCACAGGGCGTGAGTGGTGCGGTCCCACGGCCCGTGTGAGGGGAGGACACTGCACCCACCGCACACGTTAGAGGTAATGAGAAGCGCACTTTGCTGTGTGGTCCCCCATTTTCTGGAAGCCCCACCCCCCACCCACCAAACAGAGAAACAAAACACTTTGTGTGACAAATGACGGAAATGGGAGATTCCTGCCTAAATATGCTGCTCTCGATCCCTGCCAAATGCAGAGCGCTTTTAACAAACGTGGGGTCAGAAAAGCAATTTCACAAGAACTAGTCTCTAAATAGAAATGCTATGACTTTTTTCCCTGATGCGAGTCACATGAAAAATGCTAATTTTACTACCAGTTATTATCTTAAAATAATCATGAATAAAATAATGACCCAATGATCGAATCTCTGGCAACTGCTATTCTTTGAAAATAACTTCCTGAGTCAGAGTTTCAGACGGAACCTCAGTGAACGCTGCTGGATGCGCAGACGCCGGAGATGAATAACTGTGCACTTTAAATGCAAAGTGAATAAAGAAAGCCACAATTAGAGTGTGGAGGTGCGTTTATTCAGAGCCCCCGGCACATGGTACACACTGAGTTAGAAAACACATGCTGTGTGGACGTGTCTGCTTCTCTCGAAGCCCACACACCAAGACAGCGCTGGCCACACCGTGTCCTGTAACACGGCCTCCGTGCCCTGGGTACATGCGGGGCCCGCCTGGGGCTCCGCCTTCCTGGCGCCACAGATGGATTCTCTAAGCGTGGTGTGTGATGGAACCGTGTGTGATGGTGCGTGTGCACTATGTACATGTGTGTGATGGGGTGTGAGTGTGCGTGATGCAGTGGGAGAGTGTGTGGGTGTGCACGATGGGGCAGATGTGTGTGTAGTGGGTCCTTTCATTCTGCCTAATAAGCGTTTGTGCTGTCACAGCACACAGGGGACGAGGAGAAAAGTCTCTTATGCAGTCGGCAGAGCTCCATGTTATGTGTCCGAGATGCTGAGGGTCCCCATTCAGCCTGTGTTGACACTGTACTTTTTAGAGAATGTCAGTCTAATCCACTATGCAAAGACCCCCCCAGATTTAAGAAAAAGAAAGCCATCCAATTAAATGGCATTTAAGTTAAAGAGGCCTTGCTCTACAGAACGAAAAGTGTGTTGAATTCTTTCAGCTGGTTTTGAAAATTCTCAGTGAAGCACGACGCCCCCAGACAGCATTCTAGGTTGAGTGTGGAAGATCTGTTGCCTGTCGTGTTTAAAACATGGTGTGTCCCTCTTGTGGTTACGTGCTTCCAATTTGAACACTGTCACTATCATCACGTGTTTTCAGGGTTTTCACTTTTGTTTTACCCGTAAACAAACTGAAGTGGCTTGGGTAAAAACTATATATTCGTTACTTGCAAATACTTATTATTGCACACGGGCTACAAATTCAAGGGCAAGAATTAAACTCAGTCAGAAAACCCCCTACTCCTGGGGTTAGGTGTCTGCTTGTCCCCACGACCCCAGACCTGTCACGCATGCAGTGACCCTGAGTGAAACTCTGCCATGGCCCAGTTCCCACGAAAGGCTCCATTTCTAAATTGTGCCTCTGGGGATCAGGACACCCAGTGTGAAGGTGTCGTCTGGATGGGCGACATGGGTAAGCGGGTCCTGGCGAGCACTGTCGGTGAAGAACGCTGGTTCATGGGAGAGAAGGGCCACTGACTGGTCAGAGGCCACAGAATATTCCACTCTGACACCAGCCTCTCCGTGGAGATGTGCCTGAGCTTTGGTGACAAAATTGTGAATGAAATTGCCAATATTCACCTAAATATGGACAAACTGATAGCATCTCCTTATTGCAACTGCTCAGCTCTGTATGGAGCCCCCAGCTAGGATGATGTGTCTAGTCACCCACAGCAGTGACTTTTAGAACCAGCCATCAGCTAGGAGCCTGAGCTGGTGACAACCCCCTTGTGGCACGCTCCCTCACTAGAGAGGGCAGCTCCGCTCTTCAGAGGAATGCACGCTGCAAACGCAGAAAACGTAAGCCCATCAAGGCAAGCGTGGGGCGTCCTCACGAACACGCCACCTCGAGCTCAGCACACAGCCTACAGCCCTGCAAAGTCCCCTGCTGACAAAGCCCTGAGGGCTGGGCCACCACCCAGGGGATGTCAGGGACCCCGGCAAAGCCACGAAGCCGCATGCTCTGAAGCACTCTCCACCCAAGACCTCAGCAATCCCCAGTGCACTTCAAACACTGTCATCGCTGACAAACAGAGAGGGCCACTTGGTGCCCACCAAATGCTGGCGTCCCTGCTTCTGAAGAGGCTTCCAGTACCAGGAGAAGACGGCGCTGCCTGCACCCCCAGTGTCATCCCCCTTCGCCCCTTCCCGCTCCTGGGGCGAGCCCTGAGCGCCACGCTCCCTCAACCTCCCCCAAGGAGGCCGGATCCCCAGGCTTCCTCCCCACTGCCTGCCGCCTGACCCACACTCAAACCCCGGCGGTGACAGCCATCCACACTCACTCACTCACTCCCGGAGGACGGCGGACGGCTGCGGGTGCCCAGCGCCCTCTCCTAACGTGCACGGAGAGGCCAGGAACGCCGGCGTGCCAACTGCTGGGTGGTCAGTGACTGCCGAATGCCGCTACTCAGAGACAGAGCTTGTCGCCCCAGAAGCACAGCAGTAGCTCCCGACCCTCTCCCCACATCCCCACGGCAAGGGGAGGCTCCCTGGGCGGCAGGGACCTGCCCAGCTGCCGCCGCGGCGACCGTCCGCGGAGAGAGGAGCACTCGCTCCTCAAGGCAGGGCGACCTGCGCTGGGCGGGAGGACCGCGGAAACGTGCTGCAAAGTACGGGAAGCCGCTGGCTCACAGGTGCCCATCGCTCCGCGGTCCGCCTGCCGCCACCGCCGGTGGACGTGCGCCCAGGAGGGACGTCGGAATGAGTCATCCTGCACTTACCGAGGCAGCGCGCCGGGCACAGCTGGCCGCATCCGAGCGGGAGCGGGAGCCGAGGCTCCGCGGCGCGGCGGGCGTTGGGCGGCGGGCGGGGAGACCTGCGCCGGGGGCCGGTGCGGAACCGCGGCCAGGGTCGGCGCCCTGCGTGCCCGGCAGCAGCACCGGAGCGGACCACTGCGGCCGGCACAGGACCTCGGCGCCTGCCCCGCACGGTCAAGCGCCGTGGAAAACGTGGAGCTGGAGCGCGCTCCGTGCGGGCGCGGGGGCCGCCTGCCTCTCGGCGGGGAAGGGAGGCCCGCTCCTCACCCAGCTGGCCATGGAGACGGGCGCCTCCAAGGTCCTGCAGCCTCACCCTCAGGACCCCGACTCCAGGACGCAGGTGCCTCTGCCTCCCGGGGTCAGACAGATGTCTGTAATCTCATTTCACAAATGGTCCCTATTTAGGCAGCAGCCAGCTATTGTGATGATATCATTTGCTCCAGTGCCATAAATGGGCAACTTCCTAGGGCGCGTCACCGTGCTGACGACACAGTCTGTGTGAGAGGGAGTGGGCAGTGCTGGAGGCCCGTCCACCCAAGTGGCTTCTACTCACCATGCGGGGTGCTGACCGACGCCTGAGCTTATAGACTGAGGAGAGCCCGCCCGCCCAGGGCCGTCTACATCTGCCACACAGGTCCCGCTCGAGAGGGAGAGGGTGGGAGGAGGTGTGTGGGAGCAGCAGGCTGGCGCCTGTCACAAGCACCCTCTACCTGCCTCGTCGGGCAGCCCCGACAGAGTAACTGGGCAACACCTTCTGATGACAGCGAAGGTCTGGGGCCTGTGGACACTGCTCTTTACGGCGCTGACACCCTGGCCCTCTGCACCCTGCCCCACCCCCAGCACGGGCACACACCGCTCACTCCCCCAAACCAGTGGTGGAGGGCGGGGTCGGACCAGGGCAGGCCCCCCCGGGGTCCAGGCACTGCAGCGTTGCCATGGAAGCAGGACAGGCTCCAGCCTACCCTCCCCACGAGGAGGCCTGGGGTGGCTCACACCCAGGTCCACTGACACACGCTCTGTTTCGTCATCATCTGTGCCACAACGAAAGTGGCTGGTGACAAGCACAGAGAAAGATTCCCGAGGCTGGCTCTACATGGAGACAGGACGGGGGCATTCGGGCAGCATTTCCTAACACAACCTCCGAAATGTCCCCTCCACCACGGCAGTGACCTAAATAGCCTTCTTGGAAAAGGCAGTTTCTGTGGACTCGCTCCCCGTTTCTAAGACCTCCAGTGAAGGCAGAGAGGGGACTGCCAGACCGTCCAGTACGTCACACAAGTGGCCCACGAAACTGGGTCAACCTCGGTGCTGAGGTGGTGTCTCCCGGCCTAAGCTTCTGCTGCGGGGAGGTGAGGGCGCCCAGCTGAAACCATGCGCAGCCCACGAGCCAGCCTTTACCACACCTAGTGGAGCACGCCAGAGGACAGGCCTCTACGTCCCCTCCCCAGAGTGACCTGAGGGAGGGGAGACAGCGTCTGAGTCAACATCGAGGAGCCACCTCTGGCCTCATCTCAGCGGTCTATGGGGACAGGACGTGTGGCTCACAGGCCTCTCTCGGAGGACAGATGGCTGCCTGCCACGACGGCCACAGTGCAGGGTGCTTCGCTCTGTGGAGATATCTCACTGACGCCAGTGGGGGCTGAATCGTGCCTCCCGAAGTCATGTCGCCTGGGACCTCAGAACATCCCCTTATGTGGAAACAGGGTCTTTGCAGATGTGATTGATTCAGGACCTTGAGATGCGACGGGGGAGGCCACAGAGGCACAGAGAGAAGACCACGTGGTGACAGTCAAGGACTGAAGTGACATATCCACCAGCCAAGGAACACCAAGGATGCCCGCCTGCCGGAAGCTTCTGCACGCCTGTGGAGCAGCTCTTCTGAGGTCTTCTCATCGAGGGGACCGGAGGTCGCGGGTCTGGTCACCTGGTTAGGTCACGCCAGGGTGTGCCCCCACTTCCACCCCGGAGGAGCAGGCCCAAGACGGCTGATGTCTCGCCCACCGCACCGACACCAATCTTTGCTACGAGTGACGAGGGAGCCGTAATTTGGTGACGCCTGCAGGACTGGGCCGGACAGCCCCGCTGGGCAGCTAGGTCCGATCTGATGGCCTCTCCCCCCACACGCGACTCGTCTTTGCCGAACCACATATAACCGTGACGGCTGGCACAGTGTCACAGGCCCTGAGAGCTGCTGCATGGTGGCCTAGACGCCATCTCCGAACTCCATCACGGGTTTACCGCAGAACCTGACGGCTGATGGTGCTTTTTGGCTCTCTGTGGCGACTGCAGCCACACGACCATTCTCTGGCACGTGGCCGTGTGCTGGGTCCGGGATCAGTCAGGGTTCCCAGAGAGACAGAACCAGCAGAAGGGACACGGACACGGACACGGACACGGAGAAGAGGCGGCCAGTACAGGAACTGGCTCACGAACCGTGGAGGCCAAGCGGATCCAGACCTGCCCTCCGCGAGCTAGAGAGACAGGAGAGCCAGCGCTGTGACCCGATCTGAGTCTGCCCGCCAGAGACCCGGGAGCGCAGCTGGCCTGGGGGAGGGGAGGGGAGGGGAGGGGAGGAGGGGCGGGGCTGCCCAGCACGTGCCCGGGCCACATGCTCCCGCTGCACTCGGCGCCACCGAGGCGAACGCACATCTCTGGGAACGGCCTCACGACGCCTCCAGAAACAAGGTTCTGCAGCACTCAGGCTTCTCCGCCAAGTGACCCAGAAAAAGCTGCCCAGCGCGGGGCCATGCGGGCTCAGACCCGCTCCCCGGCTCGGAGCAGCAGCTCAGCAACACGAGGCAGGACTGTGGCAAAGAGCGAACATCAGGCCACTGTCGGCAAAGGAGACCGAGGCCCAGGGCACGTTCGGCCCTGAGTCTAGTGACCCCACACGACCCTCATCTGGGGACACGGCAACGCTCTGCAGCCCTGGCCCTCTCGAAACCGCCACGCCTGCCTGAAGCATGCGCTCATGAGATTTTTTCCAGAATCATCGATTCATGCAGAACCACAAATAAAACAAGTTTTCATGTTTCAGGCAGCTTTATGCCTGAGTCCTGATATGAAACGAAGGACTTAATCAGTAAATAAGCAAACTGGACGGCCAACGCGTTTTCTGCCTCGCCAGCCTCACGCATCAAAGCTTCCACAAGCACTCGGCTCGGCTCGGCGAGAGGTCATCTGCCCCTGCGTCCTCCGTAGCACGTTGGAGCCCCTGGTGCTGGTGTCAAAGAGCACAGCCACAGTCCTCAAAGACGCTGGGCCACACCCGAGCTGCTCGTTCGTACGTCTCCCTCAGAGGGGACTTCCTGCACCTGTTCTGGGACTCCACAGGGTTCTGCCGGTGTTCAGAGCAGAACTCCTAACCTCTTTATAGGCTCAGAGTCAGACTAAGAAACCAAGAGACAGTCCAGCTAGTGAGCTACAGAGAGGACAAGTAAACCGCAGAGACGCCAGGGCCCTGCCATTCCCATCTGAAAACGGGAAGAGTAACTGGCCAGAGAACAGTCACACCCCGTTCACAGGACTCCCCCACGGGGTAGTGACTCAGGAAACCGAAATGCATCAGCGGCTGAGTCTTGGATTCACATGAACTGTGTGTCATCCAAATTTTACCTGTAAGTATAAAAAGGTATTGTAACTTACTCACGCTGCCGTTAACACGAGCCGCTGACGAGCTGTCACACCTGCATGTCTATGTAACGGAGACCCTCTGTGTCCTGGAGTCAGAATTATCCTCAGGCTGGATATTCTCCCACAGGCTTTGAGGATGAAACTCTGCAGCAACAATTTCATGGCTAAAAGTCATTTTTGTAGATAAAATGTGACGTCTCACAGTAGTGCCTCTCAAACCGAGGGTCCGGACTGTTCTCTTCGGCCCATGAGTTCTCACATTTAACAAACACCATCCTGAGGTTCTTCAGAAGACTTCTCCTTATGACATGTGCCCCATGTTTTGACGTACTGAATGGAGGCAAAAAGGATTGAGCGGGGGGACTGTTTCCTGAGCTCCCTGCCAGGCCCTGTGAGGGGTCCCACGGCATACCCACACCCACGCCCTACAGCCAGGCTGAGGCTAGTGCTGCTGTCTCCAGCCACACGAAAACAGACCGAGGGCTGTCAGAATTAGGTGGCCTATGGAGCACCTGTCTGGCTTGGTCAAACTCCAGTCCAGCCCCGTCTGACTCTGCAGGCCACGTCGAGTCCAGTACATGTCAACAGGACTCTCGTCGCTGCCCGTTCAGCAGGGTCAACCACTGCTCCTGAACCGGGCACCCAGAGAGGCACGCAGTGTGCACGCGCTGGGGTCGCGAGGCGGGGTCCCACTGGCTTGGGGCAGGAGTGCCATCCATCTTTGCCAGTTCTATGGCAATGAGAGAACAAAGAATAACTCCTCAAACACATGTCCAAAACGAGAGGGTCCTAAAATTCAAACCAAAATGAACAAATAAATACATACGTCAGGAAAAAGAGGACAGAATAATGAGAGAAAGCTGGGGTGCACAGAACTGGGAACCATGTCGGCTACAAGGATCCGCTTCTCCCAGTGCACAGAACACCTGAGTCAAACGGGAACAGAAGGCGCAGGGTGAAGGCGTGGTGCGTGGGGGGCACCAGCGACCACGCCTTATGAAAAACGGTTCCGCCAACACCTGTGACTAAAGCCATTCTATCCGCAGCTGTGATGAGGCACATCGTGGGGAGCTTTCCGGAAAGGCGAGTGTCATTTTTTCAAGCCCTCCACCGTTCCTACGAGTTGCCGTAGGAAGAGGCGCAGTCGCAGGCCGTGAGCTGCTCGCCTGTGGAGAAACAAGCCTCTGGTAGACACTGACCGCATGAGCCTCCATGCTCTGCTCTCCTCCACGGACGCCACCTCCTGCGTCCCTGGGTCTGGCCTTCCAGTGACTCTTTTCTGTATTCAAGCAAGTCTTGCTGCCCCTTTTAAATACCGAGGAGCCGGGGCCCACAGAAGTCAAATATCATGCCCAAACCCATGCAGCAAGGACCTGTGTGACCAGTGCCTTCTCTCCTGGTGACCCCCCACGTGGAAGCCCTGCTGAAGCACAGGTCCAGGTGCAGCTGGATGGTGGCCCCCCAAAGGCCGGGCAGCCCACGGCTTTTCTAGTGTCGCAGAGGAGTTGGCATTGCGAACAGAGAGACCTTCGGCTTTGGATTTCTGACGAGAAACACTGGCCGACAGGACTAGTAAATAACAGGTTATGGAATCTGTTATTTACAGAATTTAAATGGAAAAACACATTATCTCACTTGAACATTCAACTAGATGAAGCCCTAACACAGCCACAGATAGAGAACCTGGGTCCTTCGTCACATTAACACTTAGGGTACGAAGAGGAGACCTGAAAAGCGTGGATGATTCTAAATCACTGTCCTGGTAGTTTAAAATGAGAAAAGAAATCAATTTGCCAGTTTAATAAGTTGAAGCTAAAGACCACAATGAATTCGTCTTCTTTTGCTTCCCTTAAAATAGACCTTATCAGCCCCAAATACTACAAAGCCACTTTATGTGTTGAGATTGTTACAGTTTCATCACATAATTGGACACCTAAGAAAGTGGTCTCATAACAAATTCTACCAAAAGTCTCCTTTACCAAATGTCTGACCATAGATTTGATTCTTGGTACAATGTTTAGAAAGCGGATCCTTACACAGAGCTCTGAGATACATGTGCATCACACACGTGTGACTGTTTCTCTGAGCGTGAGACATCTCAACATCTACTGCTGTATGGGCAAATATTTAACTTTGCACATGCAATTTAACGCTTAGAGAAGAAAAAACCATTTTTGTGTGTCATGCACTAAGAACGCTGTTATTATTTCATCCTAATGCTCTTTAAAAAAATAAATAAAAAGCATTAATGAAAACTTTGGATAATGAAAAATCTTTCCAGGTATGTTGCAACTTAACTATTTGGGAAAAGTATGCTCTCAGTCTCCAAATGAGTCTTAAAATCTTGACCAATAGCAAAAAAACACACAAAAGGCAAGCCCTAAATCCAAATGTTCTAAATAATTTGTTTCTGCCAAGAAGTTAATTCTGCTTTTTTTTTTTTTTTAATTCGGTGGTCACTCACTATCTGATCATTCCTGGGCTGCAATCCAACAGGGGAATGGCAAGTTATTGTGCATTTTTATTTACTTTTTATGTTATTATGGAGTCCCATGGAAAAATATAAATATTTGCAGAAATATGTTTCCAGTACACAGTGAGTTACATTACCTTAATGATACTTCCGATCCAAAATGTACATTTATAGAATGGTAAAACAAGCCTAAAAAGCCTAAAAAGCCTTAGGTTTGTACTTAAAACCTAAGATTTGTCTAAGCACAAAGCTCCGTCATTTAATACAGACGCTAATGCAGCCACACGTAATTTTTAAATGCTGTGTCTGAATACATATACAACCACTGGGAATTTCTATGCATGGATTTTTGTCAGTTACTCTGTGTGTATGTGTATATGCCAGAACCAGGAAAAGAAAAATAAACAAACACAGGAACCTTCCCAGAAACGCTTTGCAGCAAACTATAAACCTCCGACTTCAGCACTCTTGATGACGAACAGCTCCCAGTAGTCAAATGTTAAACCTGAAACCAGGAAAACAAGCCTAACAGCGAAGCTGTCATAGCACTAAACTAAACACAGACCTCCTTACACAGAAAGTGCCAAATAAAAGTTAAAGTCCTCAAAAGGACCCTTCTGAACTTCTGGAAAACATAAAACCAATAGCACTCGCTCTAAAAGCACTGCGAAACGAGTCTTTTTCAGTAGAGCAAGAGCCCATTCTGTTCAGAGGGAAATTGCAGTGACTGATGTTGAAAAACGAACATATCAGAGCCTCGGTTCTCAGACACTATAACAATATTTGGCTGCTCACAGACTTGCTACCATGACTTGGTTGCTATGGCGACATCCTGCTTGCTAGTTCCCAGATGTCAGGCAGGAAGACTGTGGGCCTCCACAGTTCATTCAGTCAGCGAACTGTCCTGCTTCCTGAAGCCGTGGACCTGCCAACCAACCCTCACGGCCTCGGGTCCCTCTGCTCGCTGTTCCGAGACGGTCCTCATCACTCGTGTGCGTTACACCAAGCACGTCACTCTGCCTTCACATGACGGGTGCTGAAGACCAGTAGGAGGCTGGGGGCGTCTGGGGCCCTCCCCTGCCCTGCTGCCCTTCCTTCCGAGTCCTTGAACTCACTGCACTACGGCCTTCCACAGGGGCCTGAGGTCAGGAAATACCAAGTAATTTGCCCGAAGGGGAGAGAAGCTTCACGTCAGGTCTACGGTCATTCCACAGAACCACGTTTGTTTTCATTCCTTTGAATGACCCAACATTACAAAACGAAACAGGAAACCTCACTTACCACTGAAAACACAACCGGCACCGTGTGTCACACACATGCCCCGTGCCCACGCGTCTGCATACGCACAGATTAAGGCTCGGGCCTGCCATGCAGTCACTCCAGTCAGAGGGAATGTGAGTGAATGTACTGATTGCACCACATTTACTTTCTCTTAGTAGGTTCGTGTTATTTGGTTTACCCGGGTATCCCTTGGTCTGATGTACGGACAGGCACCGGGGGAAAGATAATGACTTTGAATATTGGAATTATGAATGAACCACAAGCACTTCCCCTGTGTTTTCACAGGACGTGTCTCAGAAATGCCAACAGCCTTTCTGAAACTGATTACGACATCACAGCTAAGTCCACGTAATCGAGCCCCTAGAAAACACCTCTGGGAGCTAAGTGGGCCGGTTACTCAAATTACTAGGTCACTCAGCAAAGGCAAACCCCCCAAATTAGGCTGGCTAAAGGTCCAAGTGGCTGTCCCCACATTTCCTAATGAACCCAACCCTCCTTCAAGCCAAATCTAACTGCCATCTCCTGCAGAAATGCTGCCTGAGAATCCTGCCAGCATTTTTTCCTTCTCCACAGGGCCTGGGATGTAGCAATCACTCAAAATGTCATTCTGCTGTCTCTCCCCATTCCCTCCGTGAAATCTCAGTGCAAACTTTCCCGTTAATAGCACATGTCACAGGGCCCTGCATTAAAGTTACCTGTAAACATGATTTCTCTCTCCCACTATTTCGGATCAGAGATTACAGGCTATTTACCTTGGAACATCCCACAGTACTTGACATGGCACCGTAGGAAATAACCCGTGAGTACGGGAGGGAAGAAGGGAGGGACAAGGAACGAGAGGGCGAAGCGGGAGGGAGGAGAAAGGCACGGGCAGCAGAGGAGCCCACGCACCTGCTGCCCTAGAATCCAATCCCACGAGGCTGGGGCCGAGCTGCCGTGAGCAGCCACGGGCGGGGACCGGGGCGTCACGGGCCAGCTCTCCCTCCTCCCGCCCACGGCACGGGAGCTCAGTGCCCAGTGCAACTGCCCCAGAGCTGAGTCACCAAGCAGCAAGGCCACGACTGTGCAGGGGTTGGTGGACGGGCTTCTCCCTGTGCCTCCCTGGGGGCACCCCACAGCGGGCAACACGCGAAGGGCCGGCATCCCAGGGGTGTGTGAATGAAACCACAAACACGTGTGTACTACACGTGTGCGCTCACTTGCCCTCGTGAATCCACAGCACGTCAGCATTTAAAACAACAAAGTGTAATAGCTCCTCAGCCCAGAGATGAGTAAGCCTGGAGGGCCGGGGCCGCTCACAGGGCTGCGAGTGACCGAGCCCCTGCGAGCCCCACGTGGCGGGACCCACCCCAGAGGATCAAGTCTCAGCTGTGAGGCAGACGGGGTGACCACGGCTGACGCAGCTGCAGAAAACGCTGTGCTGGGATGGAGCTGCGCACGCGCCGGTCCCATTCCCATGGGAGAAGAGTCTCGCTTCCCCGCCGGGTCACTCTATCGATGTGGTCTCCGTGCGCCATCTCCGGCCGAAGGGCACTGAGGTAACAGAACCCACGGCGATGCTTCAAGATGACCCCAACACCACTTCGCGTCTGAGCTCCAAGAACCTTGTGTCGACAGAAGACGCAGCCGCATCCAGACCACATGGCCAAGTGCTCCTAGCAGCTGCGTGCTGCGTGAGGTGGCACTCAGGACGCGGCCAGAGAGGCCTGGGCGCTTGGGACGGGGCCTCCTGAGGAAAGGCAGGGTCTGCTCCTGACGCAGAGCCCCCTGGGGCCTGGGGGCTCCCCGGCCACGCTGGCAGCCCGGTGTCTGGCAGGAGCACCCGGTCTGCTGGGAACCACCGGGTCGCAGGTCCTTCCCGCCCCCGCAGACGCCAGACACAGGTCTCAGAGCACCTGCACCTGGGACACAGACGTGCTCACAGATGCTCTTACATGTCACAGCGGGAAACTGGAAGTCACTTAAATTCCAAGAAGAGGGGGCTGAGTTAACGACAATCACAACAGGTGCCCACGGACTACTGTGTAGCTGCTAAATTCATATAGTACAGGAACGCAGAATATTTCCTTAATACACTTACAATTTGTGATTAATGTTTAAAAGTGGGCGACCTGGATGCATGCCACAAACTTGAGTTTGTGCTAAGAGCGTGCATACAATGCACGCACGCGCCTGTGCTCGCGTGTGCACATGCGTGTGCCCGGCTGTGTGCGTGTCTGTGTTTGTGGGTGAACGGCGGCAGCATCGGTGGTGCTCCCGGAGTGACGAGATGTGGGGGACACAGTGTCTTCCTTTGCTACGGGTCCTGCATGTCCCAAAGGTGACACTGTTTATATAACCAGAGAGAAAAACACAAGACTGCACGCTGACAGATACAGAGCGAGGGGAAGCCGGACACGCGACCTACATCAGGCGCTCAGCAGAGCCAATGTGTCCTGCTGGCTGGACGCTTCCAACCGGGCTGGCCTTCACCGGGGCGTGCTCTGGGCCACACCACGGCGGAGGGCATGCCTGCATCTCTGAGGACACCAAAATGACAGAGGCAGAAAGAGCCTTAAATGTTTGATACTGCACATTCGTAGTCACTATGGGTTTTTTCCCCAGTGATTTAAGAGACAATGACTATAAAGTCCTCACAGTGAAAACCTCAGAGACGCGCTCAACAGTCATGTAACAAGTGACTGGTGGCCCCTCCTCACGGCCCACCCCACAGGATATAGTTATGGGAACAGACCCTGAAATGGGAAGGAACTTCTCAATGACAGGCACATAACTTGGTCAATCTCATCGATCTCATTCTGAAAATTCTGTATGTCACATTCCCTGGAAAACTGAGCTCCAACTGTGACTCAAAGAGCAGCATCACTATTTTTCTCCCCTTTAGTCTGTTCACGTGGTTTTAATACGGTCGTGAAAATCACTTATTTTATAAGCACACCGAATTTCAACGCGAGGGAGCTCCTCATTCCGGCTGCTCGTTGCACACAGAAAAGTAACGGCGTCTGAGACCACGAGGAGATATGCCACCCCCACGGCAGGGCGCCCACGATGCCGCTGGCCTCAGGCCCAGCACTGTCCCCTCCTGCTGCCGTGACAGCCATCGCCACACTCCAAGTCCAAGCATACTGTTCACACTCAACGGGCTCAAGTTATTTGACCCAAGTAAGCGAATCAAGCATCCAGCACTGTGCTTTGCTGGTTAGAAACCATTTCAAGCAGAAAGGCAGGAGTGGCCTCCGTGGCTGTCCCCTCTGCCATTTTCCTGTACATCACGTAAAACAGTTCCAGGCTGACCACATTCC
>NW_011889119.1:389696-391540 GCF_000151845.1 Pteropus vampyrus
GCGTGTCTGTGTTTGTGGGTGAACGGCGGCAGCATCGGTGGTGCTCCCGGAGTGACGAGATGTGGGGGACACAGTGTCTTCCTTTGCTACGGGTCCTGCATGTCCCAAAGGTGACACTGTTTATATAACCAGAGAGAAAAACACAAGACTGCACGCTGACAGATACAGAGCGAGGGGAAGCCGGACACGCGACCTACATCAGGCGCTCAGCAGAGCCAATGTGTCCTGCTGGCTGGACGCTTCCAACCGGGCTGGCCTTCACCGGGGCGTGCTCTGGGCCACACCACGGCGGAGGGCATGCCTGCATCTCTGAGGACACCAAAATGACAGAGGCAGAAAGAGCCTTAAATGTTTGATACTGCGCATTCGTAGTCACTATGGGTTTTTTCCCCAGTGATTTAAGAGACAATGACTATAAAGTCCTCACAGTGAAAACCTCAGAGACGCGCTCAACAGTCATGTAACAAGTGACTGGTGGCCCCTCCTCACGGCCCACCCCACAGGATATAGTTATGGGAACAGACCCTGAAATGGGAAGGAACTTCTCAATGACAGGCACATAACTTGGTCAATCTCATCGATCTCATTCTGAAAATTCTGTATGTCACATTCCCTGGAAAACTGAGCTCCAACTGTGACTCAAAGAGCAGCATCACTATTTTTCTCCCCTTTAGTCTGTTCACGTGGTTTTAATACGGTCGTGAAAATCACTTATTTTATAAGCACACCGAATTTCAACGCGAGGGAGCTCCTCATTCCGGCTGCTCGTTGCACACAGAAAAGTAACGGCGTCTGAGACGACGAGGAGATATGCCACCCCCACGGCAGGGCGCCCACGATGCCGCTGGCCTCAGGCCCAGCACTGTCCCCTCCTGCTGCCGTGACAGCCATCGCCACACTCCAAGTCCAAGCATACTGTTCACACTCAACGGGCTCAAGTTATTTGACCCAAGTAAGCGAATCAAGCATCCAGCACTGTGCTTTGCTGGTTAGAAACCATTTCAAGCAGAAAGGCAGGAGTGGCCTCCGTGGCTGTCCCCTCTGCCATTTTCCTGTACATCACGTAAAACAGTTCCAGGCTGACCACATTCCGAAGGGCTCCCCTCTACGAGACACCAGCGGCCGGTGGGTCACCCTGGGCTTTCAGAGTCCCAAGGAGCCCAGTCTCTGAGGCCTGCCTCCCAAGGGTGTCAGCACTGATCGGCTTCCACGGGGCACAATCCAGACGGACGCTATGTGCCAGGACACCCTGCTCTCTGTGCCCCTGGTCAAAGGAGCAGCCAGACCAGGCCACCGGACCCGAGTGGGGGGCAGGCTCCTGGAGGAAGGCAGATGGGACAACTTGACCTGCATGGGCAACACACAGGTGAGTGACACTGGACTCCACACAGCACGTCAGCGCAGGCGCAAGATTATAAAGCCACAATTCTAAACAACCTACATGTCACTTCTGTTCTAACGCGTACTAGGCACTTATTTGTGACAGGCACCACTGTAAGAATAAAAAGTGGGCATAAAATATTTGAAATAAAAATATTTCTAGAACAAGAAAATTTATAATCTAGGGGAAGGGGAAACACATCAAAATAAAAAAGTACTTTCAATAACACGTGATCATCGGAACACGGCTGAGATAAGTTTAAATGGCCTGTGGTGTCACTTCCTCATAGACTGTTAGGTGACCATGAGCTCAGTGGTCCAACTTACAACCGCGGTGCTGGCAAAGCCCAGTCATGCTGGTGGTCACGGGGAGGGGCCCCGAGGAGCTCCAGCCGACAGCCAGGCCGCGAGCAGGAGCGGGGACCTGCCGTCCACTGACGCGCCCATGACCACCACCCAGTCAC
>NW_011889119.1:392710-432521 GCF_000151845.1 Pteropus vampyrus
GGAGGGGCCCCGAGGAGCTCCAGCCGACAGCCAGGCCGCGAGCAGGAGCGGGGACCTGCCGTCCACTGACGCGCCCATGACCACCACCCAGTCACGCTGCACAGCAGAGAGGAACGCCCAGCTGGCCAGCGCACCCTCGGGACCCGGCATCATCAGCAGTGGCTGTCGTTTCAAGTGCTACGTTTCGCTGTGGTTTGTTACACAGCCGTGGATGGCCAGAAGAGGTAGGTTTGTCAGAAAATTACTGGGCCAAAGAAACACCCCGTCCACCGATGGACAGTTCAGAGCCATTGTCCTAATGGCCTGTGAAGGGCGGCGTCTGAAGCCGCGGTCGCTGAGCCGCGGCTGAGCCACAGTGTGGGGAGGGGCTTCCTGCAGACTCTTCCAGGCCCCGTCAGAACTGGCGGCCACGAGTGCCCACCGAAGGTGAGGCCGCAGAAGCGCTAAACACAGGAAGAGACCCCAAGGGCAGCGCACGCTGTATGTACCTGGCTCATACAGTGACTCACGTCTGCTCTACTGCCAACCACAGCCACTGTCAGAGCTACGGTGGGGACGCACGCCCTGACACCCACCTATGCAAAGCACCTCCCACCACTGCCCCCCTCGCCCTCCCTGGCTCAGAGGGCAGCCCTGCGAGGTGTGGGTCCATTTGGGGGGGGGCAGCTTGGCGTGTCCCCATGCAGATTCACGAAGCCCCTGCAACGCGGATGAAGCAGAGGCAGAGGGACACGTTCTGAGCCAGGGCGTTCCCCAGAGAGTGGGGACTCCAGGTCAGCACAAACGCATAGGTGCCATGGCCAGGGCACAGGACACGCCACGAACCGTGCGCTGGCCTCTCAGCTGCAGGTACACAGACTTGTACCGTGTGGGGGACCGCGCCCGTGTACCCCGGGACCATGTAAGGCCAGGCCTGCCCCGACCAGGGTCCCCGCCAAACTTTCTCTCGTCCTGCCGTGAGCTCCTGCAAGATGTCCGTTCCTGTCATGCACTCTGTACCCCTGCACCGTTTGTGGCTTCTCATTTACATCTTGCTGTGTCCTCAACGGCAACCGACTTAGAAATCAAGGGAGCACTGCCACCGGTGGTTGGGCTCAGGCTCCACGCCCCACGTCACGGTCGGCACAGGGGCTTCACTGGCAGGGGACACTGCTGACCACAGCCTTCCACCTCCAGTGTCCAGAAAGGCCAGCCAGACACTCTCCTGACCCCCCATGGAGATGCCAGGGCGCAGCGGTCTCTCCACGAGCCGTGGCTGAGTCGTCGGTCACTGAACAGCTGCCCCACGAAAACCTGGTCTGCTCTTACAGCTCGATTCTTTTATTAATAGCAAGTCATTCGGTTCTTATAGACAATTTTCTCAGCATGGGTTTAGTTAAACATGTTAACTGTGACTGTTTCAAAAAAACCTCTTTTGCCTTAATTACAGCATGAGGTCATGGGACCACGCAGAAGTATTGAAAACGTTCTTTGAAAACCAGCTAGAAAAACCTTATTTGCGTAGCACTGTCCTTTTCCAAACGCAGTGACAAACAAAAGCTCCCTAGGGTCCAACTGCCATGGACCGAATCCCAGCCACACCCTTGCTGAGTCTGCAGCCTTGGCCACGACCGCGTCACGCTGCGCTCGGCCCCCTTGTCGGGACAGACGGACGCGAGGGCCCGGGTCCAACAGCCAGTGCCGCTGCTGGCACTGGGGGGAACGAGAGCCTCCCAGAGGAAGTCGCGTACCCGTTCACAGCATCGTGTTCACCCTCATACGTGTCTCCACAACCCAGCCCGACTCGAAGCCAAGGGCACCTGCAGTGACTTCCAGCCTTCACATCTGCTCTGCGACTGTCTGAGTCACAAGATTTCTTCCTTGCTTCTTATTCTTGAAATAGTGACACAAACTTGGGGGGAGGTTCAAGTTTGTTCGTACTCTACAGAAGTACAGAAGAAGATGAATTGCTTGCTGCCAAACTCATAAACCTCGGGAAGACTCAGAGCACCAACATGATTTTGGAAGCTGCAAAATAGTGACGCTTAAATTCGTTCTCAAATGTTACTTCTGTTTTATCCTTAAGAACAGTCTAGTTGTTTTCCATTCTTGCCTCTTATAACTTACGTTACAGATTTCAACACGCTTTCTCGATATTTTAAGTATTAGAGCGCTTTATAAACAAAAGTACTTTGATCGATAATATCACAAAATAATTTTATAGATAAAAATTTTCAAAAATTGCAATTATTATTTAAATATTTTATTGTCGAAGACTGGCCTAAAAATGACCAACAATAGAACAAACACGTGGACATGACATGAAATTACATTTTTGTCCAACGATGGCTCGGCCTCTGGTAGAAATAACGTCAAGTTATCGGGCTCTGAACAGAGATAATGGAAAGAGGCTATACCAAACATGTCCTTCTTTGACCATAATAAAATGAGATAATAGTAAAAGTAATTTCTTTCTCCCAAAAAATTCCAGAGGTAAAAAACCTAAGGATTAAAATAGCACCATCATAAAACCAAGAAGTCAGAACTAATAACTATCAAAACACATATGTTAAAAGAAAATCACTAACACATATTTGTGATAATCACACCGAAATCAAAGGGGAAGTGAGATAAAACCGGAAAAGTTAGAGGAAAAGGTGAATGGATGGAAAAAGAATCCATACCAAGGATAACGGGTGTGGCTAGAGAAGAAAATGCAACAAACGTACATAAACAGAAACAAACCGGAAAAAAGTAACTTCAAAGATACAACAGGATGAACTGTCTCCAGCGAAGAGACCATCGGAACCCACAACGGGCAGCAGCGGTGCAGAAGGGGAGGGAAGGGACTGCAAGGTCGCTGGAGAGCGAGGCTCAGAGAGCGAACGACGCTCCACGTTCGGCTGATGGAACCAGGGCCGTGGCCCACACTCCAGGAGTGGGGAAGGGCAGTCGACCCCTGGATGGAAGGTGGCCCTTGGCAATCTGACACGACTGTGAGCAAACCCTCTTCTTCCGTGATCAGCTCACGTGGTCTGACACTCCGCTCTGGCACCCTGCTCTCCCTCTCTTAAAACAACTATATTGATGTGTGCCAGCCCAAGGTACCTCGCTACAGAGGACACACAGAAGAAAACCAAGGCATCCATGCTGATGGCCTAGGAGTCACCAGACACGTGACCGAGTCCCCCTAGACCCAGATCCTCTACGGGACTGCAGATGCAAGTGGGCAAGGAAGCACCCGCACAAGAGCTGCACGGCTGAACTCCAGAAGCCCGAGTCAATAAAGGACTGATCTAATTACTAAAAAAAAAAAACCGAAAAATATGTAATACACCAAATAAAATTTATATAGAATAGCCGATACTAAGAAATACCTTCACTATGTAATTAAGATATAAGTAAATGCTTTAAAATTATCAATTGTGCAGGCATAAAGAATGAAATGAACCTGGTGTGATACATCTCCAGAGCAACATTCAGTTTCGCACGCCCTACAGGTAAATGTGGTCCAAGGCTTTTATACCCAGCTACATCATCCTTCAAGGATGAGGAAGGCCACAGGTGGTCCTCATCAAACATGCTAGTTGAGGACACATGGCATTCATGTACAGTCATTAAAGAGGAAGTTGACTATACAATAAAATCTAGCCCCTTAAAGGGTAAGTGAAAAAGTCCACGGTACAAGGGCCTCTGTAATATTCGGTGCTAGAGGACAATGGATTAGAACATTCAGATCTCTAAAAGAAAGAGAGTATGTGACTCAGAATTTTAAAATCAGCCAAGTTTCCCTTTGACAATGATAACAAAAGACAGGCATTATCATCCAGAAAGAAAATCATAAAATAAAGTCCCATGGCCCATGCTGAGAAGGAGCACTTGACGATAAAATTAACCAAGCAAGAGATCAAAATGATAGAGCCAAGACAAAAAAGCCACAATGAAAGGAGAGGTGGTGAGCACTGGTTTCACATAAAATGGATTTAAAAAGCCTAGAAGGCAGGGTTGGAGTCACACGTTATAAATATTGCAGACCTCGACCAAGAACACCCAGAGGTGTGCACGCACAAGTGTGTATGTGCACGCGCACATGCTTAAATTCCTGTGGTAGAGAGAATGCAAGAGAAAATATAAAAACACTACTCTCATTTTTCAAAGCTCTTTAATATTTTTAACTTTTTTTTCTAATTTTACTTAGATGGCCTTTTAGGGAATTATGTCTAGGGGATGAAGAAACATCAACTTATTACTTCTATTAAAACCAAATAGTTACTTTTTATATTTTTATGAAAAAAGATGACATTGAATGGGATCTTATTTAGTAAAAGTATTTCTAACGTCTGCGCTCTGTGGGTCTGGTTTTAGTGACGGTCATGTCTGAGTGACGGGAGTACTGATGAACATCTCTCTGCTTTCAGTTTTCTATATTATTCGATGGCATAACATATATTACTTTCCGTTTTTAAAAAAGAAAAACCAAAAAGAAAAATGGAAAAGCTATCTAGAATTTCTAGGTATTTAAACGGCATTTTTAAATTTGTTTGTAATTCCACGAACTAATTTCAGTGTTTGGATTCATTTTTCATGTGGACCAATGGGGACTGATCTTTCCACATGAAAAATCCGTCTCCCAAAGAAAGCCTGGCACTTCCGAGGACGTTCGCCGTGAAGCCGCGCTCAGTGGGCAGCGAGTCAGGAGCCGTTCTCACCACGCTGGGGTCGCGCCACTCCCAACCTGTTTCCAGTTCACTGTCACCCGACGAGGGAGAGTCCCCACTCGTGTGCGGCTCTGTGTGTGGCCTTCTCCCGCTGGAGAACACGGCAACGACTCTGATGCTGATTCCTGTCCCCACCGGATACTCTCGCCTTTGGACGCGCTCCTCGTCCATGAAGGGCTCCAGAGGGAGATTCTGGAAATGGGGTAAAGCGCTGCATGTCACGAATCTGTCTGTGGTGGCGAGTGCGCCGCAGTGACATTTGCCCGCGCCCGCGCCGGTCCAGGTGACTGCAGATGATGCCGACGGCACAGGCTGGAGAAGCGAAGGCAGGGGGGACGCACTGGCGCGGCCGCCACCTCGTGAGTCCGAATGTCAAGGCCGTCGTCAGAACGTGCTGGACACACCGGGCACTGTGAAGCCACCGCTGCGGGAGGTGGCTGAGAGCGGTGCCGTGGTCACTAGGGAACCTAGTGAGCGCGGCCTCGCTCCGGGCCCGCGCAGGCGCCTGTCGCTGAGGCCACCGCCGACATCAGGGCCCTGCGCATGGCCGCCGGGCCTCACGCTGCCCTCCAGGACGCAGCCCCGGGTCCGGGTGCTGTCCCTCCGCTCCGCAGTGCCTGCTGGCCACCGAGGACAGCTCCACACCCTCCAAACAGTAGGAATGACCCGAACAGCAACCTGAGGCCTCTGGGAGTGACCGGTGAGTGACGATTCATAACGGTCAAAGGAAAACGATGGCCCCCCTAGTCAAGAGGTTGATCGGTCACCGCGCCTGCCTCAGTCCCCGAGTCCAGGGGCTGATCGGTCACCGCGCCTGCCTCAGTCCCCGAGTTCAGAGGCTGAACGGACACCGCGCCTGCCTCAGTCCCCGAGTCCAGGGGCTGATCGGTCACTGCGCCTGCCTCCGCATCGGTGCTCTGCTGGCACAGGGCGGGGCCACGCAGCCCAGAGGCTCAGGGTGCAGGTCCCCAGCTCCGTGGCCCGTTCCGGGGATGTGACCACACCATGCTGGCCCCTGCCCTGCCCCTGAGGGCGCTGCCCAAGGCCTACCCCACACCCCTCTGGACGCCAGGAGGCAGGATTCAAACTCTCACCTTTCCCGCAGCCTCCTGTGCCCTCCGGGTGATGCCCCAGGAGACCCACGACTGCTGGTCGCTGTTTGGGCTGTGGCCACCCACAGAATAAAGCCCCTGGAGATTTCTCACCGGGCACCGTCGAAGGCTGCGCCGGCGAACACAGAGCCCCCCGGCCTTCTCAGAAAAGCCCGTCGAGCTGTCTGAGCGTGTCCTGCCTGCAGTTACTGTGGGTGAACAGCTAACACCGAGTCGCTCCCACGTTGGTTTCTATCCTGTCGACCATTTGGGAACTTAGACATGGGTCTCAGCCACTGCCTTTAGGGGGAAAGGGGTTATTTCAGTGAGGGAAACAGCGCATGGTCAGCGTGTTACAGGCTGCGTCTGAAAGAACTATGCACATACACACTAGAAACCCTAAACTCCACCTGAAAACTGCAAAAGAAAAACGGTTTAATAAATTATAATTAGACTTGGTTTTCTCTGTGCGACACAAAACATTATTAGTTTGAAACATCTTCGAAGAGGTAAAAATATTTAATTACAAAATTGCTATAAAATTTAATTGATAAAAGAAGTTTCAAACAATTGCAGATGGATCTTAACTTCTTAAAATCAAACATCTAATGTCTCACAAAAATAACACTACCTCACACGCCTGCAACCCAAACCACCACTACCTCACACCAAACAGCTTACACCGTTAGAGCTGGTCTTCATATTAACCAAAAAAACGCGCATCTAAGGCAATAAAAAACTTTATTTTAATTTTGTGTATTCCTCTTCATTTATTCAATCATTTTCAGACATGTTTATTGCCTGAGATTTTTACACTGAGCAAAACAGCATTAGAATCTATCTCAACACCTTCGCAGGTAAGATAACACATACCTATTTCAGGTACTAAATATATGACACAATCCACGTGAAACCGACCACACCATCGTCTGATCTGCTTCAGACATTCTATTTCCTAAGACATTAAAGCAAAACGCACTGAAATGCAGTATAAGCTGGTACGCTATGAACTTAAATAGACTGGCTTTTTTAGTCTACTGTTATATTGAACTTGAATTACACTTTTGAGACTTGCTTTGCCACCTCAAACTGAACTTGTCTGAGCTGTGACTGCCAAGGCTCTCTCTAACACCCCATTGCCACTGGTGACAGAGCGTGCTGTCTCTCACAATGAGAGATCCATCCCAGGTGTGTAAATGCATCTTAAAGGCAGGGGCACATCCATCCCAAACTCAGGCACACCTGCCCTGCACTGAAAGGTAGCACAGGTGTTAGGAGATAAGTTAGGATCATGTCCTTGAAGAACTTAGTCCTTTAGAAAACTTACAAACTATTATTAAAAAGCATCGTAAGGAAGTTTAAATCATTTCTACCGACTTCCGAAAGGCTCTGGTAATAAAGACTATTGGCACTGTAGCTGTGGTGATTTCAATACAAAACACATATTTAGAGAATCACTCCTTTGGCTATGGCTACATTAAAATATAGATATTCCTGAGAGGCTTATGAGTATGTAGTCACAGCCTCTATGAGCAACTTTCAGGAACTTCCAGGAAGAAAGCGCCAAGGGCTGGGCGGCAGGGATGGGGAGACGCTGGTCAGAGGGCGCAAACGCCCAGCCGAAGTGGTCAAGGTCCTGGGGTCCGACGCACGGCACGGGGACGACAGTGAGCACCACTGAGCTGTTTCTGAAAGCTGCTGGGAGAGCAGATCGTGACTGTCCCCGCCATACACACAGGTCATTCCGTGAGGTGCCGCACGGGATAACCAACCCTGTGGCGGTCGCATCGCAGCACGTGCATCAAAGCATCACGTCACACAGCTTTCGCTTACGCATGTGCTATGCCCGTTACAGCTCACTGCGGCTGCGAAGGTCAAGTAAAACAGAGCATCGGAAGGAGGGTGCACATCTGGAATTAGCACGGGGAGAAGAAACCCTGAGAGGGGACCAGAAGAAACACGCACCACCTGCAAAGTCCTGGGGACATGCGAGGAGCAGGGGCTGCAGCATGGGGTCGGGGAGGGTCCAAGACAATCCCACACAAACACCTGAGGGTAACTGCCCTGCTGGTTGACTGGGCACCCACGTAGCGACGGACACAAACGTAACACGTGAAAACAGGAATATCGCTCAGGAGTGAGGAATGGCCACCAACACCAGCGACCGCATTGCCACAGACTCCCCCAGGGGGTGACCCGCTTATACCAAACCTCCGCCCGTGTGGGGATGGGCTGAGCGCCACGCCTGCCTGCGGGCGGCGGATGGGCTGGAAGCGAAGCGAGGGATCTCTGGTGACGTGGTGAATACGCCCCTCGAAACTCAGCCAACTGTACATTTAAACCTATGTTTTACTATGTGTAAGTTATATTTCAGTTTCTTTTAGAAGCTTTAGAAAAATAATTGGCAAAAAAGTTTTTAAAACGACAAGAGCACCTTGGAAGGGAATCATAAAAGATTCCCAAATCAGCAGGCACCCTGGCAGGCCTCAACTTCTGAGCCCTGAAGGACAACAGCACTGTCACCTATCAGACGATCCAACTGCACTTGGAACTTCAAACAAAGCGCAGTGTAGGCATCAGCAGCTGTCTGATGTCGCAGGTAGAGACCACGCGTGTTGTGACACGTCCCGGGACCGGCCCCTTCCCACGTAGTCACAGGCCTCACCGCACTGCGCTGTGTCATCCTAACCAAGGACGTCAGTGGCACACACGTGAACTCTGACCCCCACCAGCTACAGGTGCAGCCCCAGACATGGAGGACAAAGACACCGTCGGGACAGATGTGGCCGAGTCAGCGGTCCTGTGGGAGCAAAGAAATGGAGGAAAAGACCTGAGGCCCAGGGACGGGAGGCCACAGCCAGCACTGGGGCCGAGATGCGGCGCTGGGGGTGAGGAGTGGGCGGGCACGGAGGGGCGGGAGCGACCAGCCTTCCGTGAGAGCCCAGAAGACTCATGAGTGCCCCTGGATCTGGTCAGAGTCCCTGATCTGGAGTGAGGGGCGCTTTCTGCTGTGGCCTGCTGTGACAGGGACAAGCGAGGACAGGCCCTGAGGGCGCCGTGGCCCCTGCAACGGGACACCGAGAGCACCGAGCCCGGAGGCGGGCGGCGAAGGCGGTGCAGCGGAGACAAGCCAGTCGGAGCCGGAGCCAGAGAGCGTGTGGGGGCATTTGGACAAGGAAAAGAAAAACCCAGGACAACTCCAGGGGCTGGAGCCGGGTGACGGTGAGGGGGGAGCATAAGGCAACCAGCTGATGGTCCCTGGCGAACAAGCCCAGTAGCCCAGCCCAGGCCCCAGGAGGGTGGGGCTGACGCATGATCGTGGCAGAGCCTAAGTGACATCGCAAAGCCCTGGCAGCTGAAACACACAGTGAGACCTCAAGATCAAAGAGGGCAGAGCCCCAGGCACAGCGGTCTCTGAGGGCCAGGAAGAAGAGGGGACACTGTGGCCTGGACGTCAGCTTCAAGAAGGCCTCGTGAATTCCAATGCTACAGAGAGTCAAGCCAGGTCAAGGCTGAAAAAAAGAGAGATTTGTAAGGAATTTCTTGACGATCTATTGTGTTCCCAAAGAAATCTTAAATTAAGAAGAAAAAATCACATTTCTGGGCTTCATGTAAAATGAACAGTGAAGGAAATGAAGTCAGGCAGGTAATAAAGGGTTTAGGCTGAGCGCCAGCCAGAGCTCTGAAGGAAAGAATGAGAAATTACATTCTGCTGAGGCTCTCAGAGCTTCGGTGTGTAGATATTGATGTTACCAGGTTCCACAGTGACCCTGGAGCTAAAATCTATATTCTTATTTTATTTTTATTTTCCCCCTCCCTCCTTCTGTAATTCCAACCATACCTATCTCAACGTGCTTGATATTGGTCTCTATGTCACTTAGGCTCTATTAACTTTTAAGCCTTTTTTCTCTATGTTTAAGTTGGGACAGACTTATTTTTTCTACAGTGCCTAATTTGATATTTTATTCCATATGCATTTCCCATCTTTAGACGTTCCATTTGGTTCTTCTTCGTATACTCTGCTTCTCGTTATATTCACATTTTCTTTACAACCTTAAGTGTACTTGTAAGAGTTTTCTTTAAATCTTGTTGTGTTACTTCTACCATCTTTGTCACTTGTTTAAAAAGTATATTTTTATTTTTCAATTACAATTGGTAGACAACATTACATTAGTTTCAGTACACAAAACAGTGATTAGACATTTACTTAACTTATGAAGTGATCACCCCAATAAATCTAGTACTCAAATGACACCATACATACTTTTCAATATTACTGGCTATATTCTCTATGCCAGGGGTCCCCAATCCCCGCGGGCGGGGACGGTACCTGTCTGTGGCCCGTGAGGAACCAGGCCGCACAGCAGGAAATGAGCAGCGGGCGGGCGAGCGAAGCTTCGTCTGTATCTGCGGCTGCTCCCCAGCGCTGGAGTCACCGCCTCTGCTCCACCTCAGGTCATCGGGCGTTAGATTCTCATAGGAGCACCGGTCCCTGGTGCCGCAAAGGTCAGGGACCGCTGCCCTATGCTGTACTTTACATCCCATGGCTGTTCTGTAACTACCAATTCGTACTTCTTACTCTCTTGCCTACATTCTTGTTAAATATACATATTTTTAAGGTTCTATTATGCACTCAAGGGTCATTTAGTAGCCATTTTTTGGTCTGAATACTCAAGAGCACCAAGTAGCTAAGAATATTTAGAGAGAGAAAATGTATTTCATGTAAAAGCCACAAAATTCAGAACCAAGAGGTGAAACTGTGAAGACCACAGGTAAAAGTGTGGCGAGTCTGCGTCAACCAGCAAAGCAGCTCTCAAAGCTCTGGAAGGTTCCTGCTAACACAACGTCTGGGCGCCAGCTCACGTACGGAAAGTCCCCGAATCTGGCCACTGTGTCAAGGACCAAAGGTTCTTCTGACGAGTCCCACTGCAGCCGCAGACAAGGACCGATGCCTCCGACATACACTAGGTTCACCGCGGACTACGCGGATGAAACAGAACCGCAGGAGAGTTGCAAACAGCAGCTAAAGCATGAAGAGGGTCTGCTTACCGTGCCCGCACCCCGCGCTGGAAGCCGGCCTACGGACACCACTCCCAAGTACACCGGGTCCGTTATACGAGCAACTGTGTCTGCGAAGGGAAGCAGGGCTTGTCGTGGACGGGGACTGACTCCCATCTCCCGCCTGACAGGCTGACGGCAGCTTTGGAAGGAGAGAATGGGAGCCGCAGGCGACAGCAGGACCAGGAGCCCACGACAGGGCAGACGGCGCTGCGTCCTGGTCGTTGGCTGGGTGAGTTTCCAGGGCAACCACGAGAGCCAGCAGTCCAACGAGAAACGCTGGGGTGGCCGGCAGGCTGGGCAGCAGCTTTGCTCCCTCCAGCATGGTCAGAGGGACTGAACCTCACGGAAGTGAGGGGGAGCGTGGTGGGGACACACCCCCAACGAAATCT
The DNA here is from genome assembly GCF_000151845.1 of Pteropus vampyrus. Classification (NCBI taxonomy): domain Eukaryota; kingdom Metazoa; phylum Chordata; class Mammalia; order Chiroptera; family Pteropodidae; genus Pteropus; species Pteropus vampyrus. The sequence continues at coordinate 403,949 of NW_011889119.1, forward strand.
CTGTGGGTCTGCAGAGCCAGCCGCCAAGGGCGGGACTTGTCACCCAGGCCTCCACAGTCCTTCAGAAAACCATCGGGAACGTGCAGACATGCGTGAGGCCACGTCTCCCAGCACAGCCAGCCTCCCGTCCGTCAGCCCAGCAGGGCGGGTGGCAGAGGAGACTCAGAAGGACAGGGCATGTGCAGCAGGGAGTGCCATGACGACACATGGCTGGCAGAGACGGGGGACCAGAGCGGAGGAGCCTGACTCACCGGGTGTTCGCTCACGCGGGGCGTCCCGTTTCGGGACGTGGTTAAACGAGGCCACATCTGCAAATTATCTACCGCAGCGTCTGACCACGTGGGGAGCCGACGGACACGCGACCTCCTGCTCGGGTCACCTAAGCGGCCGCTCCTGCTGCTGCAGCACAACCCCGCCCGCCTCTGTCGTGTGTCACTCCCCCTAAGTGGGACGCTAGTTGCCGCAGCATTAAGACTAGATAACGACTAGGAAGCCAGTGAACGGAGGCCTGGAGGGTCTAGGGGGAACCGACCTCACGTTACCGGCAGCCTCCAGGACCCACCCGGAGACCAGAACGTGGGGGCCAGCACGTCCCGCCCTGCCCCGAGCTGCCAGTGGCCACCTGCCGTCCCCCGACGAGCGTCTTCTTCACTTACATTTTATCCCACCAAGGTCAGCGTCTGAGAGGGAAGCACAAGAAGAAGTGCCAGGGCCCCGGGAGCGTCTGGGCCACGGGTGCCCTCAGGGACCCATGGGACGCCTGCCAAGGACGAGCAGGCTCCCTCATGCACCCACCTGCGGAAGCCCTGGAGTCAGCCAGGATCCCTGAGAATGGATTAGACAGAACAAAACAAACAAACAAAGAAACACATACACGAGAAAACACAAAGAACAAAAACAAACAAAAACAAACAAACAAATAAGGCCGGACAGTTATCCTAAAACATTTTCCCTTGACAAACTGCCAACTTTCAGGAAAATTAATCAAGTTCTGCCTTTGAAGAATGTTTTGTTCTCAAATATGCCTTGGACTTTATTATAATTTCATTTTATGAAGCGTCACAGATATGCTGTAAGAAGTCTCTGCTCCGTTGTCCTTCGAAACAAAACGAATTCTCCCTGCAGTTTCCCCACATCGGTCACCTGACCTGCCCCACAGTGGTGGCTGCACAGGGAAATTCACATCTCTGAGGGGACCTTGTGCTCGTCACGCGCGTGGCTTTATATTCTGACAATGCTGTGAGGCAGCTGCTGTCTCCTCAAGGTTCTGGGAAGTGACCGCCTTGTGCACGCAGCACTGGGGCTGAGGCGAGGTGCCCACCAGGCCAACCCTGAGTGCTGTGCACGAGAGTGTGCGGGGCGTGGTGCTGGTGTCAGGAGACAGCAGACCAGGTCTCTGACCTTCTCTCCTGGACCCTTCCAGAGAGCCCTCCTGCTGACCAGAATGAGACCTGCACGACACACGCTCAGCTGGGGACCGTGACACCTCAGGCCACTTCAGCGCAGCCGTGATCACGGCAGAAATCTGTGAAGAACTGTGCAGACTTCAAGCGCTTTGTAAATATCTGCCGACCTTCCCCTGACGACCACGTGGAAGAGTTCAGTTATCTTACCCATTAAGATGATCGAGAGTGACAAGGACAGATGCGGCACGATTCGAGCTGTCCCCACTCAATGGCCAGTGGAAGACCGGGGACACTTGTTTATGCTGCTTTCATTTACGTTTTTATGGATCACTTAAATGATGCTCAGTAACCCAAACACTAAGTAGACGAGAAATGAATCCTCGTGCGATAATGGCGGCTTAGTAGCTAAACGCACGTCACCCAGTCCTGCCCGTCCTCCTCAGCGGAGGTCTGCACACGACCGGGACGGCGCGCGCGGCACGCGTCAGCACCTGTGTCGTGACAGACGGAAGCACTGTCCTTCCGAAGAACGGCCTTTGCACGTAAGGTGGCAGCCCGCGCTCAGCGCAGTGGGCCGTGGACAAGAAGCCCCGCCCTCAGAAGTGCCCGACAGCAAAGCAGCCCCGCCCGGGGGAGGGGACGAGCCCTCTCGGGTTGCAGGACTGAAGCATTTGCATGTTTCTGTCGTTGACCACGACACTGAGCTTCGTGGAGACAGAGAAGGCCGGCCCCAGGGGGCCTCGACACCTCGTCCACCCGCCCGTCTTTGCATGCGAGGACACGGGCTGACAAAGCTCTGGTGGCCCAAGGTCCCTGCGTAAAGCCGGCCAGAACCCCCGGCTCTCTGTGCTGTGGTTTAAAGCGCTCCCTTGGGAATCCCGGGAAGCGCCCTCCTACGACGCAGGCGCAGGCGGAAGGGCTCGAACACTGCTGCGTCGGGGACACGTGCGGAGCCACTAAGTGCCGGAGGACCGCTGCGTGCGTCCAGCACTCTCCTCCACAGGGACTCTGGAGCCAAGCGCCACCCCACAGGGAACAGTGCCCCATGTGCTCCGGGAGCCGGACCACCACTTCACACGTGACCCAGCCTCACCTTCGCGGTCCCCCCATCGACTCGCGAGCAGTGAGGACACAGCCCCGGGCGCGAGGATGCAGGAGAAGCCGGAACACAAGTGCACCGGGCTCCGCCCGCACGGGCTTCCCGCGGGGCCATCGGGGCTGCGTTTCGAGGGGCCCGTCTCTCCACGTAGAGCCTGTGCCGTGTCCCCAGACGATTCGGCCTGGCAGGCCTGGCAGGCCCCAACCCGGGGCCCCAGGACGGCGGGCAGCAGCTCGCCTCCCACAGACGACCCCCGCTTCAGGGAGCTGCACAGAAACAGGAGCGAGGGACACGGTCCCCTGACGACCCTTCCTAAGGCGGCAGCCTGCACCGAGCCTCGAGGGCCTCGGAGACGGCTGCAGACACAGGGGCACTAGCAGCACGCGGGGACCACCTCGGGGCTGCAGAGGACAGCGAAGGCCGGGCCTGCACCCACAGGGACAGGTCTTGAGACCCGGAGACCCTCACATGGCAAACTCCCCTAGGGCATCTATTTCTCTGGAGAGAACGTCACTTTGCAGCAGACTCGTCTCCTACGCCCCTGGCCGTCACCGCCTCAGCACGCAGGTGGCCCTCGTTCATGGGTGGTGTTCTTTCTGCAGAGGCAGCGCCTGGCGCCTCATGACAACCCGCAGGAGCTTGTCCCTGGGCACGCGGCACGCGGCTGCCTCCCAGGGTCCAGCGCAGACTCTCTGTCCCCAGAGGGGAGAGTCAGGTGGGAGCAGGAGGAGCGAGCACACGACGCCCTCCGGTCCCCAGGCGTGAGACAGCAGTGGCCGGCACCCATGTGCACTGCGGGACCGCCGTGAGCCGAGCGCGGGTCTGACGGTGCCGCGTGCACCGGGTCACCAGTCACACAAGCTCCCCGGGGGACAAGTGCCGCTGCTGTGCCTGCCCTGCAGACGGGAATGCTGAGACTCAAGGGAGTCACGTGGCGTGCCCGCCCTCGGTCCCCAGGAGGCATCAGAGCTGGACCAGCGCAGGGGGCTGGCCAGAGCAGGCGAGGTGGGCACCCAGGACATGCGTGGCCTGGAGATGGCTTCCTGAAGTGGGGACACTGTCCAGTCTACCTGAGAACAGCGAGAGGTGGAGGACACACCCGGGGTAGCGAGACCTACTGCACTTCTGCTCAGCATGAAAACTCAGACGCCCCGCGGGACGAGGACCCACAGGACAGGTGAGCTCAGAAAGCAACACACAGAACTAACTGTCCTTAACCGGAAGAAGCTTCCAGCAGTCCTGCCTGAAGAAAGAGGTTATGATGTGAGACGGTGTCATATTGTGAGTACCAGCGACCTGGAGTTTCGGCCCAAGTCACCCCACCATGCGCCCCCTGTGGAGACAAACCCGCCCACCATCTGCACATAGTATCAGTGACCTGCGGACCAGAAGCACGTGTGGACCTAAGCTGTCCTTAGACGGACGTAAGGTGGGAGGTGTTCTTTAAGGCAAATTTTAAGGAAAGAAGGATTTTGTTTTCTCAACACCCTGAGCTGGGCGGGGTTACAGGGAGGCAGCACAGGAAGTGCCATCTTGTAACTGAGAAGATCCAGCTTTTTGGCAAACAAGTCGTAAATCATGTTACCTATCCAAATCCTGAGTGACACGTTTTTAAGCGCTTTAGTAAGAAATTACTTTCTGATTATGACACTCACTCATTGAACGTGCATCTGGTTTCAGCACATTGACAGGTGCGAGCTCTCATCCCCACAGTCGCTTTCGGAACAGTGACCTCACTCCAGAAAGACACCCACAGCCAGGGCAGGTGCTCCCCTTTGTCCCCCATCCTGAAAACCACGACCCTACTCCCCGTGACTCTGGCCCTTCCATGTAAGCGAAGGAAAACATGCGTCCGGTTTCTTCCGACTGCCCTGCTGTCCAGGTTCACCCTTTGCCCTTTCTGCTGCTGGACAACATTCCATTGTGTCGAAACCCACACTGTTGTCACCCACTGTCCCCTTGATAGACACTGGAACGGTTCCCGCTATTTGGCTATTACGAATAACACTACTGTGCACACTTGTGTGCAAGCTTGTGCGTGGGTGTTTGTCTTTATTCCCCTTGGGGGCCTACGTAGGAATGGACCGCTGTTCCTTCGGTGACTGCGTCTGACGCTTTGGGGACTGCGAGCCATGTCCCATAGTGACTACCCCAGCCCACACTCCAGCAGCAACGTCTGAGGGTTGCGATTTCCCCACATCGCACCAACACCTGTCCTCGTCCGTGCATTTCAGGTACCACAGCCACGCCGGTGTGCGTATGACCTGCATTTCTCAGTGGCCTTTGTCGAGGGCCTTTTTCCATGCTTAGCGGCCATCTCTCTGGCAAGTTTTCACGTCGACATTGATGGCACTGCTTCCTCGAGCAACACTTAATGTAATTCCCAAGGTCCTTAAGTGACTTTAAGATCCTACAATAACATCAGATCGAGTTAATAAATGAGAAATCTTTGGTTACCTAGACAATTTAAAATAAATCAAAATTCAGAAGGGCAACAGGTCAGGTTTCATGCCTACTGTTTCTTTTCGTACAGGTTCGATGAAGATGACAAAATGAACCCTTGTGTGCGATACGTTAAAGTAATCACATCTGAGAGCTTACTCAAGAGCTTTACAGCACCTCCGTCCAAGTACGTGGAGACTACGCATGCGCAGCAGCTGTGGCACAGTCGACAGGCCGAAGGAGCTCCTGCGCGGGAGGACAGGCGACACCACGCTGGCACGGGCGGGTCCACCTGCTCTCGGCCGCGACCCACAGGGCTGGCCCCGGAGCTAAAGCTCCAGGATGCTCTCACCAAAAGCTAAGTGTTGTTCTTTAACATGCTCCTCATTTCCGAAAGAGCTGGTTTTCTTTATAATTAATCTACCTTCTGAAACATTCATTTTCACGTTGGATATTATTAAACTGGATCATGAGGCAGCCACACAACATCCCTTGCCGTGTGGCATTTATGTCTCGACCTTACCCAGTGACCCTATGCTCTGAGTTAGAGCACACGGCCTTTGTCTACATCTGGCTTACAGTCAGTCAGTTAGCAAAACCCTCTACTTCCTGCTGCTCATGAAGAAGCCCTTGTCACCACTTCTCTATTCCCACCCTCCACTTCGCTCTAATTCTGCAATCGGAAATCAAACGCTCTTTCTCTGGTAGCTCCTACGAACCCCTCAGAATTCAGTGAAAACATCCTGTGAGAAAATCTTCATACAAATTATAAACTAATGAGCTGTCAGAAGAACATAAGCGTGACGACACCTATAATAATTAGAAGTTGAAGGGATGCTTTCGCAGATATTAACCTCGGCAATCTCATTAATGCTCACATTTAAATTCTAGTCATGCGAACTACCACGCACCTCTTAACAATCAAACCTTCAGGTAGACTGCAGCCCTGGTGGCACAAGCGAGCATTCTGGAGAAAATACAGCACACGCTGACTGGCCTTGTCAGCTCAGCTACTCATCACAATGATCAAGTAGCAAACAAAGTTTCTTTACCAAGTCCCATCAGTTTTCATGACAACTTAGGCATTTTTACGGCTTCAATAAGAGTCTGCCCCCTCCCCTCTTCCAGAATAAACAAAAATACTTGGATAAACAAATATTTGCAACCATGACAATGACAGAATCTTGAGATAAATTTCTTCTTTCAAGTTTCCCATAATTTTGAGATAGTTTAAAATGCAAACTTTTAGAAGAGCAAAATATTCTGTGCACGTAACTGGAGGTAGCACCTTGGACAGCTCCTGGCACAGCCTTGACACCTAGTAAATATCTGTTAGGTTACTGAAAAGGATTAGTACGAATTGAGACAAAGTTCATGAATGCAATAATTACCGAAAGTACTAAAAGTGCGCTCACCCTTTCAAACATGAATGTGCTGCGCACCTACCCGGGTCTCCAACCCACCCCGGGAACAGACGCTGTGAAAAGACGCAGGCAAAGATCCCCCTGCGGCATTCCTTCAAACACTGCACGTGTCAGAGAAAGGTGGAGATCCTACAGATTATCTGAATCACGCTTGAGGCAGAAATTGAATGTTATAAATAATGCATTAGAAAAAAAGAAACATGGAAATGTATTTACAATACAAATGTTAAGTTAAAAATTACAAAACGGTATGTATGTTCTTCCCCAATTTACATAATCTATGTATAGAAAACATGAATAAAATAAGAATCTAAAAAATAACTGATTCTTTCTGACAGAAGATGTAGATGAGTTTTTCCCTTGGCTTACCTTAATCTCTTAATCATTCTACCAGTTTTTCTATAAAGAACGTATAGAGTAATGCTCAAATGTACAGGTCAAGTTTACGTTTACCTTTTATTCTGCAATTTACCAACTGTGTTATATTTCTCTTCACACGTTTCTCACCTGTGTAACAGAAAACGTTCCTGTCTGTAAAAGGTGTTGGGAAACTTACATGAGATGATGCCAGCGACGTGCCCAGTAAACAGCACTGCTTCACGCGTGACTTACGTAAGCGAAAGGCTGAGGAAAGTGACTGACATCAAACACTTCCCTCTGAAAATTGCTCCACTGTAAATCTGTGTCCCTACCAAATTCTATCGCATTGAAGACGCAAACTGAATTCTGTCACGTGGTATTTCTCCGTTTCTGGTAACATGGTATCAAGATCACAAGATTAACTTCAGCCAGGCACTAAGAGTGCGGCATGAGCCAGCACCGAGCCGGCACCGAGCCACTGTTCTGGACCAGTGGACTTGCTCTGGATGACTTTCCTGCATCCACTGGCCGTCAAGCCCCAAGGCACTCACAGCAGGTGCCGGGGGCACACAGGACATCGTGAGAACCTGATGCAGAGGCCAGAGGGGATGCACTGCCATGACTCGTCCATCTGTCTTATTTTTGATGCTTTTCTAAAAAGAAGTTATGAAATGCTGTTGCACCGGGTAGTATCGTCCACGGCTCCTGCTCTCCTGCTGGCAGAACGAACAGCGCTCTGGCTCCTCAGCCCGTGGAACACCAGGTGGCCTGCGGGCTCCGCGCTTCCAGGAGAGGGCGCTGCTCCCTGCGGGCCTGTGCCCTCTGGGCGGCCAGCACTCAAGAAAACAGCCTCCAGCTCTCGCCACCTGGAGCCCGACTGTGTCCCAGGCTTCACTCCAGACCTTTCCAGGTCCCTGAACTGGCCTGACGACCATTCGGACATTTGAGATTTTTCACTGGGATGGAGAAAGGGGGGGGGGGGGGGGGTCAGGAAGGAGACAAGTGGAGAAGAGAAAGACCTTCCAGAAAGAACAAAGCTAGAACGCAATCCAGTGACAGAAAGCGCAGACTCAGCCTCACTCCACACGTGCATGTGCATGGGCACGCGCACGTGTCCGCACTGTGTGCATGGGCACTGGGCTGGCGCCTGTCCTGGCCTCCTGAATGTCGGTCCGGGGGCGGTCCCCCAGCTCTTTTCCTGTCCTGGGTCCCCTCTCGTGCCCGGGGCCACCCACATGCTGGCAGCTCTCCGGTGTCCGTCTCCAGCACGGCCTGGCCACGCACGTGCTAGAACATCCCACAGGTGACTTCAGCGCAGCGCTGTCTGAAGCTGAATTCCTGCTTCCCACCCCAGATGTGATCTCCCTGTCCCCTGCAAAGTGGCAGCTCTGTGCTTCCGTTTGCTTGGGCCTGACACCCAACTTGCCCCGGACACTCGTCCCTTCCTCGAACCACAGTCCTTCCCACAGGCAGTGCCTGGCAGCGGGACCACCGACTCACTGTGGCCGGCACGCCCTACCGTCACCGGCCTGGATGTCTGCCCAACCGCACCCATCACCTGCACACTCTCCACTGCAGGGACACTCCTCTGCTCACAACCCCCAGGTGTCCCCTGCGTCACTCACCATAAAGACAAGGTCCGCCTATGACCAGGTGGCCACCCCTGACCTGGTTCTCCGACTGCTCGTGTTTCTTCCTGTGCAATGAACCCGCCGGGGTCTGTATGGCCCGCCCTTCGCCTCACGGACATCTTTTCAGAGGGCACTTCCAAGACCACCCTTTCCTGTTACTAGTTTGTGTCACCCCCCACCACCACCACCAGACTGCATGCTGGACGGCAGTAGGGGCTCCCCGGCTCTAAGGCACTTCCCTAGTGCCCCAACAAGCCCTGGCATGTAGGGGCACCACAAGCACTTACTGGGTAAGCAGTCCCGGGAGATAAAAATCCAAGGTAAGGACAGGGTGCCAGGTGGGACAGAAGACCTTGTCAGCAGGTAACTGCAGTGTGCCATGGCGAGCTGCACAGAGATCTGGCGCCCACGAGTTACCTGACGTTGGACAGACCAAGCGACCTTCTGCCTCTGTCCTCGGCCCCATCGCTGGTCTGGGCTCCTGCCTGCAGCACACTCATCTTCCCGGCTCACGCGCTGCTCTGGGTCCCGTCACTTCGCTGAGGAGCAGCCCCTGGGTCTCCGGTCGCTGCGAACAGGTGGCTGACCGGCCTCCCACGCTCAGGAAGCGAACGCGAAGCAGACGCGGACGTGGACATCCGCCACAGCGCCCCAGGCTCGGGCGGGGGGCGGGCCGGCCGGGCCCTGACGGTGCAGCAGGCGCCCCGGCATCGCTCCTCTCTCTTTCCCCCGCCCCCATTTTCAAGCAATAAGGTGTGACAGGTAATGACTGACAGTCACTTATTTATCAAGAGCCGTTTGCAGAGACCTGAGCTCAGCACCCTGGGAGACCACAGAGAGGCTCTGCTGTGCTCTGGGACATACGACCCCGCTGGCCCCACATTCCACAAGGCTCCGCGAGCAGCGAGCAGCGGGGCTGGGGGCTGCGGGCGGAGCGGCGGGTGGGCGGCTGGCCCTCCTTCCCGCGGATGCCGGGCTCCAGGCGGCAGCGGCGGCGCTCGCCTCCCAGGACGCCGCTCTGTGAGCTCTGGGGACTTGAGCCTGAGGGACCGGGCTGGTCCCTGACATCCCCTTCTGCCCTGCCGGTTCGCGCCATGTCTCCAAGTCCAGGGAGTGCTGAGCCCTCGGCCCTCTTCTACGCCTCGCCCCGGCTACGGGCAAGGGGCCACGGCAAGTCCGGGCAGGGGGCCCGCGGGCGCAGTCTGTCTTGCGCCGTCTGGGGTCCCCTCACTGAGGAGCGGGACAGCCCGCCAGCACAGGTCCCCCAAGCAACGCGGTTGCTCCTCGCGGGCCGATGACACCCGGGAGGACGGGGTCCCGGGGAAGACAGGCGCCGCTGCAGGCGGAGGGTCTCGTCCCCCACCCCGCCGCCCGCGCCCGCCAGGTGGCGCTGCCTGCGCGGCACTGCTGCTGGTCCCTGGCCCGGCCTCTGCTGTCACCCAGGCTGAGACGGAGCCTCCAGGTGCATCGGGAACCAGAAGAGCGCTGGGAGGCAGAGCTGCTCGCTTGTCCCTCGGTGATGTGCCTCCCAAAGGGGATGAACTCGGCCGCGTCCGGGGAGGCGTCCGACACGCAGGGCAGATGACAGCGGCTTGCTGTGCCTCTTTCGTTTGTTTCAGTTTATTCGGTTCCCAAATGTCATGAAAGAGCAAACCAGACTGATGACTGAAGGGCACACTGCAGCCCCACTGGGGACGCTTGAAGAAAGTCCGGTCTTACAGATCTGACCTCAGCCTCCGTAAGTCACCGCGTGCTTTGCTGGGCCACAGAGCACAGGCTGCTGGCAGCATCGCCAGGCTGTGTCCCTTGCCCTTTTCTACCTTGGGCCACAGGCTCCCAATTGGGCTGCCCCCTCCCCACACGTGGGGACATGTGTCAATGTCTGGGGACATGTCTGCTGTGACTGGGAGGGACTGTGGTGCCGGCACCTGGCTGGTAGGGGCCAGGGCTGGACACCCCACAACAGAGACACAGCCCCAAACACCAACACGCCTTCCCTCAGAACCACCAACTCCCACTGATTCCTCAGAGTTCAGTTAGATAACGTGGAAACCATTTAGGAAACTGCATGCAACGCAGCAAGTTCTCAATCCACCACAGTCACCAGCTACATGATACCTAAAATTCTGTTGCGTTTCTCTCTGTGTCTCCCTGAAACTGAGTCCTCCTAAATGGGATTCGGGTCTGGAGCCCGAGAGTTCAGCAGAACCCCAAATGCTGGACTTCGCTCTACTGCTCAAGGAGGTGCCGCAGCCTGTGAAGAGGCCGCCCCTTCTCCCGCCTGTCTTTTAACTGCTACTGATCTCACATTTCACTCCACCCAGAAACAGACGAAAGAAACCCTACCGAGTCATCCACTGTCCTGCACACTGTGTGAGCACTAAAAATTAGCATTATTCTCAGAGAGCACTAGATTATGCAGGCAAAGCCCAGTAAAAGTTCCAGGAGATCAGGCACATTATCAATTAGGATCAAGTAAACTGTCAGGTCCGGCCAGAGGAGGGCGTTGCGCTGGCCTCGCCTGCGGGCACAGCTCAGACACTGACTCCTGTCAGTAAAGGTCCTGCTCAGGCGCCGGGAAGACACAGCACCTGAGCCACAGCTGCAGTGGGATTCAGGGCACTTCCACATTGCGCCAGCCACGCAGTGTCCCAGGAGCCGTGTGTGGCATTCCTCCGACCTCCCACCCCCTGCCCCCCACACCCGCCTCCCGCACCCGCACCCGCACACAGAAGGGGCGCTGAGAGGCACAGCGCGAGGGCCTGAGCGCCGGCTCACTGGCGCACGCGCACTGAGTGAAAGGAAGGAAACTGGCCGGGGTCCCAGAGCGCCGGGCAGACGAGCGGCCAGTCCCAGTCTCCCTGCGACCCAGACGCTTCTCACGTCCTTGCCTGAAACACGGGGATCTCTACAAACCCATGTGAGTGCAGACTGTTGTGCAGTGAAGATTAAGAAAGGAAGAGAGAGAAAACTAAAAAAAAAAAAAAAAAAAAAAAGCCTGGAGAAAACTGGACGATGTCCTCTGTCAACTTCCCAACAAAGAAGCTGCTACAGAAATGCTCTGCCCGCCCTCCCTGGACTCTGCAACCCGCCGGGTGCCGCTCAGCGGGCTTCTAAAAAGGAAAATCCTTGCACAGACACGGATGTACTTTAAATGCTGGCGTTTTCAACTCCTCTAGGGCGGCGGTCCTGACCTTTGCGGCACCAGGGACCGGTGCTCCTCTGAGAATGTAACACCTGGTGATCCCAGGCGGAGCTGAGGCGGTGACACGGCGCTGGGGAGCGGCTGCGGACGCAGATGGACCTTCCCTGGCCTGCTGCTCCCCTCCTGCTGTGTGTCTCGTCTGACAGGCCACGGACCGTCTGTGGCTCAGGATTTGGGGATCCCTGTTCTAGAGAACTGAGCAAGTTAAAAAGAAAGATGAGAGGTAACAGAGGGAAATGAGGGCTACCGCTCTGAGCTCTCGAAGCCTCATTGTTTCCTGAGTTCAAAATTTCAAGCTGCTAGAAAACAGAAAATGTGCAGTCTAACCATGAACGCTAAAGCGCGGTACACGTCATTCAGTCAAAGGACATGCCACTTTTCAGAGGGTCTAGAAACTCTTCTCTACAGGTCGATGACCGAAAATTGAGGGCTGCTCCCCAATGACAGACGTGGAGGAAACAGACGCCCGAGAGCACACGCGCGGGGGCGGCGCGCGGGGGACGGTCAGTGGGCAGAGCGTCCCCGCGGAATCCTTGCCGGACAAATGCTGGCCGCACTTTTACCAGTAAGTCAGATAAAGGAAAAACAGAAACAGAAGCCATGGTTCTAAGGGGACAGTCTGGGCACTAAACCATAATTCTCCCTCACAGAAGTTTCTGTCGATAAAATGCCCATGAAGAAACTGTACGAAAGGAGAAACTGCAAGGGGAGAAGAGTAGAAAAAGAACTTGGCCTTGAACTCGTCCCACCCAAGTGCATACAGTGTGTCAGGTAAATATGCAAGAATTATTTGCCACCCAGCAGATCAGCCACAAAATATTTTATCATCATCAGTCACACATTTCACCTTCCTAATGAGGGCAAAGTATGTAACATAGTTAAAGACCAACTGGTATCCCGGCCCGAGCAAATCCCAGATTTGTAGAAAGAGAGTTGCATTTCTATTTGTAATCTCAGGATTAACCATTTCAGGGAGATTTCAATGTTTTCACCGTTGGTGTTCAACACAGGAAAACAGACTTAGCTTGACGTCCTGAAGAGTTCAAGATGAGAAGTTACAGCACACTTACTCAAATGCTTCCACTAACATCAGACCGTTTTAATCTAATCAATAAATAATTTTCACTAAGCAGCTTAATTGGAGATGTCCTGTTAGTTCTCCCGTGCTACCTCAGGTGGACTGTCTCTCACTGGACGTGAGGCAGCGCAGTCCAATGGAGTCCACTCTCCAGCTGCCCTATCCAGCGGAGGGGCTACCGGCCACGTGGCTCCTGCACATGGGACACATGGCCAGCCCAAACTGAGACGTACCACCAATGAAAATACACACTGGATTTCAAAGACTTAGCATAAGAAATGCAATGTGTCTCCCTGAACAGTCTTCTACTGCTGACACGTCGTGCGGGGAAGAGCTAACAGCAGGCCCGATATCACCAGGCATCTCCGCAAAGCAGCTCCCTTCCTGCAGCCATGGAGAAAAGGCGTTTGGAGGAAACCCATGAATCTAGACCAGAGTTCTAAACAATACAGCATCACTTCTGCTGTGACCTCAAGCTAGCTTTGGTTACATACGTCCATGGTCTGAGTCAACAGTGAAGAACAGGCTGCTGTGACAACACCTGGAGGCGACCCACGCAACGGCGTGCTGGCCAACGCTGAACACGACGTGTGTCCTCTCCAAAAAGGACAACCTAAGCGCATCCTGTCTCCATCCGAACATCGGCCCCCAAAGGCCAGAGCACCTTTCTAAGTGATGATGCGTTCACACCTGAACATCAGCAGCACCAACCTCGGGCTTGTGACTGAGCCTCGGCGGACGCTGTCTAGAGGTCTTGCAGAGAACAGGACGGAAGAGCCTGGGGCTCTGTGAGCGCGCGCTGGTATTTAGGGATGTTCACAGAGAATGTCACCGCACCATGGCTGCCCCACGCAGCAACAGAAGCCTGACTACGAGCTCTGCGGCCTGCAGAAAATTTTAAAATAAGTCAGGCATTTGGAAAGGGCAGCAGTGACTGCACGCTGGCATCGTGTGAAATGTGAAATGGCTTTGGCAAATGGCCCGACATGGTGGAGGGGCCTGACCGGGACCCTCTCGCACGCTGCAGGACGCGTCTCCCTGGCCACAGCTTCTCCGGTGGAAAACTCTGTGGGAACGTATATTAAATGTTCTCTCTGATCCTATTTCCCAAGTTGGCAAAACGCATTTGAGCAGTGGCACACCCCCTCCCAGCACGTGCTCCTGGCGGGTGAAAGTCTCCAGAAGCGGTTTCTGTTTCAATGGTATTGCTCTTAGCTGCCAGCCAGGCTCATGTCTGTGAACAAACCGAAGCCCTTCGAAAGCGAGCCCACGGCCCCGGACAGCGGCTGTCCTGAGACGCCCTGAAACAGCAGAGCAAATGCCCTTCCAGGGCTCGTGTGTCACCCAGTTCCTTCCGTCTTTACCTTTTCCACTTTAGAAACAGGTGTGACCCCCTCAAACCAAGGCCTCCTGCGGCCTCCAGCTGTGTCCCTGGGGGAAGCCAGCACCCGGCTGCCCACTGCGTTCAGAGCCCTGCGCCTGGCGTGTGCGCCCACAGCTGCCGCTCCTCGCCCGCTGTCACCTGGCTCTGGGTGGACCGAGGCCCCACCCCTCACTCGGAGGACACTGCTCCAGCCCCAGCACAGCCCAGCTGCCCCCTCAGGCTGCAGGTTGGGGCCGCCAGGAAAAGCCCTCAGTCCTTTACACAAACTTCCTACTCTGATTCTCAAAACATTCCCAATTTCCCAGAAATACTCAAAGCGATGCCTGCATTCTACGCAGCCCCCCTGCTGGCGCCAGGCGAAAATGAGGCGGGAGGTGAGACGGGCACACCTGCAGCCCAGGAAAGCACGCGGCCGCTTCTCGGCTTCAGGAAGCTCAGTGGAAGGGCAGCGGCGAGCGAGGATGGCTCTGCCCGGGCGGGGTGGGCACGGAGTGGGGCGGAGCACGTGGGCCGCCAGGGCGGGCAGGCGGCACAGCAGGACCGCGGCGGGAGCAGAGCGCGGAGTCTGCCGGGGCGGCCCACAGAGCACCAGGGAGCTGCGCCGACGGGCACCACGCCTCGTGTGCCACACGCAGTCTTCACTGCGCGTCGTCACCACGTCGGAAAGGCTCAGGTGAGACTGAGTGTTCTGTATTTCATTTAACCCAAAATATCCAAAATAGTGTCGTGTCGACCTGCAGTCCACATACAGGATGCTGAGACCCTTTACGCTGTGTCCACGCACCTTCACGTCCGGGTGCAGCGTCCACTGGGCACGCCTCACTGGGACTCGCAGGGTGTCCACACATGCCGGTGGCCTTCAGAGAAGCAAGCAAAGTACACGCACGTCCAGATGAAGCCTTGGGGACATGACTTCGTCACCAATCTTCATCCACGGCTAACCCCTTGGGAGACATGTGACTTCCAGGCAGGAAGGGACTGCAGACCTCCAGGCAGGGAAGCCAACAGGATGGAGAAGACAACATCCACACATCCCCATGGAACTGTCACCTGCACCAGCAGGAACTGCCAAGTCCACCTCCGCAAGTGGTTAGGGACGAATGTCACACTCAACTGCACAAAAGCACGTGGTCCGCCAGGTTTGAGGTTCAGTGCCCGTGGAGAAGAACCCCTTCCCTCGGTTTCCACAGAAATCAAGTAAAGATATATCCTTAGACACTCTCACACCGAACGATTTGAGACGTTAGAGAGAAAAGACCACACAAACGTCGAGAACTCTGGAACTCAGCTGTGCTGGGAAAGGCCACCATGAGACGAGAATCACGTGGCAAGGACAGCGGGGCCTCTGAGCGCCGGGCTGCCTGCTCTCATTTATCCATAAACGACTCCACCCAGGGCAAGGCGGCAGCCCTCGCCCCCAAACACTGTCTCTCCTAAGAGCTGGCACACGTGGCTTTGACACCTCTCCGAGCTATATACCTATACGCACCTCTGCCTATACCTATGAACAACGTGAAGTGATGATGAGTCCCTGGGCTCTGGCACCGGCCCCAGCGCACGCTGTCCCTAGTCGCACAAAGAGCAGCTGCGTCCAGCGCGCCCAGCGCGCCCAAACGCGCCTGCGCACTCGCGTCCCCACCGCCCTCCTGGCTGCGCAGAAACTGAGCAGGGGCGCCCACCGGAGCCTAAAGGGATCCATTCGAAGGGCCCCGCTCCAGCCAGGAGGCGCGAGGAGAACCCACAGCAGGCCACGTGCCAGGCTCGGCTTCTCTTTCCCTGCACCCCGTGGCCCGTGGCAGCGCTGGCCCCCTCTGAGGGCGCACGAACCCTCACAACGTGAGGATGTGCCACTCAGAGGCCCCATGAGCAGCAGGATGGGGGCAAGTTGCAGACAATGTTCGGGCCAGAAGCTGGGTCACAACGTGACATCGCCACTTTGCGATAACGTGCAAACTATCCCCTCTGAACGAGGGGACAGCGGCCCCCACCGTGGAGGGCTTCTGTGAGAATCAGAGGGGACAACCCTGGTGCCGACCTTCGCAGACTGCCCCAGCCACGGCCTGCAGGGCGGGGACGCCGGCCTGACTCTCGGCCCTCGCTACTGTCCCCAGGGACCCCCTAAACTCTTCAAGGTTAAATCCTGGCCTCATTTTCTTCCAGCCTCTTGCCTTAGTTACCAACGTTTTCTTCACCTTAAGAAATGACTTTTAACGTTCCTCCTGCGCCTTTCAGATACGCAGCACCGTATCACCAACCACAGTCGCCGCACGGGACCTTATTCCCAGGATGTATCTATTTTATACCTGGAAGTCTGTAGCCTTGACCCCCTCACCCATCCGCCCACCCCCACCCCAGCCTCTTGCAACCACACATCTGTTGTCTGTGCCTATGAGCGTGGTCTGGTTTGGGTTTCGATTCCACGTGTGAGTGAGATCGTCCACTATTTCTCCTTCACTATCTCTTTCACTTACTTCCCTCAATAAACCACACACAGGGAGACTTCATTCTTTTTAGGGTTGAATAATATTCCTATGAGAGAGGGAAGGAGGGAGGGACATCTTCATCCATCCATCCATCCATCCACGGACACTCAGGTTGTTTCCATAACAGCCTATTGTGAATGATACTGAACGCGCATGGGATGCAGAGATCTTTTCCTGTCAGTGTTTTTGTTCCCTTTGGATAAATATCCGGAAGTGGATTTCTCGATTATATGATGGTTCTATTTTTAATTTTTTTGAGGAACCTCCATACAGTTTTCTGTAGTGGCTGCACCAATTGACATCCCCACCAACAGTGCATGAGGGTTCCCTTTTCTCTACATCTTTGCCCGTACTTGTTATTTCTTGTCTTTTTGATGACAGCCATTCTGACAGGCACGAGGTGACATCTTACTGTGGTTTTGATTTGCATTTTCCTGATTAGTGATGTTGGACATCTTTTCATGTGTCTGTTTGCCATCTGTATGTCTTCTTTGAAAAATGTCTATTCAGATCCTCTGCCCGTCTTTTAATTGAAGGCTTTAGTTGTTTTTTCTGTTTGTTTGTTTGGTTGGTTGTGTTGTTTTTTGTTGTTGTTTAGTTTTCTGTTTTCATGCTACTGAGTTGTGTGTCTGTTACATATTTTGGACGTTAGCACCTCGTCAGGTCTGATTCGCAGGTCCTTCTCCCCATCCAGCGGGCTGCCTTTTCGTTTGCTCATGGTTTCCTTCGCTGTGCAGAAGCTTTTTGGTTCGATGTGGTCTCATGATTCATTTTTGCTTTTGTTGCTTTTGCTTTTGGTGTCAGATCCAAAAAATCATCACCAAGACCAATGCCACGGAGCTTATCGCCTGTTTTCTCTAGAAGTTCTGTGGGTTCGGGTTATACATTCAAGCCTTTTAGCGCATTCTGAGTTTATTTTCGAATATGGTGAGATCGCAGTCATTTCATCCTCTGCATGTGGCTGTCCAGTTTTCCCAGCACCATTTATTGAAGAGTCTGTCTTTCCTCCACTGTATATTTTTGGTTCCTTTGCCTAAAAAAATTGACCAAATGTGTGTGGGTTTATTCCTAGGCTCTTGATTCTGTTGAATTAATCTGTTGAAATCAGGGCTCAGGATCCCTCCAGCTTCGTTCTTTCTCAAGACTGCTTTGCCTATTGGGGGTATTTCGTGGTTCCATTGAAATCTTAGAATTGTACTATTTTTATGAAAAATACCATTGGAATTTTGATAGAAACTGCACTGAATCTGCAGATTGCTTTCAATAGTATAACCATTTCAACAATATTAATTCTCCTAATCCACGAGCATGAAATATCATTCCATTTGTGTCTTCTCTAATTTTTCATAAATGTCTCATAGTTTTCAGTGCACAAGTCTTTTACCTCTTTCCTCCGCAAGTGGTTAGGGACGAATGTCACACTCAACTGCACAAAAGCACGTGGTCCGCCAGGTTTGAGGTTCAGTGCCCGTGGAGAAGAACCCCTTCCCTCGGTTTCCACAGAAATCAAGTAAAGATATATCCTTACACACTCTCACACCGAGCGATTTGAGACGTTAGAGAGAAAAGACCACACAAACGTCGAGAACTCTGGAACTCAGCTGTGCTGGGAAAGGCCACCATGAGACGAGAGTCACGTGGCAAGGACAGCGGGGCCTCTGAGCGCCGGGCTGTCTGCTCTCATTTATCCATAAACGACTCCACCCAGGGCAAGGCGGCAGCCCTCGCCCCCAAACACTGTCTCTCCTGAGAGCTGGCACACGTGGCTTTGACACCTCTCCGAGCTATATACCTATACGCACCTCTGCCTATACCTATGAACAATGT
Source organism: Pteropus vampyrus (assembly GCF_000151845.1). Taxonomy (NCBI): domain Eukaryota; kingdom Metazoa; phylum Chordata; class Mammalia; order Chiroptera; family Pteropodidae; genus Pteropus; species Pteropus vampyrus. Next base: position 422,288 of record NW_011889119.1, read on the forward strand.
GAAGTGATGATGAGTCCCTGGGCTCTGGCACCGGCCCCAGCGCACGCTGTCCCTAGTCGCACAAAGAGCAGCTGCGTCCAGCGCGCCCAGCGCGCCCAAACGCGCCTGCGCACTCGCGTCCCCACCGCCCTCCTGGCTGCGCAGAAACTGAGCAGGGGCGCCCACCGGAGCCTAAAGGGATCCATTCGAAGGGCCCCGCTCCAGCCAGGAGGCGCGAGGAGAACCCACAGCAGGCCACGTGCCAGGCTCGGCTTCTCTTTCCCTGCACCCCGTGGCCCGTGGCAGCGCTGGCCCCCTCTGAGGGCGCACGAACCCTCACAACGTGAGGATGTGCCACTCAGAGGCCCCATGAGCAGCAGGATGGGGGCAAGTTGCAGACAATGTTCGGGCCAGAAGCTGGGTCACAACGTGACATCGCCACTTTGCGATAACGTGCAAACTATCCCCTCTGAACGAGGGGACAGCGGCCCCCACCGTGGAGGGCTTCTGTGAGAATCAGAGGGGACAACCCTGGTGCCGACCTTCGCAGACTGCCCCAGCCACGGCCTGCAGGGCGGGGACGCCGGCCTGACTCTCGGCCCTCGCTACTGTCCCCAGGGACCCCCTAAACTCTTCAAGGTTAAATCCTGGCCTCATTTTCTTCCAGCCTCTTGCCTTAGTTACCAACGTTTTCTTCACCTTAAGAAATGACTTTTAACGTTCCTCCTGCGCCTTTCAGATACGCAGCACCGTATCACCAACCACAGTCGCCGCACGGGACCTTATTCCCAGGATGTATCTATTTTATACCTGGAAGTCTGTAGCCTTGACCCCCTCACCCATCCGCCCACCCCCACCCCAGCCTCTTGCAACCACACATCTGTTGTCTGTGCCTATGAGCGTGGTCTGGTTTGGGTTTCGATTCCACGTGTGAGTGAGATCGTCCACTATTTCTCCTTCACTATCTCTTTCACTTACTTCCCTCAATAAACCACACACAGGGAGACTTCATTCTTTTTAGGGTTGAATAATATTCCTATGAGAGAGGGAAGGAGGGAGGGACATCTTCATCCATCCATCCATCCATCCACGGACACTCAGGTTGTTTCCATAACAGCCTATTGTGAATGATACTGAACGCGCATGGGATGCAGAGATCTTTTCCTGTCAGTGTTTTTGTTCCCTTTGGATAAATATCCGGAAGTGGATTTCTCGATTATATGATGGTTCTATTTTTAATTTTTTTGAGGAACCTCCATACAGTTTTCTGTAGTGGCTGCACCAATTGACATCCCCACCAACAGTGCATGAGGGTTCCCTTTTCTCTACATCTTTGCCCGTACTTGTTATTTCTTGTCTTTTTGATGACAGCCATTCTGACAGGCACGAGGTGACATCTTACTGTGGTTTTGATTTGCATTTTCCTGATTAGTGATGTTGGACATCTTTTCATGTGTCTGTTTGCCATCTGTATGTCTTCTTTGAAAAATGTCTATTCAGATCCTCTGCCCGTCTTTTAATTGAAGGCTTTAGTTGTTTTTTCTGTTTGTTTGTTTGGTTGGTTGTGTTGTTTTTTGTTGTTGTTTAGTTTTCTGTTTTCATGCTACTGAGTTGTGTGTCTGTTACATATTTTGGACGTTAGCACCTCGTCAGGTCTGATTCGCAGGTCCTTCTCCCCATCCAGCGGGCTGCCTTTTCGTTTGCTCATGGTTTCCTTCGCTGTGCAGAAGCTTTTTGGTTCGATGTGGTCTCATGATTCATTTTTGCTTTTGTTGCTTTTGCTTTTGGTGTCAGATCCAAAAAATCATCACCAAGACCAATGCCACGGAGCTTATCGCCTGTTTTCTCTAGAAGTTCTGTGGGTTCGGGTTATACATTCAAGCCTTTTAGCGCATTCTGAGCTTATTTTCGAATATGGTGAGATCGCAGTCATTTCATTCTCTGCATGTGGCTGTCCAGTTTTCCCAGCACCATTTATTGAAGAGTCTGTCTTTCCTCCACTGTATATTTTTGGTTCCTTTGTCCTAAAAAAATTGACCAAACGTGTGTGCGTTTATTCCTAGGCTCTTGATTCTGTTGAATTAATCTGTTGAAATCAGGGCTCAGGATCCCTCCAGCTTCGTTCTTTCTCAAGATTGCTTTGCCTATTGGGGGTATTTCGTGGTTCCATTGAAATCTTAGAATTGTACTATTTTTATGAAAAATACCATTGGAATTTTGATAGAAACTGCACTGAATCTGCAGATTGCTTTCAATAGTATAACCATTTCAACAATATTAATTCTCCTAATCTACGAGCATGAAATATCATTCCATTTGTGTCTTCTCTAATTTTTCATAAATGTCTCATAGTTTTCAGTGCACAAGTCTTTTACCTCTTTGGTTACATTTATTCCTAGGTATTTTATTCTTTTTGATACAATCTTAAATGAGATTTTCTTTTTATTTTAAAATCCTTTTAATTTTTAAAATAAAGATTGAATATATTTAAGGTACTTTGACACGTACAGTAAAATAATTTCTATAAACTAATTAACATAACCATTTCGCATAGTGTGTGCGTGTGTACGTGTGTGTGCGTGTGTGTGCATGTTTGTGTGTGTACGTGTGTGCACGTGCGCGTGCGTGTGTGTGCGTGTGTCAGTTAGAGCCTGAGAACTACTCTCTTATCAAATTGGGATTGTTTTCTTAAATTTCTCTTTCTGATAGTTTATTAGTGTATAGAAATGCAACAGATCTTTTAATATTGATTTTGTATCCTGAAATTTTGCTGAATTCATTTATTCCAGTAGGTTTTGGGTAGAGCCTTTAGCGTTCTCTATACATAATATCGCATCACCTGACCATAGTAATACTTTTTTCTTTTCCAGTTTGGATGTCTTTCATTTCTCTTCTCGTCTGACTGCTGTGACTCAGACTTCTAATACCCTGTTGAAGAGAAATGGTGGGAGTGGGCATCTTTGTCTTGCTCCTGATCTTAGAGAACAAGCTTTCAGCTCCTCCCTGTTGAGTCAGCTGTGGGTTTGTCATATATGGCCTTTATCATGTTGAGATATGTTCCCCCTATATTCACTTTGTTCAGAGTTTTTATCATAAATGGATGTTAAATTGTCACGTTTTTTCCTGCACCTATTGAAATATGACTTTTATCCTTCATTTTGTGAATATGGTGCATCGCACTGATTTGCGGATGACGAAGCAGCCTCGCACCCCTAGAATAATCCACTTGGTTGTGATTAGCGGCCATCAGATCTTGTGACGTATTGCTAAACCCGGCTTGCTGACATCACGCTGAGGGCTTCTGCGTCTGTGTTCATCACGGACACTGGCCTGTCATTTTCTTTCCCTGGCTCTGGCATCAGGGCAGTGCTGGCCTCATCGAATGAGTCTGGAAGTGTTCCCTCCTCTTCTACTTTTTGGAAGAGCTTGAGAGGGACTGGTATTAATTCTTCTTTGCACATTTGGTAGAACTCACCAGTGAAGCCGTCTCGTCCTGGGCTTTTGTTTGTGTCTGGCCCCTCACTGGTGATCAGTCTATTCAGATTTTCTGCTTCTTCGTGATTCAGTGTTGGAAATTGACCATCGCCCTCTCTATCGCTTTTTCCTGAGTTATGCTGATATATCTGAATATGTCACAGAGGCGTCTTGTGAGCCTGACTGCCACCTGTCCCTCTCCCATGCTCCAGCCCTGTCTTGACGTTTAACTCTCCAAGCCCAGTCTAACTTTTCTTACCGTCTTTTGTTGGGGAGACTCCTGACTGTAATCTCTCGAACTGTCAAGAGAGAAAAGTAACTCCAAACCCTAAACGTAAGGCTCCAAACGCCTCTCCTGCTCCCCACGTGTGGGGAATTAGCACCCCACAAAGCATGCGCTGACAGCCAGCAGTGTTCTCGCACCCACCATCACTTCGCGGGTCCCCAGAGTTTCTCTGCTGAGAGTACACACTTCACCGACAACAAATAAGTCAAGGCTCAGAGAGATTACATGTGTTCTGTGGGCAAGGGACACACCTGGAGGGCTTTCCAGAGAAAGTCCCTTGAAACCGGCCACTTGAAATCCAGTCCTGATGCAGGCACACTTGTGCCCCGCTCACAAAAGTCCTTCACGTGTGCGCTTGGTACACCAGGGGGCGCTAAGGACCTTGGGGACCAGAACTTCTTCTCGACTTGCCCGCACCAAGTGCTGGGGCCATGGCCAACTCGGCACTTGGTCAGCATGGTCGAGGACGAACACACTCGCTGCAGAAGCTTTGGCAAAATCTGCCACATCCATACCATCTGTCGTCGACACAAGTCTGCCACAATCGCTCATCTGCTGAGACTGTGCGCTCCCCCTGGCGGGGACCCAGCGGTGACCCGTCCTCACTGGCTTTAGCTTTACCACAACCGCTCAGTAGATCGATCAACTGATTCTGAAGTTCTGCCACTTGCCCTGAGGGTTCCCAGCCAGGAGTCACTCCACGTCCCCAGCAGAGTCCCTGGTCTGTCACCGCGGCTTCCCCACATCACCCGCCCGCACGACTCAACAGCAGACACTGCTTTCGAAGAACGCGCTCTAGGGCTCCCACAAGGGGAGTGTCAGCACCCCTGGCCCATGTTCGGAGCTTCCAGAAGGAAATGACATGACCGAGTGCCTGCTGGAGGACCCTCTGTCCTGGTTCTGGCCTTGAACCCTGTGCCAGCATCTGCACTCTCTGTCCGCGACTGATTCATTCAGCTCCATGCGGCAAAACCATCGCGCCCAGCTCTCGCCTCCCACGGCAGCTGTGCCCACACGCTCAGCTCACCCACCTGCCGGCTCCCTGCACCAGCGCCTGCTCTCTGAGGAGCAGCAGAGCCCGCCGGGGCCTGCGGGAGCTGGGGCGTGCCAGGGGCAGATTCCCCTTGTTTAAAGGGAGCCTGGGTTTGTTTCATCAGGTAAAACATGTGGATGCAGAAATGGCTGTTGTGACGGGGAATTCACACTCACGGACCCCTAGAGACAGGAGGCCCGCCATCCTCTGGGGGCTGCTCGGGGAAGCACCTGGGGTCGGGAATGTGCACAGGGCACTCGCTGGACTCCTCGGCAGGAAGCGGGGCAGGCTTAGGACTGGCCCGTGTGGGTGCCGTGCTGTCCCAGGTGTCCAGTATCTGCCCGGGTGATCACGGCAGGGGGACAGTGAGACCCAGGGAGGAGGGGCGGGGCCGGGGGCTGGGCCTGCTGGTCTGCACTGTCAGACCAGTCGCTTCCACCCCAGGACTGGCTGGCCCAGGAGGCACAGTCGCTCCAGATCCCTGAAGCCCCTGATGTCACAGGATCAGAAGCAGGAAACGAAGGTGTAGGTTAACACTCAGACCCAAGGGTGGTGCCTGACCTAGGAGGGAAAGGGAGCCGCCGCCTCCCGAGCGTCCCACCGCGCCACCGACCTGACACGCGGGACCGAGAAAGCAGTGTTCACAGAGGAGTGAGTCCTCCCCGGGCACAAACGTCCAAACGCACCCACAGCTCTCTGATCACCATCACCCCCACGCTCCTCTGCTACCGTCACCATCAACGCGGTTATTATCAACTTGTCACCTAGCCACCATGCTCAGAATCCCACCCTGATAAACGAGAACGGTCTGGAACACGCAGGCCGTGTCCTGAAACGTCCCCGCAGGTCCGCGCGCCGACGTCTCTGCCTGGCTGGCACCAGCACCTCTATCAGCACTGAGCACAGGGCTGCTCCTCGCAAAGGCGTCCCGCTCCACCGCGGGCCAACGCGGGGCTCCTGGAGACAGCTCACTGAGCGTTACCACGGCTGGCAGGGATGGCATGCCGATGAATGAGCCCGAGTCCCCGTGAAATACTGCCACACATCACCGCGAACTGAAAACCAGGGGACTGTCCTCAGGAACGCCTCTTCCGAACGCGCACATGCTCAGGCTCACGTCCTCCTGCCGTCACCGTGAGTGGCTGATGCTGTGCTCCACGTGCATTGGGAACTGTCGCACACGACGCAGTATGGACAGCACCACTGGTCTGCTTCAGGAACGCTCAACCGGCCGGTCCCCTCGGAAGGAGCTGCTCGTCTGCACTGGCCTGGTCCCTGACCAGCCGTTCCTGCCCATGCGCAGCGGGCTGACCGGGCAGCATCTCGCAGACCGCAGGCCCTCGGCTGCCCCCGGACACACTCTCCCTCACTCGTGATGCTTCTCCCCACGCCACTTCTCTGGCAACGGGACACCACTCACCCGATCCACACATCCCTCTCAGTCCAACTCAAAAACTTCTACTGACCGTCCACCATGTCCCCGGTGCTGAGGGGATACAGCCAATGAGATACAACCCTGACCCTGGGGACCCTGTGTGTATAAGGCCCGCACCACATGCCTGGCAACTGCCCACCACCCCGGAAAGATGCTGCCCTCAGACCTGGCGCACAAGAGGAAAGCGATTTGCCACCGCGCTGCAGATCCAACTTCTCGTGTACTTGCCAAGCTGTGACACGTGAAGGACATCCCGGCTTGTGGCACAGTGGCGGGTCCCGCAGGGAACCCAGGCTGATGCACCAACACCCCGGCTACAGCGCCCGGGAGCATTATTTTCGTCTCTCGACTGTGCGTCTGTCCCTGGCATTCCTGCCCACGAACCCCGCTCTCGCCCGGGAAAAAAGCGTGTTCTCAGCACGGTCGCCATGCCGCCTGATAGCTGTTTAGCCACGAAATCGCACCGGTTGGAAGCAAGCAAGCCCTTCTTGCAGAAATCGAGCGCCGTCAGTACCTGGCGCTCTCCCTGGACTCAAGAGAGAGGCTCTGGGACCTAACGCTCTCCTCCCGCACGGCCGTGGCCGCAGACAGTGAATCCTTCTCAGACACAAGGCGGACGCTCCAAACCAACCTGGACCTGCCTTTCAGGCTGTGCTTAGGAATATATTTTCCAAACTCGATAAATAATTGTCTTCGTCGAAGATTAAATAAATTTACATTTTTATAAAGCTCTACCTAGAGTGCAGAATGTTTTTACAATAAAATACCTTCCTGGCATTAAAGAATTGTTTTTAGCATATATTAGAACTGTCTTCAAACTCCAAACAAGAAGTCCAGCGTGACTTGAATGTTTGGGACCCCTTACCACTGGGATTCAGGGCCAGCCTCCCGTTCCTGACAACGGCCCCTCTCTGAGAGATCAGGGCAGCTGTGACACCTCGCCAGCACTGTGAGCAAGTCAGAGGACGCGCCAGCTCCTGGCTCTAAGTTGCCTCTGGCCAGAGGCTTTGACACCCCTCTCCCGACTCCTGTAAACTTCATGTGAAACAAGAGACACGCCCCCCAGCACGGAAGCGGGGCTGGGGGCCACTTGGCTGCAGGCATCCGATGTGGCGCCTGCTCAGCCCGCCACCGACGGCACACACTGGGCCTGAGGCGGCAGCGCTGGACCCTCCACGCCCGTCCCAAGCCGCCCTGAGTCTTGTGTTTCTTCATGGGTGTTCACTCTGTTTTAGAAATGCAGCCTGCAGTCTGCTTGCACCCAGAAAACCAGACACGTGTGCCAAACGGCAGCTGTCATCCTGTTCCCCAAACTTCCCACTATCCACTTAGATGACAGACTCACAGGGGACAGCTAGCGGGTGAGGCGCAGCAGACGCAGCACAGCCCCCACTGGAGGGGCTGAGCCGAGGAGGAGCTCAGAGTGTCGGGCCCCCAGCAGGAGGCCGCGGATGACAGGAGCAGATGACAGGAGCGGAGACAGGCGCAGAGCAGCTGGCCCCTCCCGGACGCGTGGACCGCGGGGCGGCACGGGCCGCGCGCTCTGGCTCTGGGCATCGGAAGGCTGTGTCTCCCTTCTCCAGGGCGTGCGCAGGGAAGACACAGCCGGCGTGGCCCTGTGGGCACACGCATCGTACACGCCATGTCCACGCAAATGACCATGCACCGCACACAAGTGCGACAAGAAGGACGCTGGGTCACGGTGACGTCCGAACCAGGGGAGCCCCTGCTACAGAGCCTGGGAGTGAGGACGGCTGTGGAGAGGGTGACGCTGGGGACAGGAGCGAGAGGAAGGACCGGAGACAAACGACAGTGACAGGGAAGCGGCGGGCGTGGAGGACTGCGCTGGAACAGAACGGCAGCCGCAGCGACAGCCTGACGGGTCCGGCGCGGAGCAGCGGTCCACTCAGACAGGGACCCGAGCCGTGGGACGCGCCCTAGCGTGGAGGGGGCGGCTGGCTGCACAGCAGACGTCGAGGGACACTCAGCACCGTGCCAGCTACGCCGAGCACTCAGGGTAACACACGCGTGAACACAGCCATCCTGTCGCGGCCCATTCTCCACACGGTGGCACCTACACGGTGGCACCTGCACAGCGGCCAGGAGCACGCATGGGTCCCCCTCTGGCCCTCACACGGCAGGCCCCAGGTGGGACTCTTGCAGTGGCCGGGCGCCTGGCCACCCGGAGCACTCCCTCAGGACGAGGGCTGCTGGGCCCATGCCGTCCACGCACCGGCGTGGCTTCTGCTGGCTCTGCTCTCCTCCTGCGAGTCTGGATGTGGCTCCTGCCGGCCAGAGGCTGCCCGCGTGGCCGGCTCCCTGTGATAACCCGGGAGCTGCCCCCTCACACGCATCCCGGTGGACGATGTTGCACAGATGTCGTCACGACTTGTCCCCGCGCACACAGGGGACTCAGCGCTTCACCCCTGAAAATGCGTGGGTTTCATTACCTTTGACCCGGAAGTAGGACGAGCTGACGAGGGGCGACACGCAAGCATCGTGCGGCTCATGCCTCCATCTCCCACAATAGGCCAAACCTCGAGCTGTCCCCTCCGGTCCCGAGGAGTCCGATGGCGTGACCCTGTTCTCATGGGATGAACCCCTGGGGCAGGTGTGAACCGGGACCCACACCAGTACAACTCTGATCTCGATCCAATTCTGAGCTGAATCCCCACTTCTGGCGCCAAACCCACACCAGGAAGCAAGGACTCTTGTTGCTGGCTTCCCACTGTCACTGCACTCCGTGAGCCGGGCACTTTTCGCTGGAATGATTGGAGGTGGGTCGTTCCAGGCCTTTCGCATGCTTTGGTGACTGAGAAGTGTCAGCGGGGTGTGACGATCAGCCCCGGCACTGATGTGACCTCACTCTGTCGGTGTGGGCACGTGCGAACGATGTGTAGCTGCCCTTACACCGGGCAGGCCCTAAGAGAGCTGACCAAACCGTGCGCCCTCAGCTAATTCTCACTGCAGCTGCAACACAAAACACGCCAGACACGCAGAGAGGAAACAGGAAACAGGAAACGAGAGCCGGAGCGGCGTGGGGAGCACCGCGGTTCACGAAACAGAGCGGGGGGTGCGGGCGAGCTGCCAGGGGACTCAGCGAGGACAGGCACGGTGACACCGCACATCGGCCACACACCTCGCTCTGCTTCTGCAGCAGCTGTCCCACGGGCACATCCAGGAGCAAGGCCGCTGGCCACAGAGCCCCAGGGGAAGAACTTGCGCCCCTGACTCCAGGGCATCTGCCCCCAGCGCTCCAGAACACAGCGAGGTGTGCGCAGCACACGCGTGCCCGATGGGGCCTGCAGAGCTTTCTGTGTTACGGGAAAGTCATGGCAGCCGAGCGGGACGCGAGGGCGGCGGTGTGACAGGAAGTCTCTCCCGACCCCGGGCTGAGCGCGGGCACGCAGAAAGACCGCAGGCCCCCGGCTCTCGGCGGGTGAAGGGCACACACCAGCGCCACACGGGGGGTTGTGGGGCTACAGCGACTTGCCTACCCCAGGTGTCACTGCATCGCGTGGAGTCAAGCGACAGGGCCGGCTGTGAAATCCGTCCGCAGAGAGGGGGCCACAGAATGTCCAGCCTGAGCCCGCGCGTCCTTCCCCTCGCTTCCAGTGACATCCACTCAGTGTGGCCTCTGCACCCTAGTTTATGAATCCTATCAGATGACGCCTCAATTCTTTTAAGAAAAAGAAGAATTGACCCAATAAATAATTTCAGCATCTGGGTCAAAGAAACTCACTCGGAGCATCTGGCCTTCACAAGAAGTGACACCTTCTCTTCCACGCAGCACGTGCAAACGCCGCTCACCTGGCGTGGAGAAGGCAGTGAGCGCCCAGGTGTTTTCCACTTTAACCGGACACCTTTTCAGCAACGAACCCACCTAGGTCCTGAGGCCCCAGGGACCCTGCCGACGGCCCCTCCCTCTGGTCCACTGGGGTTTCCTGTCTGGATCATTTTGTTCTGCACGGCACTGGGCAGGCAAGTCACGCGTGGACAACTGCGGACGGCAGCACACGCTGACTTG
>NW_011889119.1:432571-436602 GCF_000151845.1 Pteropus vampyrus
CTGGGGTTTCCTGTCTGGATCATTTTGTTCTGCACGGCACTGGGCAGGCAAGTCACGCGTGGACAACTGCGGACGGCAGCACACGCTGACTTGGCGGGAAGACAAGTCACAGCGAAACATTTAGCAGCTGCGCGACCGTGGGAAGCGTTAGGCACTGTCCCCCATCCGCAGAGCGGGCGGCACATCCGTCCCGGAGGAAGTCGGAGCAGCCGCAACGAGAGTGAGAACCCCGTGTGACGCCTGCTCTACACACCGGGACGCGAGGCTAACGCTGGGCGAGGTCACCGTCCCGCATCCTCAGGAACCACATGCAACTGAAGCGCGACGTTCACGAGGCGGAGCTCCCGGCCCGCACGCGCACGCGCCGCAGGCTTTCCTGCCCCCGCCGCCTCGGGCGGGCCTGGCAGACAGCAAAGCTCTCACTGCGGTTCGCGTGTTTGTCCTCCGCGAAAGGAAGCTCAGAAAAAGCTGCCGCTCAGAAGGGTCTCAGGGGCTTAGACCTGCCTGGCCCAGCCACCCACGTTCCAACGCTGCACACCCTCAGCCTCCGCCCCATGCGAACTGCCACATGTCCCCGCGGCCTGCTCACTGAGCACGTCTGTGCACGGTCTGGTCCCACAGGCCTCTAAAGCCCCAAAGACTCAACACCCGAATGTACATAGCGAAATGTTTGCTCAACCTACGTAAACTTTTTAACCCTAAGCACCCTGTCACAAATGTCCAATTTTAACCCAATACACAGTGAACAATGTGCCACCACGAGGAATGGCACCAGCTCACACAGGTGCAAGAACAGGACTGGGGACCGGGGCCCGAAGCCACCACAGCAGCTTCACAGCAGGAGCACTCACACCACAGCAACCAGCAAACGCTGCCCATCAGGGCTCTGCCACCAGGGCCTCTGTCACCAAGCCCAGGAAAGCCAGCACGTCAGCCATGGGAACCCCACGGCGGATGAGATCGGGCATGTTCAGGATGCTATGGCCATGGACGGGAAACCCACCATCAGAAACACTCTGACTTCAGTGACTGCCACATTCATATTTGCAAAAATGCAAAAATCAGTCCCACAAGATATGTGGAAAATACTTAAAATCTTTCCACCCCATATTTTACATACAAATTATTTCATAATCATCTCGCTTTCACTGTCAGGTAGAGATGTAACATATTTCAAATCATCAAACACGGCCACTCGCTTAATGTTTGTGGTTCTGTTACTCAGTTATCGTTAGACTTTGCAGGGTAAGCCCTGGGGACTTGCTGCAGAATCGGTTCATTCCTGAAACTTCTAATTGTCCCTCACAGCCAAACGGGCTGCACCCTGACAGGAGATAAAGGCTTGGGGCGTGAGGGTCAGCGCCCGGCCCGAGCGCTGCCTGAGTAAATGCGAGTCCATTAAGCTCCCTCCTGCCTCAGCGTGACCTCCCCAGACGACAAGGCAATTCTTAAGCAACGCCACTGAAAATCCAGACAAGGGAGCCAGGTCACCCAAGAGTGGAGTGGCTCGCACCCTCTCCAGGGCCTGGCGCCTCGTGGCTGGAGAGACACGTGCATCACCTGCACTCTCGTTCCGGCAGGGACAGATGCGCTGCGTCCTCTGGTTAGACAAACACCACACGCATCCTGGGACACATGAAAGCGTAAGAAAGTTCAGCCCCTAGTGCCGTGGGTCACATTACAAAACGAAAGCCACGCTTCATCCCAAAGTCGATCCTGTTTAACATTGTGGCAAAATACACATAACACGAAATGTGCTGTCTGAACGAGCCTTGGTGCACAGCTCAGGGGCGTTCCCGTGGTCACACTGCTGAGCAGCCGTCCGCACCACCTCCAGATCGTTTTCATCCTCCAACACTGACGCTTCGTACCCGTCCCAAGGCTGAGCTGATCTTCTTAACCAAAAATTTAAAAAGTCTTATATAAAACCACTAATGTGAAAACAAATTACATTGAAGTTCATAAGGACCCCACATGCCACTAAAATTCAAAAGCAACAACCACCCTGAGTCTGCAGAAATTTACAACCGACATTTCCTAAATAATTAAGCAGCTTCGGACATATTAAATTATACGAGTAGACTAGAATTCAATTTTGAATGAATTTACACTTTTAACAGTTATAACTTCGACCGACTCTTCTTTATTCACCTTTGACACAATCCCTCCGCTCTCCACACCTAATGTCACGGCCTTCGGCCCTCTAGAACTGACTTCACTGCGAAACCCGAACACAAAACACTTCTAAGGAAATCGCCTAGCAGATGTCAACAAGCAAGTTTCAAGGACAGCATTCTAGGTCCCAAGGTTGCGTGGATTCTTATGAAAAGCAAATAAAATATCTCAGTTTGGCAATATTTCCCACATTAACTTGAAACTTCTTATGAAAACAAACCATCTAAAAATATAGAAAAACTAATTTCAATATCTAAAATCCACTTAGATCCCCACAGAACAGTAATTGTATCATCATATTTGGGGCTTCTCAGAATCAGAGAAATGACTGACCCACCTGAATGATATAAACTAACCTGGAAACCCCACCCCTCCCTAAACTGTGTCATACTCGCCAATGTTAATGGACACGGTTTGCAAAAATCCTTTGTTTGTTCACATGTGAGTTGTTCATACATTTTCATTATGAATCAAAACTTTTAGAAAATGAAAAGACGCTCAAAAACATCTAACCATATTCTAAACAAACGCCCCCAAAAGTATTAAATACACTAAAAATCACAACTAAGAAATAACACACTCCAAGCTGATTCTTTTTGCTTTTCTTAACTTTGAAACTACAAAATTTCAAAGGTTTTTACTTTTACAAATAGGTAAAAAAAAACAGAGACAGTTCTATACACTTTTTTGAGAAATAACAGTCAGTAATGTAATCTATCCATATTCATAAGTAAATAATGAAGATCGTACTTCTCCCCAGGTACTCAGCGCCTGACGTGGGGTAGTGCAGTACGCAGGACGGCGCCTGGCCGACCACCAACAGCTGTGCCCTGGACCCCGCTCATCACTGGCAAAGATGCTACTGACGATGGAAGCAGAGTAGACCCGACAGACTGGATCCCATTACGATTCATTTCGCCATAGCTAGAAAACACCTAAGAAACGTCAGTAACCTGTTTCATACCCAACAACGGTGTCCTGGGTACACACAGACAACTGAGTCTAGGAGTGAAAAATCTCTAACAGAACCTGCCACAGAAAGAAGGCAGCCTTCTCTCCCTCCTCCTCAGAACTTGCTCTTTCTTTGATGAAAATACCTTAAATTAGACGCCCTGCATGGGAGAGTAACAAAGATGTCGATCCACAGGATAACACACTCCAAGCTGATTCTTTTTGCTTTTCTTAACTTTGAAACTACAAAATTTCAAAGGTTTTTACTTTTTCCCCCCTCCATCGTGTTTCCTTAAAAGTAGCACGAACCACCTCACTACAATCTCCAGCCATATACGTGTGACCTACGAGAACTCACACATCACACTGTCTCCTGCTATGAGATGTCTGTCCTCTGCTTTATTCACTGAGGCCCTGCGGGTGTTAAGATATAAAATCAGGCCAGGTCCCACCCTGAGTGCAAGTGAAGCCTGATTGCAAACAGACTTCAAACACACTCCAGGCTTTTCCTTAATATAGAACTATAATCAACCAAAAAACAACTTTGAAACTAATATATTCAACCTTATAAAACAACCCATTTCCTTTAAAAATCCCAGAAAACAATCATCTAAATCTATTTCCTTTATCAAATAAAATCAGATCTCTAAACTCAGATTATAACTCACTGTAGAATTGAGTAATCTACTGTTGGCTTATCTGATTCAATATATAATCCTGTATTAAACAACAACTGAACACCTGAGATACCTAAATCATGCAATCATATTTCTCCATTTTTCCACTGATGTAAAACCTATAACCTCAAATCAGAAAAACAGAGTGTATTTACCTGTATTCCTGTCTGGTAAGATGCAGCAATGCTTCTGCAGAATGCCAGGCAGGACCTGTTTCAAAACAAAGAA
>NW_011889119.1:437852-439878 GCF_000151845.1 Pteropus vampyrus
CAGAAAAACAGAGTGTATTTACCTGTATTCCTGTCTGGTAAGATGCAGCAATGCTTCTGCAGAATGCCAGGCAGGACCTGTTTCAAAACAAAGAAAACACATGTGGTTACGCTCAGGTAGAGAAAGGCGTCGCATTATTAAATGTGTGAGTGTTTCCTAATAAGGTCACCCCGCGCTGCACAAAATCATGCCCAGAACTGTCTAACAAATTAAGCAGCACTGAAAAATTCTGATGACCTTCATTTTTCATCAGAAAGGTTAATCGGGTAAGTGTGCTAATCACCTGTGCTGCCCTGCAGTGCGGACGCAGCCTGTCCCGCCACCGGCCCTAATGGTCCCCAGAGTGTCGTGAAAGCCACACTCCAGGGGCTCTCACGATAAGGCAAATGGGCCCACCGATTTTTGTGATGGCTTTTAAAATACGAGATGCAATTAGGGCCTGGAAATGGGGGCGCGCTGGAGCAGCACCCTGGGTCCATCTCCCAGATCCAAGCAGAGATGCTTTTACCACGGATGAGTCACAGAGGAAAATAGGAGAGAAAAGGCTATGTTTACACTCACGGTGCGGGAGTAACAGGTGAAGGAGGTAACTTATTTGATGAGTGAAGGGAAGGCGGACATAACAGGAAATGGCTTTCTCAAGAAAAGTCAGCGATGTCAGGCAGCTGTGCAGCATAGACCGAGAGGGGAAGATTTATGATTCTGCTTCCCTGAACTCAATTAGAGTAAAAGCTGAACTTCCATCTCAAATACCCCACAGACGAAGCTGCCACTGTCCCAAAGTCCTTGGCCAAGAACACGTGCCACTTCTCCCCAAGCAGCTTCCCCAGTGGGGCGGGGGAAGGACGTGTGCAGGGCACCCGCCCTTGGCCAAAGTCCCGTGCAGCTGGGAATGCGACAGGTACTGACGACTGTAGGGCTCTCCTCCAGGGGTGACCCATTCTCCCCCACGCCCCCGCTCCCTCTCTTTGTTAAGAAAGAATAATCCTCACCCAAGTGTGGTCACTCGTGACCAAGAGGGTAGCCCCAGTTTCCCACACTGAACAGACTACAGGAAATAAAGCCCCAGTGAAACCAGTGCCCACTCAGTACTGTGCAAAGTGTGAAAGTCACTTTCAAAAGCATGTTTCCCACCCTCTGGGAGTTGCCTGTTTGTTGGGACACAGAACAACCCTGCCAACAATCAGGGACTGACTGAGCACTAATATCGGTGATGACAAGGACAGCGCCATCTCCCGACTGTGCCTGTGCACAGGGCATCACTGTTCTCCCGTCAGCCAGCCAGTCCGAAACCAGGCACCACTGAGTCACTTCTCTCCCTCAGCTGCCCCTGGCACTCGGCGTCCAGTAGTATAGTGTCACACACACGTGCACATACGCACTCACACGGGCACATATGCACAATCGCTCACGCAGTCACAATCCCGGGTTCCTTGCGACTCTGCGTTTCTCATCCACAGCCAACATGCCCTTTCCAGCACTTTCCAAAGAGCCTTAGAGGTCAACACCAGGCAAAGAATCTCCCCCAAAAGAAACCACCAATCTTGCAAGCTGGGGAAATGCTGCACATCATGTGATCTGCTGGGAGGGTGAAAACACAAGTGACCACAACAGTCCCCCCAGTCCTGCGGCTGAAGGCCACGTGCCAGTGCCGCCGCTGCCAGACGCGAAACAGCTGGCCCGATGCACCTGCGCATGGGCAGGTGCGCCTCTGACACCGGACCGCTCCCGGCGCAGCTTCCTCCGCGAGCTCTGAGGCACAGTGCCTCCCGGAGTCCCCCCATTCCAGCTTCCGGACGCCTCCGCGCCACCAGCCAAGCGGCCGCGGCTCCATCCGCAGTCCTGCCCGCGGGCCCGCGTCTGTGCTGGACGCACCAAGGGGCGCCCACGGGGCCCACGCAGGAAAGCAGGGACCCGGCAGAATCCAAGACCATCCGGGCCGGCATCCTCGGGGCCGACCACCTGCGTTCAGAAATGACACTCGTACCTGTTGACACCAGCAGTGGCCGCAGGTGACACCTGTGTT
>NW_011889119.1:441293-443675 GCF_000151845.1 Pteropus vampyrus
AAAGAAAAGAACACACAAGAGGCCACCAAGGAATTCACAGTGCTTCGGGCGCCTCGCGTGTAACTCAGTGCTGGAGCTCCCATGGCGTGTACACTTGTCCCTTCCTGGGGCGGCCGTCCCCCGCTCCTTGTCTCCCACCCCACGTGCCGCTCGTGCTCGCTCTCACCAGGAAGCCGGGACTGTGTGACACCGACCTAAACACGCGTTACCGAACCCAGCAACGTCTGGGCTCCGCTCCGCCACGCTCTGCGGTACGCCGCCAGGTCGCGCGGTTTCTTCTCTGAGCTCTCGGCCTTGGCCTTTGAGCTGTCCCTTCCACCACTGCTGCGCTCTGTGTCCCCATTCGTGAATTCCACAGGAATTTCATGAGTGGGTGCCTGTGAAATGCCAGGTGGTCAGAGCCCCAAAGATGACTGCTATTGGGCAGGTAGAGGCCAGAGCCCGGAACAGGCACAGACGCGGTGCCGGCGAAAGTCTGGGCATGATGGCTTTCAGTGGGAGGTGGGGCATGTCACTGCCTCAGTCTGTTATCGCCACGTCCTCCCGGCTGAAGCCTGTCTGCTGGCCCCTCTCACTCTTAACAGCGGCCCCTGCTAGAGGTGACATCCTTGACTGCCCCTGACTCCCAGCTTCTGGACCCGCGGCGGCTCCGCACCATGTGAGGTGCAGTCTGCACCCCAAGTTGTCTCACCGTGCGCTCCCGGTGGATGAAAGTTTCCTTCCTCCCCTCCCCCCTCAGATTCCCTCCCTCCCCAAGGTCACCTGCTCATCTGAGACTCCTAGGACCAGAGACAGCAAGACGGGCAGTGGGGTGCAGTAAATGTCATCCCGACCTGCGCGCGAACCTTGGTTTCTCGTCTGCAAAGCCGGAGTGGTGGCACCACCCGCCCCCACCCCTGAGCGCTGGGACAGCCGCGGGCCCGACACCGGCGAAACGCCGGGGAAACGCGCTGGCAGCACCAGGCTCGCGGAGCGATGGGGCCGCCGGGGTGCGGCTGCTGCGGGTGAAGGGCAACAGGGCAGAAACGGGGACTGAGGAAAAACAGAAAGAGCCGGAAGCGATAACATTTTGAAATAATGATAATGTATCCACAACCCAAGAAGAGGATTCTGTGCTTATCAAAAGAAAATTCACAGAAAAAGAAGGAGCTTTTGGAAATTAAAACCAGGAAAACCAAAAAAAAAAAAAAAATTCAAAATGAATTCAAGAAACTATCCCAGAGAGCAGACAAAAAAAAGTCAAAGTCGAGGGGGACATAAAATGATTTGGCCATTCCTGGAATACACTATCTGAGCGAAAGAAGTTCAGAACAAAAAACCCATAATCAGAAGGGAACACAGTGCTGAGCGAACACAAGCCCGCACGTCTGAATGACATGAATTTCTGAGTTGATAGGCCCACTGAGCACCCAGCACAATCAATACAAAAGGACCAGCCTCACATCAGTGTGAAAATTCAGAGTCAAAAGAGGGTCCCAAATACAGCCAACGGACAAGTGACTGGAAGCCAGAAAATTCAGAAACAGAGCTTCGGAAACTATGAGAAAATAAAGGCCCCAAACATAAGCCGCCAGCGAAAGGAGGCACCGTGAGACAAGCACGGAGCAGTGTGCCCCTCAGGACATCTCCGGGAAGTGCAGAGGAGCCTCCACTGGATCCCCAAGGGGCGCCTGGGCCCTGGGCCGACGGGGGAGGGGTGGGGAGAGCCAGGAGGGACATGTCCCCAGAGCAAAAGGACTGATGTTGGGTGCACGGAACGAAAGAAATGTGCTGAAGGCATTAGGGAATGATCCTGGCTTGTTTTTTAAAGAGCAATTAACAGTTAATAAAACATTGCATAAAAGAGACATAACCCTACAAATTTAATGTGACATAAGTACTAACTCTTGACTTATCCCAAAATCAGGATGTGATGTTGAGCACACCGGGTGGGGAGAGGAGAGGTGCTGCAGGAGAGAGGGTCCCACCACCCACCACAGTGGGCAGGCGGAGGACAGGGCCAAGAGCCTTGGGGCCTTTGGGCAGCAGGATGGGGGAGGGGTGTGAAACGCTGACTTGGCTCTTTATCATAAGCTTTTTAAAGCTTCACTTTTTAGGGTATGCACATGTTTAAATTAAATGAAATTAAAATTAACTCATAAAATAATGTATGACACATCTGCACAATGATCTTTACAGCTATGAGGAAGCCGCACTGAAATGTGCTGACGAACATTTTAAATGACCAAGACACCTATTTGGAATTAAAGCACTTCTACTGGGCATCTTTATAGCTTTCTCATTATGATTTGCACACATCTGTAAACTCGTAGTCTTTACCTCTTTGCTCAAAACATACGTCCTGTAAACCCAAAGAAAAGCAAATGCTGGGTTAAGAGCTAG
>NW_011889119.1:443725-448422 GCF_000151845.1 Pteropus vampyrus
GTGAGACAAGCACGGAGCAGTGTGCCCCTCAGGACATCTCCGGGAAGTGCAGAGGAGCCTCCACTGGATCCCCAAGGGGCGCCTGGGCCCTGGGCCGACGGGGGAGGGGTGGGGAGAGCCAGGAGGGACATGTCCCCAGAGCAAAAGGACTGATGTTGGGTGCACGGAACGAAAGAAATGTGCTGAAGGCATTAGGGAATGATCCTGGCTTGTTTTTTAAAAAGCAATTAACAGTTAATAAAACATTGCATAAAAGAGACATAACCCTACAAATTTAATGTGACATAAGTACTAACTCTTGACTTATCCCAAAATCAGGATGTGATGTTGAGCACACCGGGTGGGGAGAGGAGAGGTGCTGCAGGAGAGAGGGTCCCACCACCCACCACAGTGGGCAGGCGGAGGACAGGGCCAAGAGCCTTGGGGCCTTTGGGCAGCAGGATGGGGGAGGGGTGTGAAACGCTGACTTGGCTCTTTATCATAAGCTTTTTAAAGCTTCACTTTTTAGGGTATGCACATGTTTAAATTAAATGAAATTAAAATTAACTCATAAAATAATGTATGACACATCTGCACAATGATCTTTACAGCTATGAGGAAGCCGCACTGAAATGTGCTGACGAACATTTTAAATGACCAAGACACCTATTTGGAATTAAAGCACTTCTACTGGGCATCTTTATAGCTTTCTCATTATGATTTGCACACATCTGTAAACTCGTAGTCTTTACCTCTTTGCTCAAAACATACGTCCTGTAAACCCAAAGAAAAGCAAATGCTGGGTTAAGAGCTAGAACAACATCTAAGTAAATCCAACCCGATCCAGAGTCACTTTATGATAAAATGCTTATGAAGGGTTACAAAAATATTCAAGCTGTAGTAATCAAGACGGTGTCGCATCGGGGAAAGAATCATCACATAGATCAATGGAACAGAACGGAGAGCCCAGAAAGACCCAGGTAAACACAGGCACCGATCCCTGGCAAGGAGCGAAGCCTGTCTATTCAACCAGTGGCGCTGAGACAACTGGGCATCCGCGTGCAAAAAATAAGTCCTACACTCGGGTCTCACACTCCTCACAAAAATGAACTCTAAACAGGTCACAGACCAAGTGCAAAATCTAAAATACTACAAAACTCCTTGAAGATGACATAGAAAACCCGGATGACCTTGGTTTTGGCAATGACTTCGTAGGTACGATGCCAAAGACACGATCCATGAAAGAAATAATTGATAACCTGGACTTGGATGAAATTACAAAGCTGTGCTCTGTGGAAGACACTGCCAAGAGCAGGAGAGGCCGAGCCCCAGGCTGGGGACATTCTTACAGGAGACACCGTGAACGACGTATCCAAAACACACGAAGAGCTCTTACGACTCAACAAAGAGAAAACAAAGGTGACTAGTTTTATTCAAAACGGGCCAAAGACTTCAACAGGAAAAGACATACAGATGGCAACCGAGTCTACGAAGGTCGCTCCTCATCATAAGTCACCGGGAGATGCAAAGTGCAATGACACGCATCACCTCTGCCTGCCGCTCCGACCACCAAGCCCACAGCGCTGACAGCGCCCGGGCCGGGAGACGCGGAGCTGCAGCGTCCCCTCGAGGGCTGAACTGCTAGGAGGACGGCCCCCTGTGGCGTCCGGGCCCGAGGCATGACGCCTGTGCCCAGGACCCGGGCTGGCCCGGCCAGCGTCCTCTTCACCGAACACTTCACCGACTTCTGCTCCGCAGACAAGGGCGTGTTTGGTTCTGTTTATTTAATTAAATCCAATCAAATTTATCTGCAATGTAAGAAGATTGAGCACTGACCTCATGTGGCCGAGAGCAGTCACAAGCACGCGGTCATTTAACCGGTCAGCTTGGCACGGCCCCAGGCACAAGCGACTCCTCAGGGGTGCCCCTGCAGTGAGTGGAGGTGTGTCAGTCGGGGTTCTGCAGGAAACAGAACCAAATACATAACAGCGTGTGTGTGCTGTGTGTGGTGTGTGGGTTGTACAGTGTGTGTATATGTCGTGTGTGTGGGGTGTGTGTATATGTCACGTGTGTGGGATGTGTGTAAACAGTGTGTGTACGGTGTGTGTGTATAGTGTATGTTGTGTGTGTTGTGTGTGTGGCGTGTGTGGTGTCTGTGTATGTCGTATGTGTGGTGTGCATATATGCCACGTGTGTGTACAGTGTGATATACAGCGTGTGCGCCCAGCCCCCAGCATCTCACGAGCACACGCGGAGAACACGGCGCACGTCCCGGCCGTGTCCCGCCTGGCAGTGGGCTGCTGGCCGCCTGTCGCTGTCCTGGTTCCGGAGGAGCCTCCACACCACCATCCGCGGCGGCCGCGCCCTCCTCCTGCCCCACCCACAGCGCCGGGGCGCCCGCTTCTGCCCTTCCCCAGCGACACATGGGGTCCGGGCTTTCAAGGGTGGCCATGCTCGCGGGTGTGCGGCGGCCTCTGGCAGCTCCTTCCCCAGACACACGTACACACTCTGACACCGTGGCACACCTCACTGCCACACGGTTCTCTGCACACACGGTCAGCGGAGAGGCTCGGGTATCCCCTCCCCTCCCTACCCAGCCATGCCCACCTCGCCATGACACTTTCTGGCAGTTCTGGTCCCCTGACCCCAGGCTGGCCACAGCGGTGGGGACTGTCCCCACTGGGACATGTCCAGGACCCCCTGTAGCAGTAGAGACTGTCCCCACCAGGACACATAGGGAATCCCTGCGGCATGGCCTTTCCAGTAGAGCACCCTGTGTGCCCTTCACACGGGACACTCCCAGCCTCCCACACCAGCTGGGGGGGCAGGTCAGCCCCCGCAGTCCCCCAGTCCCAGGGGGTGCCACACCTGCGTGGTGACAGAGTCCCGTGAGCCCCCGAGGACCCACACAGATGAGGCTTCATTGCACGGCCCTCAGCTGCAGGGGTCTGGGGTGGGGAACAGGAACCGTGTGCTCCAGCCTCTGGCCGCCAGCATCGCCTGCCACCCGACCACCCGGGAGAACAGCTGGGCCGAGGATGGTCCCTGGGCGCTCTGTCCTGCCTGCGCCCAGCTGCCAGCTGCACGTGGACCTTCCGCACAGCCCGGCCCTGCAGACGCCCCGTCCGCCCCCACCCGGGACCGCCTCCCGCTCGGCCCCCGGAAACCGCGCTTTCCGAGCTTGTCTGAAACGAGCGCCTCCTGGACTCAGGCCACCCAAGTCTTGGTCACCGACAGCTTTCCAAAGCTGTTGCCTCCCACAGTGCCTGAAACTGTGTCCCTAACTGGAACACAGCCCCTTGCAAACGAGGGGTCTCTTCTGGACCAGGTCCCTCGTGGCGAGTACCACGACGTCGTAGGAGCAGCCGCCCAGTCCCTTCACCGAGCGCCAGAACAGCAGCTGCTGGACAATGCAGGGGTGAGCGGCACCCCGAGCCTGTCCCCAGAGCATGCGCAGGGGGCCAGGCCTGCAGACCTGTAAGGCCCGACCCCATGAGCAGCGGGGGGAAGGACATGCCTGCGTGAAGTCATGCCGGGCCTGGGGGGGGGCGGGGGAGGATGCCACCAGAGGTCACCTCGGCACAGCACAAGTGACAGTTTTCAGGAAGAACAGCTGAGAGGGGCATGCGAGGCAGAAAGGGCACCTGCTCTCGCGTCTCGGGCGAGCAAGGAAACAGGAAACAGGAAACAGGAAACACTTGGGCGGCCAGGCTGTGTGTGGGCCTGGGATGGGCACTGCCAGCGACGCCCTCGCGTGGAGACGCAGGAGCTGTGGTGAGCATCCGTGCTCCACCCCGTGGTGACAGAGCCTCGGAGGAAAGCTGCGGGAGGCACAAACTTACACCTCAGAGCGACAGCCCCGGCTCCGAGAGCAGAGCGGGAGGTCAGCAGGGAGGCGACCGTGGCCAGCTCCAAGACCCGGCGGTCTGTGGGGGGACGAGGAAGGTGCCAGCAGCGGCGGCGGGGTGGGCAGGGGCCATGCACGCCAGGGAAGCAAGCTGGGCAGAGCCGGGGCTCGGGAAGGGGTCCACAGCCTGTTTCTAATTTCCCCTTTAGCCGGAACTGTGTTTCCCAAATTACATTCCCAAGGGAGAGAGTTTCCTGGTCAAAGACGTCGCACACTCAGCGTGGCAACTGACTGTGATGTGTGCACACTAGACCCTTGAACGTCCTGCAGGATGACACCTACCCGCTGTGGGACGCATGTGCTGTGTCTTGTTAGTGTTACACTCAGACAGGGTTCTTTAGATGTCTCTATCAGAAGTGAGTGTCCAAGGACCATCGTTCCAATTTCTGTGCAGCCAAGGGGTGGAAACCAGGCGACATTCACTGCCATCCCCGGCCGAGCTCCAGCACACAGGGCGATGCATCTTTTTATCGCCCACCCAGCACCCAGTGTGACTCAGCCAACCGGAGTCCGTGCGAGTGCGAAGTGACAGCCCCACACTCCTGAGGCGAGCACAGTCACTGCGGGGGACGGGGGCGCCAGGGCGGTGACGGGGTCCTGCTCAGACACCCGGCAGGGAGCCTTTCTTCCTACAGAAAAGAGAACCGAATCCGCCTTGTGGTCACAGAACACACAGCTCACAAAATCAGCCCATGACACAGCAACAACACCGCACTGACCCGGGTCATGCGTCCTGTGCAGACTGATGTGGGGTCGCTGACAGCCAAACAGAGCCCAGTGGGAGCAACTGGAAGTGACCCCGGCCACGGAC
>NW_011889119.1:450297-453925 GCF_000151845.1 Pteropus vampyrus
GTGCTCCCCGTGCTCTCTGAGCTCCACCCTCTGTGCTCCCTGTGCTCTCCGGGCTCCCTGTTCCCCGTGCTCCCCGCTCTCCGTGCTCCCGCACTCCGCCCCCTGTGCTCTCTGCTCCCCATGCTCCCCACGCTCCGCCCCGTGCTCCCCGCACTGCGCCCCTGCCTGCCCCCCACACTCCACTGGCTGCGGCAACAACAGCACGGCTGCTGCCTCGAATGTGACCCTTGGTGGCTAGTCTGCCCAGCGGCTGGAAAGTGGCTCGATCCCCGCGACCCGCCCTTCGAGCTCAGGGAATACACTGGTCAGGCCCAGACAGAAGCTTCCCAAATGCCCGCCAGAATCTGGGGTACACGGTTTGCAGACAGCGCGTGTCCGTGTAAACACTGCACACAGCGTGGGAATCACGCCCCTGACCGTACAGCCCGGCCAGCCGTGGTCGCTGAGGGGCCTGGAAGCCCCTCGAGATAGCTATCCTCGGCTTCCTGAGGAATATTTGACAAGTACAGTCATAATGTATCTATACGGTGACATGCTGACTTGACACATTGGGAAATGATGACAAGTCGGAGTTAACTCACGTGTATGTGTTGACAACGCTAGGGATCCACTCTCAGCGAATTTCAGTCACACGACACGGTGTTTCTAGCTGTCGTCACCGTGCTGCGCATCACGTCCCCAGAACTTACTCACTGCACAACAGAAAGTTGGTGCCTTTGACCAACATCTCCCCATCCCCAACGGCCCTGGCAACCGCCACTCACACTGTTTCAAAGACAAAAGCTTTTCTAGTTTCCACGCGTAAGTGATACTATAGATATTTGTCATTCTCCGTCTGGCTTATCTCACTTAGAAAACTGTCGGCCGGGTTCATCTATGTTGTCACAAATAGCAGGGTTTCTTTCTTTTGGACACGTGCATCTCACGCTCTTTGTCCATTAGCCTGTCACAGGACAATGGACACCTAGGCTGTTCCGCCCCCCCTCAGCTAGTATGACTAACGCAGTGAACGTGGACACCCACGCATCTCTCTCAGGACCCTGATGTCATTTCCTTTGGTCGTGTGCCCAGAAGTGGGGCCACTGAATCATATGGTGGTTCTATTTTTAATTTTTTGAGGAACCTCCTTACTGGCTGTACCGATTTACATTCCCACCAACAGTGTACCAGGGTTTCCTTTTCCCTGACAAATAATCTGACTAAAAAATAGGCAAAGGACCTGAACAGACATTTTCCCAAAGAAGACATACAGATAGCCAGCAGGCACATGAGAAGATATTCAACGTCACTAATCATCAGGGAAAGGCAAATCAAAGCCACAACGAGATGTCACCTCACACCTGTCGAAATGGCTATCGTTGAAAAGGTAGGAAATAACACAGGCTGGCAAGGGCGTGCGAGATGAGCGCCCCCCTCAGGGCAGCTGCGGACGAGCACGCCACCGACCCTGCAGTCCACGCACCGTCAGCATCACGAGATGACGAGTGTGAACCCCGAGCTGACTGCCTTGTCAAGGAGACCTGGAGAGCGAGAAGCTCAGAGGAGCCCACTGAGAGTCGGATCCGACATCTGAAGGGGGCCTCAGGACCGACCCCCTCGAAGGAGACGAAATTTGACTAGAACCATTTATGCCCCCAGAGCATGACTGAAAACAATGCGGCGACCAGCTAGCAACCAGTGGAGCCCAACGGCTAGACGCCGGCAGGGAAAGGGAAGCAGGGGACCCTGGACACCCCCTGTCACCCCAGGTGACGCGGGGGTGCCCAAAGTTGTGCCTCCCCGGGAAGCCACATCCAGCATTGAACAGTGTGTGTGTGGGGGGGGGGGGCACAAGATAAATGTCACTGAAATAATCCAGCCAGTCACTAAACAAACCAGCAGGCAATGGGGCGGTGAGGGCACTAATACTGAGCCGCTACGATGTTACCGAAACGCTGTTTCGATTCAATTTACAGCACATGCAAAAAAACAGGGAAGTGTGACTCATGCACCAGAAAGCAAGCAAGCAAAAGAAACTGCCCGTGAGAGCCGCCAATGACCAGATGTTTTAGAAAAAGACTTCATAATCGCCACGGAACTAATGGGGAACCATGAGTGCGGCGGCGGGGAGGCAGGACGAAGGTGTCGGAACGAATAGAGAACCCTAATAAAGGGACAGAAATCATCAAAAAATGAAAAGTCTGCTGTTCAAACGTCAAACGACTAAAACGAACACTCACCTCAGAGGCTTCACAGTAGATCTAACTGACAGAAGAATAAACAAATAAAGAAACTCGAAGATAGAGAGCAACAGAGATTATGCTAAAGAAAGAGGGAAAACAGACGAAGAAAAATAAAAACCTCGGGAAGGCGAGGTACAAAAGAAATAGCCCAAAATACACAGTGGGAAACCGTGACATAAATGAAAATGCACCATTAGAAAATATTAGTGCAAATAAAAAAGCAGGAAGGAGGGAGAAAAAGACATGAAAAAGACTCAAGAAAAATGGAAAACGAACAGGGAAATGGCAGATGCGAATCCAGCTGACTTTCCACGCGATCCATTCGGAGGCCTGGATTGTCAGAACAGATTTCAAAAACGTGAGATCCAACTTCATGCTTCCTGGGGGAGGCAGCTGTAGATTCAGAGATGCGAAAGGGTGGAAAAGACCGGGCGCCACCGCAGCCGGGACCGAGGTCAGACGGAATAGACTTTCAAACAAAAACTGTCACTAGGGATAAAAAGGGGTCTTTTAGATGATAAAAGGGTCAATCTATCAGAAACATATGACAGTTATAAATATATATTGATAACAGAACACTAAAATACGTAAAGCAAAGCGTGTCGAAAATGAAGGGGTGTATTCAACAATACTAGTTGAAGACATCGATCAATACCTCGTTTTCAATAATGAGTTGAACAACTAAACAGAAAACCAACAAAATAGAACAACACTAGAAACCAGCGAGGCTTAAGAGACATCTAGAACATTCTACCCGATGGTAGCAACAGAAAACACAATCTTCTCAAGTACACATGAAACATCCAACAGAACAGACTTATGTGCTAAGCCATAAAGCAAAACTCAACAAATTTAAAAGAAGAGAAATAACAAACCATGTTCTCTGATCACAGTGGAATGAACTTAGATATCAATAATAAGGAAAAAGTTGAAAAAGGAATCACAGACATGTAGGAATTAATGCACTCCTAAATAACCGATGGGACAAACCGAAAGAATAAACCAAAGAGGAATTCAGGAAATACTTTGAAATTAATGAAAATGAAGACACACATAACAAAATGCATGAATGTAGCAAAACCAGTGCTTCGAGGGACATCTAAAGCTGTTAATGCCTAGTTTAAGAAAGATCTCAGGTCAGTGAGCCAACCTTCCACTGTAAGACGCCGGAAAAAAGGCCAAGGAAACCTAAAGCACAGTAGGAAGTTAAAAATAAAGATTAAACAGAAATTTATGTAATAAAGACTATAATAAAAGCAAAAAAGGAAATGAAACCAAAAGCTGGTTCTATGAAAAGACCAACAAAATTGATAAATCTGTAATTAGACAGACCAAGGAAAAATGGCAAGGCTCAAATTACTAGGCTCAGAAATGAAACGGGACATTACTACAGACCTTTCCGAAAT
>NW_011889119.1:454560-469966 GCF_000151845.1 Pteropus vampyrus
GACCGCTGACATCATTCTGAACGGTGCACGGCAGACGGCTGCCTCCGCAAGGTCAAGAGCAAGACCAGGAAGTGCGCCTCCACCACCACGTTCAGTACGGTACCGGAGGTCCCAGCCAGGGCACGCGGGCCGTGAAAGGAAATAAAAGGCATCCAGATTGGAAAGGAAGAAGTAAAGCTACCTCTCTTTGCTGACGTGGTCTTGTATATAAACGATTCTAAGAAATCAATTAAAAACAATTAGAACTAACAAATGAGTTCAAGAAGGTTAAAGAATACGAGATCAATATAAAAAATCAATTGTAATTTTATGTACTCGAAAGGAAAAATCTGAAAATCTAACTAAGAGAACAATTCCATTTACAATTGCATCAAAAAGAATAAAACACTTAGGAATAAATTTAACAAAAGTGAAAAACGTATACTCTGAAAACTATAAGACGTTGTTGAAAGAAATTAAAGATCTAAGCCAATGAAAAGACATCCCTGTGCATGGATCAGAGGACTCAACACTGGCAGGGTGGTGACACCC
Organism: Pteropus vampyrus; assembly: GCF_000151845.1. Taxonomy (NCBI): domain Eukaryota; kingdom Metazoa; phylum Chordata; class Mammalia; order Chiroptera; family Pteropodidae; genus Pteropus; species Pteropus vampyrus. The sequence continues at coordinate 455,092 of NW_011889119.1, forward strand.
CCACACTGACCTACGGACTCAGTGTGGTCCCTTCAGCCAAACTGACTGTTTCTAGAAACTGGCACGGTGACTCCGAGCTCACGTGGACTTGCGAGACCCAGAAGAGCCGAGACGGTCTTGCAAACGAGTGACAGCACGAAGGGCTCATGCGTGGGTTTCACAGCTCCCCACGAAGCAGTGGCGACCCTCGCGGAGTGGAGCCGGCACGAGGGTGGATCGACGGGGCTGAGTGGAGAAGCCGGACGTAAACCCGCACGCTCCGGGCCCGGCCGACATTCGAGTGCTGCCCAAACCACTGCATGGGAGAAGCAGAGGCTTCTCAGCAACCGCACTGGACACCCGGACAGCCACGTGCGGAGGACGCACGGGGCCCTGACCTCAGCCCGTCGACAAAATTAACTCAGAATGGATAAAAGACTCGTCAGATACAAGATGCAGGACGATCAGCATCTCGGGAGAAAACACACTGGTGATTCGTAAAGTTCATGGCAGTGAAGTGTCTGTGACAAACGGGACGAGACACAGATGGGCCGGCGGTCGCCCAGGAACGCTGACCCGCCGACTGCCGCCGAACTGCATCTTAAATGGCTGAAATGGGAAACTTCATGTTACGTATATTTTTCCACATTCAGAACAATTAAAAAATTAATTTAAAAAAATTAAAAATAAATGGGATATTTTTAAAGGAATGAAAAATAAATAGGATATTTTTAAAGGAATGAAGTTCTGATACACGCTACAATATAAATGAATTCAACCTTGAAAACATAGTGCTAAGTAAAAAAAATCCAGCCACCAAAGATCACATGTCCCGTGACTCCACACATACGAAATGTCCAGCACGGGGACATCTGCAAAGACACAAAGCAGATTCGTGGGTACAAAGCTCTGGGGTGGGAGGTGGGGGGTCGGGGGGTGATGCTTCAAAGGGCAGGATTTCCTTTCAGTGATGAAAATGCGCTGATATTGACTATGGCTGTACACACTAAAAACCACCGGGTTATAAACTCTAAGCAGGTGTCCTGTGTGGCGTAAGAATTATTTCTCAATAAAACGTTTTAAAAATGAGAGAAAAACTCTCCTTGGATAGAGGAAAATTTTGGCTGTAGTTAAAAGTATGAGTGTAATGTTTGCTCGCCTTCTTAGTAGGCTTTGTTTTGAACTTGAATAATAAGAAACAGAAACTTCAATATACTGTTTAAAATCAAATTTAAACACTAGAATAGATTCCTTCTAAATTTCTGGGGAAAATGAGAAGCATGCCCACAAAACACACACAGCATAGAGTGAAATGTGTAACATTTTTTAAAGTTTTAAGCAATAAAGATAAAAACTCACACAAGACTAGCACAAAATATCTGCCACGTTAAACAGGATGAAATCGCCCAGGAAGAGGAAGCGCGGCCGGGGCTCCGGTGCTGCTGGCCACACGCTGTGAGCACCCGAGGTCGCTGGGCCCCAGAGCACGTCCCCACCTGAAGCAAGCAGCTGCACAGGCAGCGGACGCCCAACCCTGGCCCAAGAGCTTTTCTGAGGAAGAGGAGACCGCGGAGGAGATGGGTCAGAGCCGCGCCCTCCCAAACGCACCCTTCCCGTTTGCAGTGTCGATTAGACAGACGTAAAATGAACGTTCTTATCTTTAGGGGCAAACGAGACAGCACCCGTCCCCGTGGAGAGAACGTGTCCCCGTGGAGAGAAGTGCGAGGCCGGCCGCGCGCGTGGGCATGCCAGTGGAAGCCTGTCCCGGGCGGGAAGTGGCCCCAGACACCGTCTACGTGAGCCCGCAGCGGCCCCGTGCGGGGACAGGGCCTGGTCCGCAGGCTTACCGCAATCTGGCTGCAAGCTCTGTCTTCTCCCACAGGTGAACGCCACACAGGCACGTGTACTGGACACAGTGGGGCGGCTGGCAAAGCGAAGGGCGAGGAGTCGGTGGTGGCCCTCGCACAGTGCCGCCCAATGCGGACCCGGCCAGGGGCACGTTACGGCCTCAGGCCAACAGAGACAAGGACAGGGCTGAGAAGGGGTTTGGAAGCAGAACTGACTGCGACTCAGGACGAGTCCCCAGAAGTCAAACTTCAAAGGATCTCGAATCGACCCTAACAGTCAGAGGCCGGTGCGGAAGCCCCAGGCTCTGCGAGCTCGGCTTTTAGGAGGGACGGAGTCGCCTGCCACTGCAGGGTGGTGGGCGGCAGGGGCAGCTGGCAGGTCTGGCCCAGAGAGATGAGAGACAGCACGCTGCCCGGGGTGGCACCGCCGGCGTGCCAGGCCAGCCCGTCGACACCTGGTCGCAGCCCCCGGGAGCTGAGCGCGGACGCCCTCCCACGTCCCGCTCCGAGACGGACGCGAGGCTCAGACTTTCGACGCGTTTATATCTGAGATTCCTGAGCCCACTCCCCCACCTTCCTGCACCCGGGAACACGGACAACTTACAACTTCAAAGAAGAAAACAGATGTCAGAAGAAGCTGCTCTATAAAGATGACAAGAAAGCTGATGAACATGCATATTAATTTTTATTTTAAAATGACTATTTTCAATGGTCTCTTTTAAAAAAAATAAACTCTCAGTGTTAACGCAGGACCTGGCCATTTGTCAGGTGAGCGTCCAAAACACAGACAACACCCGCCACTTCGTGACTGTGAATGTTTACTAAGGGGACATTGTCGACGGCCACCCCTGAATCCTACGTTTCACAGCTCCTAATTCCCAGTGCATGGAAACCGATCAGTTTAATGAAAAGGAAGTTGAAAGGTCACATCAAAGCATCTGCTCGACCACGAGCCTTCACACACTTTTCCGGCCAAAAGCGACTTCGGAACACCGAGACTGCATCTCTGGGGAACAGGGACGCCGGCCAGATGCCGACACTTGTCTACCCCGAAATGAGAGCTAAGAAGTCTCTCTTCTCAGAGAGACTGAAGTCACCAAACCTTAACTATCGAGGACTTAATCATTATTTGTCATGTGTGACGATCAACCAGCCAGGCAGTGACACGGGGTTTAGTTTAGAACTGGGCCACCCAAGCCAAAGAGAAACCCAGGCCGTTGGCACTAACATGCACTTGGATGACCCTGGTCCCTATGGAGGGGGGGTGCACCCCAATCCCGACACGCCCTTTTCAACGAATGACACTGGACACGCAACCGCCGTGTGAGAAGCACCAATACACGCCACACAGATGAAACGGTGCATGCGGGAACACGTGCACAGCCAAGGACAGCGAGGTCTGGGCACACGCCTGAGATCAGTCTCGCTGAGTCTCCACGCCCCGTCTGATGGGCCGCATGCTCCGACGCACATGCTCTGGAAAAGAAAGTTTCCCGATTTTATTGATCAACTATACACACTAATCGATAAAGTATGAAACCGGGTCAAGGCCGGGACCAGTCAGTCTGACGTCCACTGTGCGTCAACACCAACCTCTGGGGAGCCTGGAACACTGCCATCCCCAAAGCCGGGGCTTCCGATTACATCTCCTCCGTGTTTGGCTCAAACACGCGAATTCAGGAGCCACCGCAGACGCTTCCCATCATGAGCCACTCATTCTACAGACGAAGGAGCCGCGGCACAGGCAGAGCCGAGAGCCCTTCCCACGCCCACGGTTACTTCCAGGGATGAAACTCGCGTCCAGCATTCCTGCCGCCCAGGGCCCCCCGGGACAGCTGAGCAAGGGGTCCAGCAGCCCCGGGACGCACTGCTCCCTGCCGCGGCCAGCGGCTGGCGGGCGAGGGGCGCTCGGCTCCCTCCGTGCTCGCGAGGCCCAGAGTTCCAGCCCGCCTTGCGGACGAGGCCCAGAGCTCTGGCCCGCCTTGTGGACGAGGCCCGGAGCTCCGGCCTTGCGGACGAGGCCCAGAGCTCCGGCCCGCCTTGCGGACGGCGCGTGGGAAGAAGCCGCTTAGCTCCTGCGGTCCCGCCCGCGGCACTGGTGCACCATGCATTCCCACGGTGCCCGCAGCACCCGGAGAGCCGGCTGCAACTCATTCCATATTCAGTTATATTGGGATGTATCAGAAAGCCACGACCACGACCGCCCATGACACCGTGAAAGGGCCGTTCGCACAGATGCTTCAGAAGCATCGCAGGAAGCCGGGCGAAGGCCCTGGTGCAGAGGTTGGCACTTCCTAAAAGTTGGCGACATGACAATTCATACAGAACTGGCTTTTGAAATAGTTTCCTAACGATTTCGAAAAAGACACTTTGTGTTTATTTACACTGAGCCACTCAGCACCCTCGAGGAAGAAAGTGGCATGTGAATTGTCAGTGGGGGGTAATCTCTTGGCAAACACGGCAAAGCTTCCACCAGCAAACACATTTCGACCTGCAGAGCGGCAACGCCCCACTGCTCCGGCGGCACAGACAGGGGCTGGGTGCTGCCCGCTCTCTCGGAGCCACGGTCGGTGGAACACTCATCAGGCTTGCTGCTTCGACACTTTGAGTAAGTGATTGCTGCGGTTAAAACTATCAAATACAGTCCTTGTAACTTTCTGAATAATTCCACAGGTGGTCTGGGATTCCACACTTAATTCCATATTATAAAGGTACCAGGTTCGTAAAATTCCTATTTAGAATAAAAGCTGCTCAATTATCTTTGATCTACTTGTTAATTTATTCTTTCATTCAAGAATAACTACTACATAGCAAGAACTATGCTAGAAGCTATGGATACAAGAAATATTTATTCTTTAAAAAAAAAATGCGCAAAGCAGATTTAGTGTTAAGATTTCAAAATTCTTACTCAAGTATTTAGAAATTTTATTTCAAGTGTGAATAGAAAAGAATTTAAGTTTGAAGCTGTAAGAGTATGAGTAACAAATTAAGTACCAGTATTTGATTTTTCTTTCTTTTTCAGGCCTCTATAAATTAATTTTGAGCATATAGATTACTTTGACAATAAGTGTTGCCTGCAGCGCAGGTATACACAAATCAGAGCAGATGGCTGGATTCTTCCTCTCAATTATCTCAAAAAAAAACTTCTGGATGGCAAAAAAAAATAACAAAATAAAAATTCAATACAAAAATATGGAAACAAGATAAAATTTATTTTGCAGATAATACCACAAGCCGTACAGATGATCCAAGAGAATCCACACACTAAGGCAGGCACCAGACAGCGGCACCAAGTCAGTAGTGAAGCCTCAGGCTTGTGACACGCGACAGGATGGCCAGCTAGAACGGGCAAGAGGGTTATTTTAGTCCCATTCGGACATGAGCTAAAACTGTAAGATGCTTGTCTAAGTATACATCTAACCAGGGCTGCCTGAAACCTAAGAGGAGAAAATGACAACTATCATCTAGAACACAGCAGAAACCCTGGGTATATGCAGCCTTACACTGTGCTTGTGAATAGAAGGCTAGATATCGTAAAGATATCTGTTCTCCATTTATTAATCTATAAATTCAAGTTCATTTGAATCAAAATCTCAGTAGTGTTCTGGAGAAGAGGACAAGCAGATTTCATGTAGTAAAAGGCCTGGAATAATTAAAATCATTTTTAAAAGACTAAGTTAGAGACACTTACTCTAAGTATTTTGTTTTAAAGGCACAATAATTAAGAAAGTAACTTATTGCTTGCAAGTTTAATAAATACACTACAGACACAAAACGAGAGCCCGGGACAGACCCACACACATGTGAGAACGTGGCACAGAACAGCTGTGTATTTCTGATTGATGAGAACTGTAAAAACAGATTACCCACATTACAAAATAAAATTAGATATCTATGTCACCCGATACCCCCCAAAAAACAGTTCTACATAAATTAAATATGAAAAAGTAAAATGTAAACTTTAGAACCTTTAGAAGAATTGGCACACATCACATCAAGGTGTAGAAGGTGTTCTAAAGCAAAATTAAAAAACAAAAACTGCAAAACAAAGTAGATTTTAAAATTTAACTAAAATTAACACTGTTAAATGTATGCACGAAGACACCGCCACACAGGCCACACGGCACGGCACGCGCGGGACGATGCCCAATAACGTGCCTTGAAAAACTCCAACAACACATCGTCTCGCAAAGAGACAAAGCTTCGAACTTGTATTTCCTAGAAAGGTTTTCTATATTAAAGCCACCAAACAAATCTGTCGCCGCACTCAGGAGACTAATGGTTCTCACTTGATGAAGCGGCATTTCATAAAACCTGTACACAGCCAGAGCCCTTGAAATTCACTCAGAAGTAACATGTCTCCCTTTGAAAAAAGTTATCACCTATCTACCAACTGTATTACTGATGGACCACAGTTAGCAAAACCACCGCTCCCTTGATGCCACTACAAGCAGAAATGAAGTGACACCCAGTGCCTTAGAAGCAAATCTTGGCCACCTGGTCCACCAAGAACTTTGTCCAGTGATCCCAAATTTGCTAGAAGGCACCGGTAAAAATAAACACGCAAAGACTGTGTAGGACAATGTTGTCTGCAGAGGTGGTTGTCCCCAGAGGGCGGCCGCCATGCCCGCCCAGCGAGCGGTGAGCTGGAAGACTCCCTCGGCCCGGCAGCGGCCTGTGCTGCTGGAAAACACGGTAAATGAATCCAACTCAGCCATTCACAGAAGGGAGGAGAACAGTCTGCGGGAACTGTCGGTGCCTGACTCTCCCCGCCACCCCCCGCCCCCGCTCTGAGGTTAAACACACACCAGGCTCGGTCACCGAGATTACATTTAATGTGTGCACTTACGCTCGCCTGCAGTAGGAAGCCACGGCCTCGTGACAATGTCTGCCCTTTCCATATTGTTTTTATTAAGGCAAGGATAAGGGTTAGTAAAAAATAATAAGCATAAGTCCTGGAAATGTGCACTGGGGTCCGGTGAGGGAGGTGACCACCTGGCACATGGAGAAAAATGAAACCCTCAGGGATCAAATGCGACAGCAGAAGTTTTAAAAGCTTTTTCATTAGCCCTTCAAATGCAAATGCCCGCTAACCAGAGATGCGAACAAATCGACTTTTTTTTTTTTAAATGTCATTTTGACAGAGAAAACTTTGTCTGCACTGTAGAAAGTGTATCTTCCAGCGTCCGCTCTCACCTTCTAAAAATATTTACCAGTGTGGCTCTGTAAGCTCCCTCTTAGCAAAAATGTGTTGCTGGTATGAATCCTGGTTATTTCAAGGATGACAACAGGTAAAAGATGAGACAGCATGAGAAAAAAACTGTTACCAAATTTTGTTGACTTATCTCTGAATTCTTTAAAGGAAAAAAATCCTTTTTAACTATCACTTTAGTATCACTGAGAAAGGTTTTATGTATCATTAAATCAGACCATTACAATACTGGTTTGTTGCCAGTACTTAATTGTAGCGAGGTACTTTCATAGTGTTTACAATTTCATGCTACTGTAAAATGATTATGAAGCATATAAGCCCAGTACTGCACATAATGGTTTCTACTGGAGTCTAATTTTATCACTTAGGTATAACACATATACATTTCACAGATACACCCACCCATAGACATACACACACGTACGTACGTGTATGTGCGTGTACATATACTATGTCAAATTGTTAAAATATTAGCTGCCCTATTCAAAAATATTCTTATTAAATGTTTATCTTAAGCCTTCAGTGAAACAGTAAAAAGGTTGAAAAGTGTGATGATTTGCTTTCTAAAAAATACTGTCACTGGAAAATAAAACTTCCTCAAGTAAAGAGATTCTTTCAAGGTGGCTACTGCCCTTTGCTTCTACTAGCAAAAGACAAAAAGTTCAAATAATGGCTCCCCCAAATTCTTCACCACCCCTTTCCACGAAAGCAGCCCGACTGCAGGGCGAAGGCAGCGATGAACCACACGACGGTGTCACTTCAGCATCCCCCCAACTCCACTCCCCCCCCCTGCCTTCTCTGGGCAGAGACACGAGCTCTCTGGGAATCTGCACGGCCCCTCAGACCCTGTCGGCCCTGCCCTGCCCTGCCCTGTGACTGTGACAGGGCTTGCTGGGCAGGCGGCAGGTGACAGGGGTGGGGACCGGGGCACTGGCGGAAACTGGCGTGGGCACCTCTGCTGCTGAGTCCAGTCTGGGTGGCCGTGGGGCTGGCACCACCTCCCCCTGAGGCCGGATCTCTGCTGGACTCCCTGGGGACAGCGGCCTGGGGACAGTCAGGATACACACGAAGCATCCTGCTGTCACCCAGAAAGAAGAGATGATGTTGAGGATGCCTGGTGCCGTGGACTTGAAGAGACAGGAGGGGCCCACGACGGTCCTGACCGTCAGGAGACAAAGGTCGTCGCTCCAGTACCAGTGACAACTGCGGGGCGTGAGCACGCTGAGTCGTGAGGAGCCTGAGCGCACACGGAGTCCCGGAGGAGGATGCACACAGGCGTGTAGAGAAGAAAACAGCCTCAGTGCCAAGGAGGGTACACTGACCGCCCGCTCGCCACACTGGTCACGGCCACGGCCACACCCACGGTCATGAGCACAGCCATGCCCACGAGCACGGCCACAGCCATGAGCACGGCCACACCCATGCCCATGCCCACGTCCATGCCCACGCCCACGCCCACGCCCACGAGCACAGCCACGGCCACGGCCACACCCACGGTCACGGTCATGAGCACAGTCACGGCCACGGTCACGAGCACGGGCACAGGCGGAGGCCGCAGGCTGTGGCGGCGTTTGCGCCCCTGCTAAGCCCCGGTCCGTTCCTGAAGTACAGTGTGTTCTTCACTTTGTCTTTGAAGCAGGAAAGTGAATTAAAGTTTGAGAGAGGCACACGCGCTGGAAAGCAGGGGCTGCACGGGAACAGAGCTCGGAGCGGGTGCTCACAGGTGGCCTGAGGCGCACCAGGTGCCACTTGTCACAGAGATTTATTCCAAAACAGTAAACGAGCCACATCCCCTAAGAGAGCGCCAAGCACACAGACCCGGCCCTGCCTCCGGGACACAAAACCCCTAACAGTCCTATCCGCAAGGAAAGGTCTTAAAGGAGCACGCACTTTCGTGACGACACAGACCAGGCTGGCGGGCCATCCGAAACACAGGACGTACAAACCTTCCAAAATGCCACATTCCCGGAAGCAGAACCAGGTCTCCGAAAACCTAAACCCACACGAAAACAGAGGTACAAAACGGCGACAGGGGACTAGCTCTGACGGCCCTGACCACGCTCTCCGCCTCTGGCTCACGAAGGCCACTGGTCCAGGCGGAGCCTCTTCCTCACGCGAGGACCCTGCCCTTTGCTTCTTCCCTCGTCTTAACCGGTCCACGTACATCACAGGGGGCCGAGCCCACAGCACGGGCCATAGAACCGCAAAGCTGGAGGAGCATCGGCCTGAGTAAGTGCCCTCTTCCACTGCTTTACAAGTGGCAAAGGGGCTCATCGTACCTGTGAGGTTCTGAAATGTCGGAAGATGGAAACGTTACTTTGCACCTACTTTTCCAAAAAATGTAGAAATCTCGTTCACATTCGTGGTAAAATAAAATCTCCAGAAATAAAAGCCAAACATGCACTTAGAGTAAAAACATCGTGGCAGCAGCAGGGTGAAGGGAGACGTCCGTGCCCGACGCCCGGGACGTGCAGAGAGGCTGCCTGGCTCGGGAAAGGGGCTCTGCAGCCGGCGTCGGTTTAGGATCCGGGAGTGAAGAAATGATTCCGAGACAGCCGCGTGTCCCTAAGAGCGGAGATCCTTTCCCAGCTGCTGGACAGAGAGGGACACACGGCTCCCAGCACCGTTGGCTCTAGGATGGAGAAGGGGCTGGAAGACCAGCGTCCCCTGGGCCAGCACGGGCAGCTGGCCTCGGGACTGCGGCTTCGGCCCACAGAGGCCGTGGCGGGTTTTTGCCCCACAGAACTCAGGAGACACACGTGCGTCATTGAAACCAACAAGTTCGTGACGATTTGTTCCAGGAAAAATCCTGAATTCTCTCAGGATAAGGGCACTGATGTGCTCACTCCACCCAAAAACTCTATGAGTAACTTAGCGGTGTCCCAGCTACCAGACAGCCTAATACCTGCGTGACTTACGTATGCGCCGTCAGGAAAACAGAACGCACCACAGCGGCCAGGGAGCGGCCAGCCCCAGGCCAGCCCCGGCCGGCTGCAGGCGGCGTGCAGCCACGCTGGCTTGGAGCTGTCCACACACCTGTGGGTCGGGCGGGCGTCTGGTGCACAGACACAGAGCAGACAGCAGCCTGGCCGGCAGGGTAAGCCCGTCTACCGCCACTTCACCCGCCCTCGCTGACCACGGGGCACTCGCTGTGACCCTCCCCGAGGCCAGTGTGGCCTTCTTCCCGGCTCCTCAGAGACCAAGCTCGGCGGCCAACGCGAAAGCACCATCTCTCGGCACACGGCGTGGCAGCGGCATGTCAGCCCCTCACTGGCAGAAGCAAGTGCAGCCTTTACTTCACGCACAAACCAAGATAAGCCCAGGATGAAAGGTCAGAATGCAAAAAATAAAAGGAAAAGTTGAAGTGAACTGTGACTGAATGTTTATGCAAATTTCCGCAAACGAAGGCTTTCTGAGCATGACACCAAAGTCCAAATCGTGAGCGTATATGATACATCCACAGATGTGACTGCGAAACTCGACTTCTCACACGTAAAGAACGCGAGAGCGATACTCGAAAGGCCATGTGAGAAGCAGCAAACATCGGGGCCGTAAATACGGGAGAAGACTTAAAACCTGGTGGTTATCGCAGTGAAGCAGACGCCCCGCGGATCCCGACGCAGCGAGACGCATGTGCCCGTCACGCACGGACGGCGGGGGGACCCCAGAGGCACAGCGGGCGGAGCCAGCGGCACCTCGGTGGCCAGCGCCGCGTGAGCCCCCCTGGGGGACAGCGACGGGGACAGACAGGCGCCGTGTGGAAACATACACTGAAAATCCTTAAAATCCTCATCTTTTGAAACATTTCTAGTCCAAAATTTTATTCTAAGGAAATAATTAACTGAATAGAGGTCATTCGTCCCAGCACGTCTGAGACCTGCCTATAACATGACACGCGTCGTAGCCGTTAGAATAGCTTTAAACACTGTTATCGACAAGGAGAGCTGCCGTCAACTGCGTATTGATTTTGAACACCTGTCACTGAAACCACTGGTGCGAGCGTTTTATTAATGTAAACTGCGGACTTATGTATGTAAATGAGGACGGGAAGGAAAGCAGACTGTCAGCCCGTCTCTGAATCTCCCTTGGTGTATGGTGAGTTTTCCGTGATGACATATAGTGCTTGTGGGGCGTTTAAAAGGGAATAAGTAAAGCACTTGATAATGATAGTGTGTGCAGTTTCTACAAGGAAATCTCTGAATGAGCCAGGTAGAAGGCGCTTGCACAAATGATTTGTATAACTTATTTTTAATAGGACTGACTTACTGAACTAAAAGGTAGGGCGATGCCCTTCGCGACGCAGCAGCAGAGCTGCCTGGGGTGTGATCTAACCACAGGAGCTGAGGAGTCGTGGGGAACCACCCCAAAGCGCCTCCGTTTCCCGACGGTGAAGGGCGGCCCGCTCTGCCAGGACGGACGGCTCCGAGTCAGAGCTGGCCTTGCAACGGCCCACGCCCCACGGACGCCGGCTCCCCTGACACTTCCTGCCGCGCTTCGTCCTGTAACATTGGAAACTGGATTCTCCGCCAGCTGAGCAGGCGAGGCTGGAGCCCGCTGGGTGTCAGCTAATAGAGGAGAAAGCGCTGCTAGCTTTAGCCTAGAGGACGACAAAACCAAACGACGCGTGTTTTCGATAAGGAAAAAAAATAGGTTTGTCAAGTTAAACACGTTTTCAGGAATCAGAGGGCATTCCGGACCCTAGCTAAAGCCCAGCGACTCCTCGCCCAATGAAAATGAATAATGCTTTAATAAGTGGCTGTTCCTTGAAGCTTTAACCTGCCCTGTACAGCCACTTCGGACCACAAATGGGTGCTGTTCTGTCTCCTTTTCTATATAATCTTCGTCTCTGAGCAACAGGGATCATCTATTCACAGCTGCCTTGGGGAAAGTGAATTTTCTTTTGCAAAATAAATTAGATTTCTGCGTTCAGAATTACTGTGGCTTGACCTGGAGCCAACGCTGAGAGCCCTTTCTACAATTTCTCTTACTTTCAATGAGACAAAATATGAAAACGCAGCCTGCCGAACTCCTCGTCCGAGCACAGCAAAAAGGTAACTACTGCTCTACATTCCAGGAGCTTGCGATCGTCGCCAGTGTGAGGCGCTACGCGTGACTCACACTGCACCGCCGTGTTGGCGGTACCCGTCTGGAGACAGCCTGCAGCTATCCCGAAAGGCCTAAACAGCACGTTTGACGGGATCCATCTGAACAGGTTTGCGTCAAACCCACTCTCATCCCGTGCCCTGGAGCCGGGGGCAGAACTCTTGCACTGGAGAGAGATGGTCTGTGTCAAGGTTACATTACCTCTTCTGTCTTATTCAGACGCAGGAGACGCCTAAGTGTGACAGGTGAGACAGGGCTGAGAGCGAGCCGTCTGAAGCGTGCCCCCTCTGACTGCCGACTGGACCTTCTGCCAGCCTCCTGGGCACCGCGGGCAGCACTTGGCCTCGCCCAGGCGCCTGCAGCGCCCGCCACACGTGTGAAAGCCAAACTCTTCTCTGCACGCAGCCAAGCTACGCCCCACGGAGCATGACGGGGGGAAAGGAGATGGGAGACCCCACTGTGGCATCTGCACGCACGAGCAGAGGGGCCGCCCACAGCCTCTCTCCTCCCCAGGTCCACGGAAGTGAGACAGCGGTGGGAAGGGCCCAGAACCCAAACACGGCTGGGAAACCACGCTCACGTGTCGGCTGAACCATGAAGGGAGCTCTGAAGAAGACCACAGCTCAGAGAGCAGGTGACACCGAGCCCAGGAGCCAGGACAGCTGGCTGTTGGGACGGGCAGGCAGCTCGGCAGATGTAGCACCAGGTGGTGGGGGGGGCGTCCGCAGATGGGGTGGGGTGGGGCGGCCTTCTGAAGACTCCTCCCCAGCAACGCCCGGGGTTGCTATCCTATGACTTAACCGCCTCCTGAGAATATCTGCAGAAATACGAAAACCTCCAGCACCAGGGAGCACCGAACGCCAATATCGGAAAAGGCGCAAAGTCTCAGGTGACTGACAGTGGCCTCGACCTTCAAACACTAAGGCGAACTAATACCAGAGTAAGCAGAGGACAGGAAAAATGAAGACAGGAACAGCTGTCGGCGAAACAGCTGGAAAACATGTCAGTCATTTTTAATCATTGCAAATCAATGAAGCCAAAATCTGGTTCATCGAGAAGATCAGTAAGAACGATAAACCTGACTGATGAGGACAAAGGAGAGACGGCTCCAACGCACCACATGCAGCGAGGGACCACGCGGAGCGGGGGCACGGAGCGGGGGGCACGGAGCGGGGGGCACGGAGCGGGGGGCACAGAGCGGGGGGCATGGAGTGGGGGGCACGGAGCGGGGAGCATAGAGCGGGGGCACGGAGCGGGGGGCACAGAGCGGGGGGCATGGAGTGGGGGGCACGGTGTGGGGAGCACGGAGGGGAGCACGGCGTGGGGAGCACCGAGGGGAGCACGGAGCGGGGGGCACGGAGCGGGGTGTGGGGTTGACTTCTGCGAGGGCGCCTGGGAACGCACGTTCCTCATACTTGGGGGTGACTTTGCCCCCAGGGGACAGTTCCCAAGGTCTGCGGACACGTTTGGTTCTCGCAGCCTGGGGAGGGTCCTACTTACTGGCTGGAGGCTGGACGCTGCTGACCCCTCCAGGCCCAGGGCAGCCCCCACCTGAAGGAACCGCCTGGACCAACGCGTCTGCGACAGCGACCAACGTTTTTAACACCACATCCCCCTTTTAACAGTCAACGCTCCACCCTCCAAGACAGACCCTAACAAAACTACCCTTTCCAGCAACTCCGTGTCTACACCGAAGGCCCGTGACCGGCTCTGCGGGTTGCCATTCTGGTGGCGCAGGTGGCAGCAGCGGGGGATCTTCTGTGAGGTCACGGGGGCAGTGTGAGCCGTGACAGCTCCATTATCCAGCCAGCCTGCCTCTTCCTACAGGACACGGAGTGCGTCCGGGACCAGAAGGCACAGCCCGGGGACCACGGGTGGGTGGCCCCGCTCCACACCTGCCCCCAGCTCTCAAGCTGCTCACAGCGGGGCGGCCCGGCAGGGGCTGAGGAGCAGGGCGTGGAACTGGGGCCAGAGCCGCTCAGGCCACAGGGCCACAGGCGACAGGGAGGCCCTCGCAGTGGACCTTCACGTGACATCGGGATACCACGAGCCAGGGCACCTTCGAATTCCTCCTGTATGACCGTGTCTGCTGGGGCAGCTCATGCAAGACGGCAGCGGCCACACAGCAGGCCCACCGAGACCCCGACTAGCCGGGCCGCTGGCCGGGGCAGCGGGAGTGGAGGAGGGAGGGAAGTCGTGGACTCCGGACAGCTGAGCCGCTGCGGACACCAGAGCGGCTCTCACGCCCACTGTCCCCAGGGCTCCCCCTGGCCACGCGGCAAGCGACTGAGCTGAATGTGGAAGCTCGGCGGAGGGCACCGGCCCCGCGGGCTGCGCGGCTGCGGCCAGACCTGCCATTGGTCGCAGGTGTCGGCACGGAGCTGTGCCGCACCAGGGCGAGCGCCGACGAGGAGTCGGCCTTGTGATGAGATGGGGACCCTCCGCCCCAAGGCTGGGTTCGCAGCACACGGTACCGCTGCCTCTGTAAGGGGGTGGCTCTCGTTAGGGCTGGGGCCGCCTGACCTTCGCGAGTGGTTCCCCTGCGCTTCGGATAACCCCCCGAGTTGTGACTGACCCATCCCAAAGTGTGATACGAAAACAAACATCCTGACATCAGCAAAAGATGCTCCTCCCGCCTCCAGGTGCCGGCTGCTGGCACGGCCCCCACGTCCAGGCAGGGCGGCCCCCACGTCCAGGCAGGGCGGCCCCCATGTCCAGGCAGGGCGGCCCCCAC
>NW_011889119.1:471351-477756 GCF_000151845.1 Pteropus vampyrus
GCCGCAGCCGACGGCCTCGCTCCTGGGGGAGAGCACTGACCCCGCACACGGCCGAGCACGCGTCACCGCGCGGTGGCCATCTGCAGGCTGAGAAACTACCACAGCCCCCGCTCCTTCCACTGCATGAGCTACTGTCGTCCCCAAACACGAGTCCGCTGGGTCGCGGGGCTTCTTCCTTTCCGAGCTGCTGCGGCACCGAACGCTCCCCTACACGCCCTTTGCCAGGACACGAAAACGCGGCCACGCGGCCACCATCCCGTGAACGGGAGGGGGGGTGCTGCACGCTGCACGCCGCACACCACTTTCTGAAAACTTAGCTTTGTCACCAAAACCTCTGACCAAGCGTCAGTTTGACCCCATGTTACAAAATGCCATGGACTTACTCTCGGATGTACAGGCCTACAAAGGTAAAAATGGAATCACTGTACCCAGCACAGTTGGCAAACACCGACTCTGAAGGAACAAACACAGGAACTGGAAATTCCCAGTGCCCAGTGCGCACGGGCCGTGTGACTCGGACGGGCAGCCTGAGCCCCGGCCAGCACCGCGCCTGACCTCGCCACAGACAGAGCCAACCGCCCAACTGTTTCCTTGCCCTGAAGACACACGGTCGGCCTGCAGACCCCTGACTGGGGGCACCAGGGCTGCTCCCAGTTGTCCCCAGAGGCTACCAATTCTGCACGCGCTTTGCGCTCTCCCCAGCGACTTCTCACAGGACGGGCGTCTGAGAATTACTGCGTCAAAGCAGCACGGCCTCGGTCCAAAACGCTGCCGAGACATCGTACCCGTGTCCACGTCACATATTATCAACCTTTGTCTCTGGTGAAAAACAGTCTGTTGTCATGGACTTAAAGGGTCTTTTAATTCAATTATTAAGTGTATTTCTGTTTCATAGTTTTGCCTGTTTCATAGTTTGACCTACTTATTTGGGGAGATAAATTCTTAATTACTAACTAGTATATCTTTATATATTCCAGACCATTTGTCTGCTGTATAGGTTTGAATGTTTTCTTTGTCATTTATGTGCTAAATTTGTTTGTCATGGTGTCTTTCAACAATTTAGATGGGTTTAATATGATCTATGTGTCCAAATAAATCAATTTTTTTCCTTAATGGCTTCTGTGATTAGGAAAATCTTCATAGTTCCACAATTTAAAATATGTATATTCATTTTTAAATTAAATTTATTGGGGTGACGTGGTCAACATTACATAAGCTTCAGGGGTACAATTCCGTAACGCGTCATCTGTACGTTGCATTGTGAGCTCACTGCCCGAGTCTAATTTCCTGTCACCGAATCCCCTCTACCCTCGTCTGCCTCGCCCCAACCCTGCCCCTCCGGGCACCGCCATACAGCTGGTTGTCCGTGTCCGAGGCGCTGCCACCGCGACAACATGGTGGCTCCTGGGGACGTCAGGCTGAGCGAAACAAGTCAGAGGGAAACGGACAAGAACCAAATGATTTCACTCACACGTGGGACGTAAAACAGAGCAACAAACAAAGAAATAAAAAATATACCCTGTTATGTTTTCTTCGAGCACTTCTAAACGAGTAAAGATTAGATCTTTAATGTGTTTGAAACCTTTCTGTGTTCTGAAATAGAAATAATTTTATTTTCTCTCCAACGGCTAACCAATGATCCCAACAAATGTGTCAAATAGTCCCTATTTCTCCACCGACTTGAAAGTGCCATGTGTATAGAAGACCTTCATTCTGCCACCTTATTCCCCTCCCGCAGCGCTAGGGAGCGTGTCCCTCTGGGAGACCAGTTCCCGCCCTCAGAGCGCCCTGAAGACAGCTGTCGATGTGCCCTTCCAGCTACTTCATTATCCCCAGCCAATGCCCCCACGCCCACGGCCCCCAAACAGGCTTCCGACCAAAATCACATCACACACACACACACACACACACACACACGCGTGCGCACACATACACACACACTCACTCACTCACGCACACTCACACTCACGCACACACACTCTCACGCACTCATACACACACACTCAGGCACACACGCTCACACACTCACACTCACACACCATCGCGCGCACACACACACACATACACACACTCACATTCACTCTCACACACTCACACTTATGCACACACATACACACGCACACTCACACGCGCTCACACACTCATGCACACACATGCACACACACTCATGCACTCACGTACACACATACACACACACTCTCACGCTCGTACACTCATGCACACACACTCCTACTCATTCACACTCACACATACACACACACTCACTCACACACATACACACACTCACGCACTCACACTCACGCACACATACACTCACACACACTCTCTCACACTCACGCGCACACACACTCATACTCATTCACACTCACACATACACACACTCACACACTCACACACACTCACATCCCCGAGGAAGCGACGCGTTTCAGCTGAGTTCGCCGTCAGGGCGTCCCTCCACACCTAAACTCGGTCACGTTCATGTACTCTCCAAGCACGTCGCGGTCTCTCCTTCACACGGTCCCACGCGCCCCTGTTGCACCCCAGGGCGCTCCGTGGGGCTTGCTGGTTCCAGAATGCTCTTTTCCCGCCATTATCACATACACTCCACTGAAGAAGATGTCTTGAATTCTAACCGTACGTGTCTTTTATCTTCCCACGTGACTGTCAGTGGAGACCCCAGAACAAATGCACTGACAGAGACGACTCGGGCTGCTGCCCGCTCCTGCTATGCACACACGGGTCCCTGACCATCCGCGACCGTGACCGGCAGAGGCGGAGTCTGCCATGACGCTCTCACCCGGAAGTTCATCAGGTGGCAGCTACACTGTGTCAAGGTTTTTCCTATGTTTTGATACAGCCACATGCATCTTTTTCTCGTTTAACATGCTCATCTTACAATTACTACCGCAAAGATCCTATTATTGAAATTATCTTGCAATTATGGAACAAAGCCTACTTGGTTATATTAAATATACAGCTAGATTCAGTCTGCTAGTATTTTATTTTTATAATCTTAAGTGATTTTAGGCTTTATCTGTTATGTTATCAAGTTTTAGAACTATTCATTGAAAGAGAATGATGGTTATTATCCTCAAATAGTTTATGTAACATAAAATTATCAATCTCTAAAAATTGGTGTAGAATCTACCTATTTAACATCTGGGCTAGTGCCTTTCATAAAAGCATGTCTACCAAAAAAAAAATAAAATACTTTTCCCGTGGTCACTGGTCCCTTCACATTTTCTAACTTTTGTTGAGTTGATTATGTCACTTATACTCACCAAGAAAACCAACCATTTCACCTCAATTTCAAATTTATCAGCAAAAATTTCTACAAATTATCATACGGTTCTTTCAACTTTATTTCGTGTGATTCGATCACATTTTTCATCTCTAAATCTTCATGTTCTTCAGTTTCTCTCTTTTTTTAATCTGCCACAAGTTTATCTGCTTTCAGTACGTTTTTGCCTATTCTTTGAACATCACAGAACCCAATGCTGCATTTAAACCAGTCTGAGTCTTTAATGTTCGAGTTTAGTGCATCTGTATTCATTATGATTATTAATGAATTGAGACTTACTTTGTATCAATAGCTCATGTTTAATACTTGTACCTATTTTTCTGCATTACTATCTTACATTGGATTTTCACTCTACTTTTTCAATGCCTACATATTTCATTTCTCAAAGTTTTAATATATGCAATTATATGTATATTTTTTCTAGCAAAGCCATTAATTAATCACTATCTCTAACATCCCCTTGAACCAAAGGACATTAATACATTTTTACTCCCAGCCGAGCTCACACTTCCCTCTCCTGTGACAAATCTACACTGATTTCATTGTTACGTGGATTCCAGGTATGGTTGCTTATTAAAAATGAAAAATACGATACTTATTCAAAAACTAATACTTACAATGTGTCTCTGATCTCTTTGCTAACGTCCTTCTGAGTTCATTTTTCCTCATGCTCAAAAATATCTTGCTTTTCTTCAACATGGTCTCTGGTAAACCTCCCAAGTCCCTGTATGTCTGAAAATCGTCTGCCTTTTGCCCTCCATGCGGAATGACAGTTAGATAAGGTACAGAAGTCAAGACACTCAGTGCATCGGGGGACCACTGCCGCAGTCGAGACCTTTCTCATCGACGTGCAAGCCACTCCCACCTCCTCGACTTCGTGCTACGGTTTCCCGACCTGCAGACAATGCTCCCCCGGGGGGGGGACTGTCCGGACACCTTCCTGTCCACCGCCGCCTCCACGTTCTGTCAGATGGAGACCCCGGCAGAGCTTCCCCTGCATCGCTAACGGCGCTTTTTCATGTTCTCTCTTCATTTTTTCTTAATACCAGGAAGTTTTTTCCACTTGAGCTTCTGGTTCACTAACTTTTTCTCAGCTGTGTCTGATCAGCGACCATCTACTGAGCTTTCCTTTCAAGGGCTATAATTTTTATATTTCTAACTGGTCCTTTCACATAATTTCCCATTCTTGCTTTGTGTCCCGTGTATCACCTGGTTAAAACACGGGCTCCGAGGTGAGAGAGTCCAGACGCCAACCTTCCGGACGGAGACGCCCGCTCCGTGCCCGCTCCGGTGACAGGACTGGCCTCGCAGGAGTCACAAGGATTAAGTGAATTATTCACTCAGAGCTCTAGGGACGCTGAGGGAAACACCCTCAAAGCTCAACAGATGTTACACGTGCGGCCCGG
This sequence comes from Pteropus vampyrus, assembly GCF_000151845.1. Taxonomy (NCBI): domain Eukaryota; kingdom Metazoa; phylum Chordata; class Mammalia; order Chiroptera; family Pteropodidae; genus Pteropus; species Pteropus vampyrus. Next base: position 476,059 of record NW_011889119.1, read on the forward strand.
GAGCTCTGTGCCCTCGACTGCGGACTCACTTCAGGCGCGCGGTCTGGGCGCCCACGATGCCCGCCCCGGTGACTGCACTTCCTTCCGAAATCCCTCCCCTCCGGACACCCGCCCTTATTTTAAAGATGGGATTTGTAAGCTCCCTTCCATGACACCGTAGGTCTTTTTCTACATTCTCGTCTTGTTTCTTCTTGAACGGGAGGTGACCTCTTATAATTCAGTGTGTTTTCTCTTTCAAGTGATGGCTGCCTTTAGATGTCCTATTTCTCATCACCTGCATCGGGCCTGGGCCCTGCTTCCGGGGCTCCGGACGTTGACAGGCAGGCAGCTGGAGAGGAGGAGGGTGGCGTCTCATTCCTGAGTAGCTGGAATAAGCGTGGGCCTCGATCGCTGAGGAAGCGGGAAGCGGATTCTCGTGCTCTTCCGAGAGCCCACTCTGTCCCAGAGGGAAAGGGGACGGACGATCGGTGGCAGCCGTGTGCTCGCCAGGCCCTCGACGCCCTTCGCGCTCGCGCCTCAGCGTTTCAGTGTGAGTTTAACTTCCCGTTTTTATTCCTCGGTGCGGAAAACCAAAGAATAGGTTTTAAGAAAAACACAAACACGCACGTGCACACACGCGCACGCGTGCTTCGAGAATGCAAAGCAGGGAGAGCATGCTTCACATTTATACTTCAGACAGGGCATTTTCCCTAAAAAGAAACAGGATGCAATTATAAGAACCCACTTTCCAAAACAAATTATATTTTCCCAGCGACATCATATGCACGATTATAAACATTATGCCAAATACCCCCTCCCTGATCCCTGATATCCAGAAATATCTTGGCTTCCTTTAACCTTTGAAAAAAAATATGACCCGTCATGATATCTATACAACGACAGGAACTGTACATCGCAATACGTTTGCCCTGCTGCTTCCTGAATGAGAAAATGTGGAAATCTCAACTTCTATTTAGTTGGATGAAAGGTAATTTTGAATCAAAATAATGTAAAAAGAAGAACATCTTCAAAGAAGAGGTTATGGCAAAAAGTCATTCCTCACTGGATCTCTGCAGCCCACCTCAGCTCCCAGCACACAGGAGCCCGCCACCTGCCGTGTCCACTGGGGCCGTGGACAGCGAGGTACCTGCTCACAGACACACATGCCGACTCCGCCCCACCGTGCTGCTCTCTAATACCACAGGCAGGTGGAAAGCCAGGGAGCACGCACAGAAGAACAGACAATCTGCAGATGATTCGCTCCGCACGGCGCCGGTCCCGCTGCGGCCTGTGAATAGCGGCTCCTGTGTTCCCAGGGCGAGAGCCCCTAATAAACATCTTAAATGCGTCAACACGGACCCAAAAGCACCATCGAGTTTAACCCCTGTGATTTAAATAGGGATTTTGCTACAGGCAATGAAGCTCCACGGCTGAAAGTCGCCGTTTCCGTCCTGGGCAGTGAGTCGTGTACTCGTGATGACCTTCGTCCCCGTCTTCCTCAGTGTTTTCCTGGAGTCTCCTTAGCACTGAGCACAAGAGTACACAGCCGATTTGACCCTGTTTCTGATTCCTTCATAAAATATCATTCTACAATTACTGCACCCTTTAGAGCACCTCGCTCTGTAATGACAGGCTTAGCTGAAATGTCACAGGCATCTCATCGTCGGCAAGAAAACCTCTACACTGCCCTCTGCAATGACACTCATTATCTCTGCCACA
>NW_011889119.1:479311-481676 GCF_000151845.1 Pteropus vampyrus
TGGCTTCATATTTTACTTAATGACTAAGATAGTAAACGGCTTCAGCACAACGTGAGTTCTGAACGATATTAAATTATCAAAGGCTGTGAGAATTGCTGGAACCGGATGGACTAGAAGGAGGCCACGGGCAGCGCTGGCTCGGTGGCAGACAGCCTCCGTCCCGGACACACGGCCGATACACAGCGGCGCCCAGGGCACGAGCAGGGACCTCTGAAAGGGTCCGCGGTGACCGGGCCGACCCCGCTTTACTGGAGGGCGACTCCACTGAGAGGAGGGTCTGAGCATGGCGGCCGGCGGGGGCTCCTGGCCGCAGCCCGTCACTGACCACACGCACACTGGCACGAGGACACTCCACTCCCTCTGGCAGGTCACGTGGATGACGAGACGGTGCTTCCCACGACAGAGTCTGTTCCAAAGAACAGAATGTGACGGCTCAAGAGACGGAAGAGGCTGCCGCACGCAGGACCGCGGGGCCTCTGTCCCCTCCCGGGGGCGACGTGCCGGCCAGGCCGCTGCTCCGTGCTGGGCGGGCGGCTCTTGTGGCCGTCACTCCATTTTTCATGGACTTCAGTCACGTTCACTCATGTTGGAGACATTTTCTCTGTAATGCTGTCTCTTTTCCAATGCTATGCCACCAAGTAAGCACTTGAAACCAGACAGGTCATGCTGTGTAAAAAACTAGAAACTATGGGCTGCATGAAATGAGACACGCAGAGACGCACGCGGAGACTCACACGGAGACACACAGACACACACGGAGACACACAGACTCACACGGAGACACACAGACTCACACGGAGACACACACATGTACCCACCCTCAACTGCAGCAGTATTTATTCACGCTCGGTCCCTCATACGTGGTAAACTGTGCCCCGTTTACACGGACTCACGTCACACGCCTTTTCTCTTTCATCTCCATTACTGGCGATTACTCATTCTGGAAAAGAATAACTTAACTCAGCAACGAACAAAGAACTGACAGTAACACACAGTCACTGACGATCTTCCCGTGCACGGGGTGGCAAATAAAAACGCACGGACGGCGAGGGCGAGCTCCTGACCGAAACTGAGCGGCTCCGAGTGGCTCGGTTTTAAGTACAAATATTGTTATTGGGCAAATTAGGGATCACTCTCGACAAGAAACCGTTGTCCGGCCGTTTAAGACCCAGGCTGGGTAAATGCGGGCTACATGAGCCCCCAGCCCCAAGCGGACCCCACACAGCCATGCCCCCCGTCCCTGTCCTCCACCCATGGGCAAGGGCTCCACAGGGCGGACACACTGGGACCCCCGCCCACCATGCGTGCGGCTGACAACATCAGGCCCCCAGGGGCCCCAGAAGGCACAGCCCTGCCCAGTGGCCCCCAGGGCTGTCCCCTTTCCAGGTGACGTGCCCTCCAGTGCCCCTCTCAGGAGCAAAAGGCCTCAGGGTCTCCGCAGACCCAGGACATGCTCTGAGCGTCACCTGGGAAGGGTGACGAAGGTGGTCCGTCTCCTCAGACTTTGGGTCCCTGTTTGATCAGTGAAAACACTCTCACCTGTGGGGCCACCAGCCACGGGCCTTTCCCCTAAGATCTACGTGCAGCGTCTACGTCACAGCTTGGCCCCCAGCACATGGCACAGCAGCACAGCACCAGTGGGTGACACTCCACCAGCGGACGCCCGACCTACCAAACTCTGGTGACACTGACAGCAAAGAGCTCTGTCACTTTGTAACACAGAAAGCGCGTGACCTCAGTCTTCACAGACTCACGTCCGCCGCCAGACGGTGACGTTGGGACGGAGGAACAGGAAGCAGCGCAACCGACGGGGCCACCTCAGGTCGGACCAGGGCAGCTGCAACAACGACCTCGCCCCCAGGGCCTGGCGGCTGCCACCTGCCCTTGGTGAGTGTCACTCCCCTCCCAGCGTCTCCTGCCGGCCCCCAACCCTGGACTGCTCACTCCTGTCCCCTCCCTGCCCTAACTCCCTGCAAGCCACTGTCCCCTTTCAAAGCAGCTCCAGGTTCGAAGCGGGCACAGGTCAGACAGAGGGCTGAGGGCCCAGCCCTGGCTGTGGACAGACGGGCACAGACTGTCCTGGGAACGGAAACGCCCTTCACAGCTCCAAGCTCATTCCTGGGGTTCACGACACGCGAAACTCCAGACAGAGCGGGGACGGCCCCCTTCAGGCTGGGCACAGGCGGCCTGGCCTTCAGCGACAGATGCGGACGCTCCCAGCCGCCGGGAAAACGCACAGTGACAGGGGCTCTCGTGACGGACGAGCAGCCGCCAGGACAGGACGCGAAGCCGGCTGACGCCAGGGCCGCGGGGGTTCGCGGGATGCGGTCGGAGCGTGTGCCGCAGCACAAGGCCTCCGAGCGGG
>NW_011889119.1:483376-484710 GCF_000151845.1 Pteropus vampyrus
GAGAGGCAGCTTGAGACGCCCGCCGGCCGCCGGTCGGACGCCCTCGTGGGCGCATCTCCTCATCCACCACTTGACTTCAAATTTCTCTTGAAAGCCCTGGAATTGTAGCTCCTCGGTGTCAGTGCGATGTCGGGTCCTAATCGACAGTGCAGGACGCATGGCACTCGTGACTCTCGGCACAGATGTCAGAGCAGAAACAGGGTTCGGGGGAAATGCATCTCCCCGGCTAAAAGAGGAAAACGTCCCTTTGGCCCAAGTATTTCTAATTCCAGGGAAGGCCAATCCACTGAGGTGGCCTCTTGATACCAGCTGTATCCGGTGATTTGAGTTTTATACAAGAGAGAACCAACAATGAACTTGAAAAGCAAAGTTCTGAACGTGCACGTTACGGGCCCGCCTCCCGCAGCCGGCCCAGCGCCGACTCCGGGGCCATCACCAAGCTCGCCGCGGCGTCCATGTGCTCGTGTACACGGGGCGGCTGGACCGCAGGTGGCCTCAGCGGTCCCTTCCCGCTCCATCAACAAAGACTGGATGAAAGATTATACGTGCACAAGGTACAAAAACGAATCCGATGTAGACGCTACGTTTACAGCGTTTACACTGTATGTAGCAAGGGCTAAGCCACGAGCAAAACATGACGGCGGAGGAAAACGCTGTAGCTGGAGGAGAGAGGTGGACACAGACCGCGGCGTGAACTCCAGGTCGGCAGAAACCGCTCCGCGCTGGAGACGCACAGAACAGTCCACGGGGAAGAGGTGGCCTCAGGGCCAAATCTGACCGGACCGCAGCAGCGGCGCCCCAGGAGGGGTGTCAGACGTGTGAGTGTGTCTGGGGACAGCTAGCACCTGTGCTGGGCCACAGCTTACGGGCGTGACAGTGAGCGGAAGCAACGTGAGACAGGCTGGGGCTGCCCGTGGCTCAGAAACCGGACTTCGCCTCCGGCCGGTGGGGACCCACTTAGGACTTGAGCAGGGAAAGGCCAGCTCAGGGCCGCTCCGGGAAAAACACCTGAGGTCTCCGAACATGGTGGCACAGGGAGGGGAGCAGCCAAAACCGCCGGGACCTGGGGACATGGACGGGACGAGGAGGGGCTCAGGGTCAGGGCGCAGGGCCCAGCATGGGGGTGCACTCCGGGGCGCGGGGAGCAGCCGGACAGCGCTGCCGAGATGTGAGGACAGAAGCTTCCCACGCATGCTACACTCCCTCCTGCGGCCGGCCGTACGCTGTGTCCACGGTCAGCGAACACGGAGCTGCGCTGGCTCAGGTTCCAGGCAGGGCGGCCACCACACGCGGTCACCCTGCACGGCCATCCTGCACTGACAGTCACCCGCATG
>NW_011889119.1:485815-486162 GCF_000151845.1 Pteropus vampyrus
GGACCCAGAGGTCCTGTGCCCTCCAACCTCTGACACGAGCCACCACCCGGCCCCTCAGAAGCCAGCGCGGGCGCATGTACACACACCTGTGCAGGTGCACACCTGCGCACACACTAGGCACACAGGCACACACAGGTTTCTCTGAGTGGACACCAAGGCAGGCGTCTGGCCATGTCAGCCTCGGCTTCCTGGACAGCAGGACCGGGGCCCCTTCGGGCTGGGAGGACTCCATCCTCAGCAAGTGTGTGGGTCCCAGGTGGCGGCTGCGTGTCGCAAGCGGTTGTCAGCGCTTGGTGAGCACATGGCTCCGTCCGCTGACCCCACACTGAGAGCCAGCTGTAACGGCT
>NW_011889119.1:487092-489040 GCF_000151845.1 Pteropus vampyrus
CCAAGGCAGGCGTCTGGCCATGTCAGCCTCGGCTTCCTGGACAGCAGGACCGGGGCCCCTTCGGGCTGGGAGGACTCCATCCTCAGCAAGTGTGTGGGTCCCAGGTGGCGGCTGCGTGTCGCAAGCGGTTGTCAGCGCTTGGTGAGCACATGGCTCCGTCCGCTGACCCCACACTGAGAGCCAGCTGTAACGGCTCGGCAGAGCCTCCTCCCCGAGCCAAGCACGGCTAACCGCCTTCCGCACGGCCACCGGCAGCTCGGGGACCGCGAGCGCCACTGCACATGCGTCCAGGGGGCCATGGCGGCATCTCGCGCCTCGGGAGGGAACACGAACTGGGCTGCGGAGACCACCCTGGCCATGCGGCTGGACTGCAACAGCACGAGGGGACACTGAGCAGCGTGCATGCAGTGGCCGCCTGCGAAAGGCCGACTCGTGCCAGAGCCTACAAACGTCACCCGAGGCAGCGCATTCTCAAGGTGGCTCTCCCATGTGAGCTCTGCGGCAGCTCTCGCCCCGAGCGTGACCACAGCGTCAGCCCGCGACAGAGAACGTCCCACATGCGTCCAGGCCCCACCGGCCACATCATGTGCGTCTGTGGCAAAACGCGTTTTAGCAAAACACACGTCGCTGTGCTGGCTCCGCTGGGTTCCCGGCGCCAGCCCCCGACGGAGCGCGAAGGGGCCCGTGTCTGCCGCTTCCTTCCTGACCCCTCCCTCTGCCACCCCCGCCCCACGTGTCCGGGGCCCTCGAGCTGCCCCTGGCCGTCCGACCCTCTGCCGTGCGGCTTTCCCCACAGGCCCCGCGCATACGTGTGAATGAAGCCTCGCCTGGCAGACAGGTGACGCTGGGAGCAGCTCGCGCACCCACGCTCACCCGGCTCAGTGGCGGGTGACAAGCTCGTGGGAGGCCGGGAACCGGGCCCAGGCTGAGGGAAGCTCTATGGGGGGGGTGGGCAGGACACGCCAGCTTCCTCGGGGTCCTGGCTTTCTCAGAGGAAACCAGCTCACCCACAAGGAGGCGCTGGCACTGGCCCGAGGCTGGGTGACACGGCCAGTGACAACGTGGGGACCTCCAGGAGTCTCTTCATCCCAACGCGAACCAAGCTGCCCCCAGCCACGCGAAACCCGAGGTCGGAAGGGTCCAAGCTCCCCGAGTGCCAGGAAAACATCGGTGGGCGGCGAGCCTCAGAGAAACGCGGCTGCCGGCCCGCTTGGGGCTGGCCACACAATGCCACTCGGCCGAGCACAGAGCTGGGGACCAGGGTCGAGGACAAGCGGGCCCCAGCCGCTGTCCGGACAGTCATGCAGTAAGACAAGGGGTGGCCCCAAAAACACGACAGGCCCCGGATGGTCAAACCGAGAGAATGACCCGACCACACGCTGGGCCGGAAAGTGCGGCCCCGCGGTGCCCCGCAGGGACTCGCCAGAGACACGGAGACGGATGCCCACAAGACGCTCCACAAAGGTGCCCAAGCAGCTGACCGGCGAGGGCCAGCAAGGGTGACAAGCCGAGGACAGCAGATGAGCACATCGTGGCAAACTCACTCACACCAAACACTTGTCAGTAACAATGGAGACATGTGCCAGCACGTGCCACAGTGTGAGCACGTCCAGGACGGGAAGGATCGAGCGAGACATCTATGCTGCTGAGTCCACGTGGCTTCGGGACAGACAAAACTGCCCCCCCGCGACAGAAGGCAGCACGCCTGCCTCGGGCACGGTGGGAAAGCGTCTCCCGGGCGGGTGTAGGGGTTTCCGGGGTGACAGGCCCCTCCCCATGTTTGGAGAGACTGAGCAAACTGACTGCCTGTCCATTCCCCTGGTCACTGGAGCCCGTGTGTGGCTTCACCTGCCACACCAACGCTCGCATGGAGCCATGTGCAGTGACGATGGATTCGAGTCGCCTGGCACAGGTCTCGGCTCTGTGTGGCACACGTGTCCTTACTGCA
>NW_011889119.1:489090-495633 GCF_000151845.1 Pteropus vampyrus
ACAAGCGGGCCCCAGCCGCTGTCCGGACAGTCATGCAGTAAGACAAGGGGTGGCCCCAAAAACACGACAGGCCCCGGATGGTCAAACCGAGAGAATGACCCGAACACACGCTGGGACAGAAAGTGCGGCCCCGCGGTGCCCCGCAGGGACTCGCCAGAGACACGGAGACGGATGCCCACAAGACGCTCCACAAAGGTGCCCAAGCAGCTGACCGGCGAGGGCCAGCAAGGGTGACAAGCCGAGGACAGCAGATGAGCACATCGTGGCAAACTCACTCACACCAAACACTTGTCAGTAACAATGGAGACATGTGCCAGCACGTGCCACAGTGTGAGCACGTCCAGGACGGGAAAGATCAAGCGAGACATCTATGCTGCTGAGTCCACGTGGCTTCGGGACAGACAAAACTGCCCCCCCGCGACAGAAGGCAGCACGCCTGCCTCGGGCACGGTGGGAAAGCGTCTCCCGGGCGGGTGTAGGGGTTTCCGGGGTGACAGGCCCCTCCCCATGTTTGGAGAGACTGAGCAAACTGACTGCCTGTCCATTCCCCTGGTCACTGGAGCCCGTGTGTGGCTTCACCTGCCACACCAACGCTCGCATGGAGCCATGTGCAGTGACGATGGATTCGAGTCGCCTGGCACAGGTCTCGGCTCTGTGTGGCACACGTGTCCTTACTGCAGTCTGTTGATGGCACTTTTTGTGCTTTCGTTGGTGGTTTTGCTGTTTCAGACGACCCCGGGCTTCCTGCGTCCAGCGTCTCGAAGTACAAGAGGCTGTGCTGAGCCTCACGGAGATCGTACGTGTTAGGTGGGCTTTGTTCAGGCGTCCGTTGTCACGTGTTGGCCGTAAGTTCAACAGGAATGAATCGCTAATATACATTAAATGCAGGGTTTTAAACAGACACATGCATAGAACGCCGTGTGTCTGTTGCCTGATGAAGCCTGTGGCCGCAGGCCCAGCCCCGCATGTGCCTGCGGAGCGGTGGCCCGGTGTTCACCAGCTCGGACTTCACAGAGCACGGGCACCAGGAGTGGCAAGAATCATCGTCGTCACACGGCTGAATGATAACACACGCTATACAGTAACCAGCCGGGCCCCCTCCGGTGGCACGGTGCCGGGCAGGGTGACGCACGGGGCCCAGCGGCAATGTGACGTGCCTCCTGCAGGAAAGTCAGGGGGACGAGAGGGGCAGAGAGAGACCAGGGGAAGGAGCAGGAGGGACGAAGCGGCCTGGGCTGGGAGGGGCCCCGGGAGCGCCGGGCACTGACGAGCCGCGGCCCAGCCACGCGCTAAACCAGGTGGGCGGGGAGGGCCTCGCAGAGGACGGATGGGCAGGGGGCTCGGCGTCCCACCAGCCTCGCCGAGGGGTGCTGGAGGAAAATGACGGCAAACTCGGATCCCGATGCTCGGTAAAATTAGATTTTATGTGGGAATAAACATATTTTTAGTCACCCACGACTACAAGCTTTCCCACTCACAGATGTTAACAAAGACACTCTTTGGAAGACAGACATCAGCGAGATGAAAAATGAATAGAAATTAAGGAGAGGTGGAGAAGAGCCCGTGGCAAATAGAATGGGAGGGAGACCGGGGAACGCAGCCGAGTCGGGTCACTGTGGGCCCAAGCGGATAATTGTCCGGGGCGACAGCTCACAGAACCCCGGCCGGGGGCGGGGGCGCACGCAGCTCTCCTCGCTGAGGACGACGCTGATGGCAACTGTGCATCGAACATGGTCAACGGCAAAATGCCCTCCACATCGATGAAAATGCAGAAATGCTCCACGAGGCGTCAGCAAACTGCATCCAGCAGTGTATTAAAATAATACATCATGGCTCTGAAGTAAAAAGCGATTCGACGTCAGAATATCTATTATTTCATTGGAAAGGTATTAAAGGAGGGGCATAACCGTACTCATGCGGGTACTGGACAAGCAGCTTAAAACTTTCAACACAATTCCTGATTTTTAGAATAATTTCTAAACTAAGATAAATGGGGAATCGGTTTTGTTTGTAAAAGGTTATTGACCTTAGATATGTGGCAAACAGTCATCTATGACTAGAATGATTTTTATTACAGTCAAAAATCACAGAAGGACGTTCACAGTGACTTGAGTTTTTAACACCACGCTGCCTGTCCTAAGCCACTTAATGAGACAAAAACATTAGGAATATAAACACTGGACAAGGAACAATGAATTAGAACCTACCGACAATTGATCTACTCAGAAAATCTAAGTCTCAACTGACGTAACAACCAGCGACCCTTCCACGAGAAAGGGGACGCACTAGCACAGCTTTAAAAACAGGACGAGGACACGAAAAGGGGATTTGTGACGCAGCACCTAATCCCCACACACGTGCCAACATCTGAAAAACTACGTAACGAGGCTGAACCTCACGAGGAACCGGGAATGTTAATGGGAACGGTGGCGGGACCGCGCTTCGCCGGGTGGAAGACAAAGGTGGCTGACACCTGAACCGGGAGATGCGGCGTCTGTCAAAGCCACCAACGCGCGGTCCGTCGAGTCCGGAAACCGCACACGCTCAGAAGACGAGGCTGTGAGGGCGCCCGTCACAGCACTGCTCAGTCCGGAAACGAACGCAGGACACCAACGCGCCCGTGAGCCGGGGACCCGGGGACCCGGGGACCCGGGAAACGCTCGCCACGCGCCCGCGCTAACGCGCACCACGCAAACGGACGCGGGGAACACGCCGGGCGAATGAGGCACGACAGCCACACGCGGCGTCCGGCCCCGACCCGACCACGCCCCGGGGCGACTGCCGGGGAGGCCGCCAGGGCCCGTGACAAAGCCGGGACGCGCCCGGCGGACACACTGCGCGGACGTCGCTTTGCAGGCGGCGGCCCCGACGAGGCAGCGCGGAGCCGCGCGCTCCGGGACACCGTGCGGGGACGCGCGGCGACACGTGCCGCTGGCCCTCGTGCGGTTCGCGGCAGGGAGGAGCGCGCGTGTCCCGGGAGGCGGCGACGACGCGGGCGCGGCACCGTCCCCTCCACACTCTCCTTAGGCTTGAAGCCGTTTCCGCAGGTTGTGCGGACGGCGTGCGGGTCCCGCGCGCATCACGCAGGGACGGCCGCCCGGCACGTCGGCGCGGAGCGCGAGGCGCGACCTCGGTCACGTCACACGCACACGCGTCACGCACGTGTTCACTCGCTCACACGGACGCCTGGAGACAGCAGAGGCGGCGGCAGCCCCCTCAGGGAGGGGAGGGCGGGCAGGAAACGGGGCGCCCAGCGCGGGCCCGGCTTCCGCGCGTCCTCCGGGAACGTTCAGACCGCTGTCCCTCAGCAGCACTGCGGGGGGCAGGACGACCACGCGGGGTGCTCCTGGCCTCTGGGGGAGCGGACCGGCCTGCGGTCACACGGGGCGGGGACGGGAGACGCTCACGCAGCAGAACACGGGGCCAGACTCCCCCACAGTGGGCGGCTCCTAACACCACCGCACGCCAGCATGTCGCCAGACGGGGCTGGGAAGCAGACCGGCGGCCATGAGGGCAGGCGGCAGGGACAGGCAGGCAAACCCTGGCGCGGTCCCCACAGGCACGAGGGCCTGCGTGCAGGTGACTTAGGGGAACACGCGACAGGTGTTCCACAGGAAGAGTCACCTCCAGACGGCATGACTGTGTCAGGTGGGGACAAAGCAGCAGCCGGCAGCGCGGTTTGCCTCGTGAGGGAAAACCGTGAGCCCGTGACATGAAAGGACCCGCTGGTGTGTCTAACACAACACGCAAGTTCTGTGGTCACTCTGATGACTGAACGAAGCAGAGAACAGGACGAGAATGACAGGACGCTGTGGTCCTGGTTACAACGTGACGCAGAGCCTGACACCCCCACCAGGAGGCAGGTCGAAGACAGAAAAGTCTGCCCCCCGCCTGGCGTCTGAATGCCACCCCAACTCACCGACCTCCGCCCGTTCAAAAGCGTGGAACAAGGTCGTCTTTAATGGTCTGAAACATCACACGGTCCATTTTCGACCTCGAACCCTATTTCCACCCCACCATCTTCCACAGAACCGAATCCCACTGTACCACATGTTCAGGTTCGAAAGGTGTCCTGTGTGTGTGTGTGCACACACACACCTGTGCACACACGTGTGGATGCACAGATAATCAGAAAGGTATTTTGTAATTTTCTCTTACATAAAGATTCTAAATGATAAAAACATTTTTACTTGGCTAAATTATCACTATTCTTGGAGGTGCATAATCGACCCTAAGATATAAACGTAATACAAATTCTGATGAATGAGTATTAAACATAAACATTAAAATTTAATTGGAAATGTGCCCTCAGTGAGATGGATAGAGATTTTTCCCAATTCATTAGTGTACTCGAGGATAAATATTACTTCCTAGGGAAGGAAACAGTCAGCACCAATGACTTTTTTAATCGCATGAGCACTGAGAAACGCAGATTAATCAGCGGACGGCAGTCGACGTAAGCGTTGCTCACGGCAATGACCCTCGTTTCTTGGAACCTCTTCAGGAATCACCGCGTATCGACCGTCGGAAAGCGTTTTCATTAATTAGCTGATAACGCCATTATGTCCTCTTTCAATTATGTTGAAAGCAAGAAACTGGAAGCCAAAAATAGTTTCACCTGTTCTCTAGCATCATGCCCTTTGTCAGCAGTAAGAAGGACGCCCTGGGCTGTCCTGTCCCGCGACCGCCGGCAGGGTGACTGGCGCCCTCTCCCAGGACGCGGAAGAGCACTGGCACCGCTCCCAGCGCCTGGGACGGCTGTGTCCCAGGGGAAAACACAGAGGAAACTGTGGAACAGGAAATTAACTCCCTTGTGCGCACCAAAAAAAAAACTAAACAAGAAAAACCTGGATGCGTTGGAAGAGCAAGCACCTCAGTCCTGTGAAAATAAAGGCACATAAATAAAACGACTAGAACCGGGGTCCGAGAGGCCTGCAGGACCGCTCGCCCCCATCCATCACCCCGCAGGAGGGAGGCAGCGACCAGCGGCCAGTGGAAACCGAGCGGCCAGCGGAAACCTGCAGCCCTCTCTGCTCCGGCCGCCTCCGTCCTCCCTCGGAGCCTGTGGCTTCCTTGTCCTTGTCCTGCGTTTTCCAAACGCCTCCTGTCAGCCCTCAGTGGCCGTCCGCTTGCTGGACGAGATGCGAATCGTTCCACGGAGCCCATTAGATCTTCAAATCTACTCAGTTAAATTCTATTAACAGTTTAAAGGCCACTAGGTCAGATGAAGTAAAAAAACAAATCCCCTTTCGTATTCAAAACGTCAAGAAACTACATGTCTTCTGCGCCCAGCTTTTTAGACTCAGAAAACAGTCATGGGTGATCATTTCCTGTGTTTACAGTATTACAAAATTACTTTAAAACCATGAAGACAAAGACTAAGCCAAGACACATGAAAGACATGCTGACTTGCATCTTTACGCCCTTCACAGCACTCTCACTCCGTTTCCAAGGGAACAGAAGGAGCAAAAAATAGTCTGTAATATTTTCAGCAATTAAAAGTTTGTTTGACTTTAGCAACCCTCAGCAGCAGCACACGGGCCGCGCTTACCAGTATTTGGGGTGAGGGGAAGGAGCTGGGAAGGTTTGCGAGCAGCTGAAACCGCCCGCATCGAAGGGCCGTCTGCTGAATCCCCTCCCGGAAGAAGCGGACGCCCCAGGGCGGCGCGTGAACTGTGAACTGCGGCCTCCGTCACGCGGGGAGCGACGGCCTCTCGACCATCACGGCCGCCACGCTGTCCTCGCCTTCCAGCACGGCCGAGCACCGTCTCCGACCCCAGGTGTGTGCTGAGCTGTTTGGGGCGCACACCTTATTTCTGGTCCCCTGATAGCTGACAGCACGGGGAAAGCTGAAGGCGGTCTGGACAGACCTCAAAAGTGTCCTTGAGGAGAACTGGGTCCAAGAAATATCTATGTGCCTTAAAATATTCCAGATGGGCGTGTGATTGGCAGACAGTAACTTCCCGAGAGCAGCATGATGAGTCAGAAGCCAGTGACGAGAGAGACAGCGGACAGCGCTCCCGCCCTGGACCCCGGCCCTGCGGCTCGGCCTCAGGGGCCATGGCACGTAAGGTATGACTGGTGTTTTGCCACGTGCTGATTTGAATTTTCCATGACAATAATTTAACCCAAATTTGTTTCTCAGCTATTTTCATCAAGAATTGAAGTATTTAAAATCAAGTAGTGCAGAGACTGACTAATAATTGAGGATGGTTAACCTTAAAATATGTATTCACGTGAAATAACATGAAATACCTTAATATTACAACATTTGGGGGTATTTATAAGTGAAAGAGTCTGGTGACTCTTTAGCATTTGTCATCAACCCCAGAGCCAGTCTGGAGCCTCGCTCGCAGGGTCCGAGGGAGGATTGGAGCTGGGAGCCCGTCCAGATGCCACCGGCTGTGGGGAGCCCTGGAGAGCAGGAGCCAGGCCTTCCCGCCCGCGGATGGAAGTGGCATCACCTCCTAAGTGCAGGTGACCTTTTCTTTTAAACAAGGAAATAAAATTACAGCACAAAAATTGGGTTAAATAATTCTTGCT
>NW_011889119.1:496128-497987 GCF_000151845.1 Pteropus vampyrus
CTAGTGGTATGTTGTGCCAAACAATATAGTATTTATTAGTCATAAATACGAAGTATTAATACAAAGAAATACTAGTAAAATCTTTAACAAACATATGACTTACTGTCATGTAAATAAAACCCGCTCAATAGCAGAAGTCAAAACGACGGCTCCGCACACACGTTTTCATCCCGGGGTTGAAACAAACCGAACGAGCGTTTGAAATCGCGCAGCCCCGCACGATGACACGGAGATGTGGCGCTCCCCTCCCATGTCACCCGACGCACGCGCGCGCGGCCCGAGGAACGTGCACGCTGGGCAGGGACGCTGCGCCGCCCGAGACAGGCTGTGCAATGTGGAGACAGAGTAAGAAACACCCACAGCCCGCGTCCCCAGCCCGCGTCCCCAGCCCGCGTCCCCAGGCCCGCCTCACCGGCTAGCGCTGTGCAACCAAACTGTAACACGCGGGACAGTGCCAAACCTTCTCCACCAGGACGAGCAGACTCTGCAGGAAAACATCCAGGAGGGCCTGGAAGGGGCCACTAGGGAACCGCCCAGGGATAAGAGGGCCTGTCACCGGCAGTGTGACGCCCACCCACAGCGACCCGGCCTGCGGCCCGCTGCTCCCACCGCAGGGACGCTGCCTGTGCAGAGCTGGCTCGCTGACGGCAGGCCACCCAGCTGCAGGAACCCGGCCAGCACGGCCGCAGCCAGTGGGGGGGCTTCCGCTGCACCCACTACGTTTTCTGTCATGCATCCAGGAGGCCACCAGTGGACGCCGAGGACACATCAAGTGGCTTCTGCCGCCACGTAGCTGTCCTCTCTGACCCCCAGAATGGGACAGGCTCGCGTGCCTGGAAGGATATGGTGGGGGCTCTGGTTGTTGGTCGCCCTGCGGTCTGCCCGCACAGCAGAAGGGTGACGCGTCTGACTCGCTGAGGTCCCCACACGGCCCCCTCCATGAGTCCCTAACCCACGGAGGTGCCGATTCACTCCTGTCCCCCCCGAACTTCCTCAAAGGTCCCGTATAAATGAAAAACAAATAGAAAACCAGATCAAAACATAACAGCTTACAGGCCAAACAAAACGTCACCTTTCCTGCATTCAAGGTTAAGGACAGACTCCCTCCTGGGGAATGACCACGCCACCCGTCAGTGCTGAACACACCCTGGCCAGCGTCCCTCTCTGGCTTCCCACCCAGAACTGCGAGAAGCCGACGCCCCCCACTGAGGCCCCAGGGGGACCCTGCCGGCCTTCTGTTCCTGGAACCCCAACTTCCGAATTGCTTCCTGGATTTCTGTCAATCGTTATTTGCCTTAAAAGATCCTTGTACTGATTTTCTGGGGGGTCTAGCCGTTAACCGGCCACTGACGTTCACCCACGGCAACCGCCCAGGACACGCCAGGAGCTGCCCTCACCACCCAGGTGCCACCCACTCTGTGCTCAGAACGACCACTCGACACTGCTCCCGACAACTGGGGACACGCACCCCGGGATGGAGGGAGGGACCTCTGCGTCACATGTACCCGGTGGACGCCCACGTCTGGACCTGAGTCGACCCACGCAGGCCGACTGTCCACCCGCCTCAGACATAGCTCGATGCATAAACACCAATACAAGATGTTTCATGAACTGTACATTTTTTAAGTCATCCGAATTTAAGCCTGAAGTGTTCAGACAGTTTCCACGTGTTTCGCAGCGCTGCAGCTTACGGCGGCGTGCTGGCCTCGCGAGAGCTCGCACAAAAGCGGTCAGTGCACGTCATGTGGCATCACGGCCAAGCACCGCAGACCATGGAGCAAAGCAGAAGCAGGAGGAAGCCTGCCTGAGCAGAATAACAGTTATTTCCTGAGTGATCGTCGCGGTGAGTTTCTACGATG
>NW_011889119.1:498992-504031 GCF_000151845.1 Pteropus vampyrus
GACCCACGCAGGCCGACTGTCCACCCGCCTCAGACATAGCTCGATGCATAAACACCAATACAAGATGTTTCATGAACTGTACATTTTTTAAGTCATCCGAATTTAAGCCTGAAGTGTTCAGACAGTTTCCACGTGTTTCGCAGCGCTGCAGCTTACGGCGGCGTGCTGGCCTCGCGAGAGCTCGCACAAAAGCGGTCAGCGCACGTCATGTGGCATCACGGCCAAGCACCGCAGACCATGGAGCAAAGCAGAAGCAGGAGGAAGCCTGCCTGAGCAGAATAACAGTTATTTCCTGAGTGATCGTCGCGGTGAGTTTCTACGATGCGGTAAGTGGTTCAGAAGGAAGATGCACAGATGGCACAGTGCCGGGGATGGGGTTCCCACAGAGGGGCTCCCCACGCCCACGGGGGGTGCGGCCAGGCCTCGCTCAGCAGCAGCCCACCTCACCGCCCCCTCCAGACACCAGCGTTACGCACCTCGGACTTGGCCAGCGCCATGCTGTGACATGTTCCCGGTCTTTAACCACAAATTACTGTGACAGTGTGTTCCAGGGCACACGATGACACCCCACGATACAACCCTCACAATGCTGGCACCCACCCATCTGTACACAGCAACCCTTTCGAGTGCTGTGTGCAGGTCAGCGATGACCCGGAAATATCACACATCCTTGGGCACGTGTGTAAGACGTCCCCGAGGACCAACACACAAAGGTGACATTCCCAGGCTGCAGGCAACGTGGCGCCAGCTCTGCTGGACACGGGCACGTCACCCTCGCCACGGCTGCACGTGCACTCGGCGTGCGATGTGTGAGCTGCTGTCTCCCACGTCTCAGCATTATTTGGATCATTAGCTCTTCCACTTCTGTGACCATGACAGGCGTAAAACTACAACTGATGTTTTAATTCACGCTTCCCCGATCAGTATGCTGTGACCAGCCTGGCCCCCTCATCCGTGAACTGGGGTCCCACCTGCAGGCCAGGCTGTGAGGAGCTTTGTGGACGGCTCCCCGCTGAAACAGCCACAACAGGCGAGAGCATTTATTGAAAAGCAACCACCCGTCTACGGCCGTGCTGCCCTGAACAAGCCCGGTCCCGTCTGAGCTCGGAAGCTAAGCAGGGTCGGGCCTGGTTAGTACTTGGATGGGAGACTACCTCGGAAGACCAGGTGCTGTCACACATCCAGGAGGCCACCAGGTGCTGTCACGCACCCAGGAGGTAAAAAAAAAAAAAAAAGCAACCATCTGAAGTCTGGAAATTGTGCTAAGGACATGCAACAACTGGAGAAATAGTTATTCAAGAAAATTAACTAAATCTCAGTAAAAATAGCCCACAGTAAACACAAGCTCAAGGAACACAACCCATGGCCCCCCAGCTCGGCATTTCAGAAGCCACACTCCAGGTGGGCTCCAGGTGGGCACAGCCAGGAAGACGGGCTCCTGCGAGCACCTCGCCAGGAGGGCCAGGCCACCAGCATCCCTCGTTCCCCAAACTTGGGCTACGAGGCTGATGGCCTGCTGAGGGCCACCCAGAGGCTGGGAGCATCTTTCTCCCACCCAGTGCCCACTAACAGGGCAGAAGCTCTAGGCCAGGGGCAAAAGCCAAGCTCACTGGCACCCCACTGTCCTCGCCCCCACTCACTCAGAGTACCAAGGTTCTGTAAGGCAGGCACCACAGACTGCTGTTTGTCTCCCCCAATTCATACGTCGAAGCCCTCATCTTCAATGTGATGTACTAACTGGTGGGGTCTTCGGGAGGTGATCAGTTTAGATGAGGTCCTGGGGTGGAACCCCCATGATGGGGTTAATGATCTCATAAAAAAAGAAATGAGGTATCTATCTACCTGACGCACACACACACACGCATCAGACAAAGCCACGTGACGGCAAACCCAGGACACGAGCCAGCACCAAGAAACGGACGCCAGCACCGAAGACCTCAGGCTCCAGCCTCCAGCACCGCGAGAAACAGACACCTCTCAGTTCAGCCTCGCGGTCAGTGGCGTTTGTTACAGCAGCTCAAGCTCACTAAGACAAGCGGCAAGCCGAGAAGACCAGCCGAGCGGCTGCCGGCACTCACAGAGCAGGCGGCCCGGTCCGGCTCTGGCGTGGAGATTCTACGCCGAAGGACAGCCCGTCCACGATGACAGAGGACCCCAGCTCTCCACGAAGGAGACCACGGGGAGCGAAAGCCCAGGGCTCCCTCGTGACGGTGGGTGTTCAGGAGAGCAGCGGTCCGCCTCCAGGCGACGAGCTTACCTGGAGGTAGGTAACATCGCCGGGAAGACGCAGAGGAAGGTGACTAGGGCCAGAACGAACCCCAAGGACTGACCTCGAAAACCGACCCTGACAGGAGGCCCACGATAAGCGGATCAGACTGTGGACAGTCAATGCCCCTGGGCATCACGGAAAACAGTAGAGGCATCAGCTGGGGAGCGGCGGCCCCCACCACTGGCTGTGGCACCTGAGGCAGAAGGACCGTGAAGGGAGAGAGGAAAAGAAACAGCCAAACAGAACCCACCGGCACCGCCGCTATCTGGGTGATGGTGTGCGGGGCTGTGTCCTTAGAAGCTTCGCACTACAGGGGGTGCAGACGTCACTAAGATAGTCCAGCAAGTGTCCAAAACGTTGAACAAGAAAACAGATGAATAAACTGAAGTGAGCCCCAGGGGAAAGAGCAGCATCCAGGGTTCCCACACCATGTCGTCCAAAATGTCCAGTTTCAGTGCAGGAAAGTGTGATGCTCACACAGAGAAAACCACCAGGCGCAGCATCTGCCCATGAGGGAGCCAGCTGCATCACGACAGAGACCCCAACACACCCACTACGAAGAACGGCGGGAAACCACGCCGAGAGGATAACTGTCAAGGTTTCATCAAATAGAGAATATCGACAATGACATAAAAACTGTAGAAAAAAAACTCTACGGAAATTCCTAACTTGAAAAGTACAGTAACTGAAATTAAAAATTCACCATCACAGAAATGCAAATTAAAACCACAATGAGATACCACCTCACACCTGTCAGAATGACAACATCAGTAAATCAGCAAACAGCCAACGCTGACGAGGACGTGGAGAAAAGGGACCCCTCGTGTGCTGTTGGAGGGATTGCAAATTGGTGCAGCCGCTTTGGAAAACTGGATCGAGCTTCCTCAAAAACTTAAAAATACAGCTACCAATGACCCGGTATTTACCCAAAGAAATCCAAAACACTAATTATGAAAGACCTATGCACCCCTACGTTCACTGCACGTGATTTACAATAGCAAGATATGGAAGCAGCCCGGGTGCCCATCGATAGACAATTGGATAGAGAGGTGGTGCACGTACTCAATGGAACACTACTCAGCCCTGAAAAGAATGAAATCTCAGCATCTGTGACGACACGGATGGACCTGGAGGGCACTGTGCTGAGTGAAGCAAGTCAGACAGAGAGAGACAGATGCCCTGCGAACTCACTTATATGTGGAATCTAAGGAACAAACGAACAGACTCAGATACAGACGACGAACTAGCGTTTGGCGGGGGGTTGGCGGGTGCAGGGGAGTTACGGGGAGCAGTGTCAGTGATGCCGGGGGCCGTGGCAGGCCCAGGTCAGTGCTGGGCTGGCCGGGGGTCGTCCTGTGAACTGTGTGTGTCTGGCTACAGTGCTGTACACCCGAGGCTGATATAGAATAATCTCAAACGTCCACTGTAACTGAAAAATTAAAAAATAAAAAATGAAACTAAAAAAACCAATCTCAGAAGTTTTTAAAAAAGAAAAGAAAAAGAAAAAAGAAAGAAAAACCTCAACAGTAGATTCGAACTGGCAGGGGAACAAGCTAACCCGAGACACGGCGATGCAGACCGCGGAATGCGGCGAGCACCGTGAGACGGACGTGGCCCTGAAGCGAGGGGGACGCCACCCAGCAAACCCCTGCACGTGCGATGGGCGCGCCAGAGAAAGCGGGACGGGACAAGGCAGGAAAGCATTCGAAGAAATCACGGCTGGAAACAAATTGCCCAAAATTTGATGAGAAAACAGTCTACCAACCAAGAGGCTCGACAAACTCCAAGTAGGATAAATGGCAGAGATCCGTACCCAGACCCCTCTCTAATGCCAAAGCCGAAAGCCAAGAGAAGATCTTGAAAGAAGCAGGAGAAATTATCTGTCATGTGCAGGGGACCCAAAGGAGGTTACCAGCTGACATCTCACCAGAAACAAGGAGCTCAGCAGAACGCGGGATGACGTTTTCAAAGTGCTGAAACACGAAACCCAACGAAGAATCTTACGTTGAGCAAAACTACTTTTCAAAAATGGAGGCCAAAAAAAAAGAAAAAGAAATTCTCAAAATAGAGAAATTGTTGCTAGCAAAACTTTATACCACATTAAAAAATTAGCTCTGAATGGATCAAAGAACTAAAGACTTAAAAGTACAAAACTCTTAGAAAAAAGAGTGCGAAAACATCAGACTTTCGTGGACACATCAAAGTGCGACATGGAGGGGAGGAGACGACAACCCACGGACTGGGGAAAAGGGTGCAAACCACGTACCTATCTGATGAGGGACCGGTATCCAAAACACGCAGGCGACCCCTAAACACAACAAAAAGGTCTTTAAAAACTCAGCTCACCAAGTCAGCTAAGGGCCTGAGTAGATATTTTTCCAAAGAAGATACACGAATGGCCAATAAGCACATGAAACGATGCCCCCATCGCTAGTCATGGGGGACGTGCAGGTCACAGTGCAAGGAGGCGGGAGGCGGGCCTCGGGGGCGCTCAGTCTGCTGGCACCTTGACCTCAGACGTGCAGCCTCCGAGCGGCAGGAAGCGAAACTCTTGGACCGTGAGCGCCAGTCCATGTGCACCCGGTCTGTGTGGCCCATCGCGGTGGCCCGAATGCGCAGAGGGAACTTCCCAGGGCAGAGCCATCCTCCTGTCTAAAGTCTGTCCTGCCGGGCAACAGGAAGTGTCGCTATTTGGGAAAAGCAATGAATGAACCAAGTCCTCTGATGCTACTCCAAGCCCTGGCGACACCTCTCCCCGCTGTGTTCCGTG
>NW_011889119.1:505395-507339 GCF_000151845.1 Pteropus vampyrus
TGTCCTCGGCCTCGCACGGCCCCCGGGCGCCAGGGACACTGAGGGCGCATGAAGACCCGAGCAGGGGCGCTCCGAAGACCAGGCCCCAGGGGCAGCCTCCGGCCGCGGGAGGCACTCGCGGGGATCCCCCAGCCGGTGGCAGAGAGCAGCCGGCGCCTCAGTCCGGTGCCACCCAGCCCCAAGCCGTGTGGGGCGGGGCAGCTGGCCTCAAACCAGGCTTGACCCCGTGAGGCCCCCCACTGCGACAAGGCAGAGGCCCCGAGGTCCCCCGTAATCAGTGCCGTGGTGTGGACGGCTCAGGAGTCACCGCTGAAAGATCGCAGCCTGAAAATTGTCCCGGAAGCTTCACAAACACGAATTCTGCACGAATGACGAGAAGACACAGGAAACAAGACGGCAGGTGGACGAAGACCAGAGTCACACACAGCCGCCCGGAGAGAGCGCGTTGGCACACGGCGTCCACACCCAACTATTACCAAGTTAATAGGACATTTAGGTTTTTAAATGAATGACTACCAAAAGCACAGCTGTCATTATTCTGGGGTCTACGATTTTTAATGCTAAAATGACATTTAGGAGCTGCCACGCCCGCTCTGGCCCACGTAAACTCCGGGCAGACAGCCGCACGAGCACGGGAACCCAGAGGCTCCGACAGCCTCTCTCTTTCTTTCCTTGGGAATATGAGTCCCGAGTTTAACCTTCCTGTTGCGGTGATAGCAAAACGTGAATGACACGAAATGCGCCATTTTAACCATTGTGGGTGTATCGTGCAGGGGCATTAATGACGTTCGCAAGTACATCATCAGCACGATTCCCGAAATTTTCAGCGCCCGAGACGGAAACTGTACCCATCCAAGCACGCCCGGCCCCCCAACCGCACGCTGCGTCTGGGGCCGCAGGGGACTGACCGTCCAGCATCGTATTTCTGCCCTCGCTTCACTTAGCCTGCTGCCTTCAAGGTTCGCCATGCTGTGGCCTGTGCCCGAAGGTCACTGCTTCTCAAGGCTGAATAAAATTCCTGTGTGGGGACCGACCACGTTCACGGAGGGGCACAGCTCGTTTCTCCTTCAGGCCACGGGAGCAAGCCTCCCCTCGCCCCCAGCAGACACCTGTCCAAGCTGCTGGTTTCAGGTCTCGGAAGGATGCACCTGGGAGTGGAGCAGCTGGGAGCTTCTTGCGGCAGCTGAACCATCATCCATTCGCCGAATCATCATTCCACCTTCCCGCAACCTGGAAAACATCCCGCAGAACTCATTCCCCTGTGCTGTTGTTTGGGGGCTTTACCTGTTTTCTGTTGATTTGATTTCACCATCCCGGTAGGTAGGTGTGAGGTGGTATCTCACTGTGGTTTTGGTTTGCATTTCTCTGATGTCTAGTGATGCCGAGCGTCTTTTCATGGGTGTGTGCTGACCATTTGTGTTTCAATCTGGAGAAATGACAATTAATGTCCTTTGCTCATTTTTAATCAGGTGGTTTGCCTTTTTGTGGTTGAGTTGTAGCAATTATACAATTTATACAATTACTTAATATATCAATATTAAAACTTTACTAGATATATGATTTGCAAATATTTTCTCCTTTTTGTCTTTTTATCTTCTTGATGGTGCCCTTTATGCAGAAAAGTTTTTTTATAACATAAACAAGGTCCAATTTATCAATTTCGTCTTTCATCGCCTGTGCTTGTGGTGCCATATTTAAGAAACCACCGGCAGATCCAAGGTCATAAGGATTTGCCCCTATGTCTCCTGAGAGTTTTCAGCTCGTACAATGGTATTTGACCCATTTCGAGTTGGCGTTGGTGCACGGTGTGAGGTAAGGCTCCGGCTTCATTCCTTCCCGCGTGGACGGCCAGTTTTCCCAGCACCATTTGTTGAAATTGCTAGTCTTTCTCCATTGGATAAACTCGGCACCCCCGTCAAAAACCACTGGCAGCAAGTGTTAGGG
>NW_011889119.1:507389-513522 GCF_000151845.1 Pteropus vampyrus
CAGTTTTCCCAGCACCATTTGTTGAAATTGCTAGTCTTTCTCCATTGGATAAACTCGGCACCCCCGTCAAAAACCACTGGCAGCAAGTGTTAGGGTTTTTCTGGAACTCACAACTCCGTTCCATTGGTCGATATCTCTGCTCTATGCCAGGGTCGCGTGTCTCGTTTTCATTTGTCTCAGGCATTTTCTCATTTCCCTTGTGATTTCTTCTCTGGCTCCGTGGTTATCCAGAAGCACGCTGCCTCGTGTCCACATACTTGTGATCTTTGTATTCTTTCTATTATTATCGGTTTCATTACTTGGTGTTTATGTCAATCTTTGGAAAGTTATGAAGATGTGGAGATGGCCCAGCATCTCACTCTGGAGGGCGGCACTCTGTGCTTGAAGGGCATGCAGCGCTGTCGGGTGGCGTGTCTGCACGTGTCTGTTAGGTCTGGTGGCTTCAGTAGCTCAAGGCCCCACTCCTGGCTACGCTTCTGTGAACATGGGAGACTGACGTCTCCACCCATTACTGTGGGACTGCTTATTCCTCCCCTCGGTGCCATCGACGTGTGCTTCATATGTTTACACTGTTACATCTTCTTGATTGACAGAAATATGTGAAGTCCTTTTTGTTTCAAGAACCCCTGAGTTTTATCAGGACTCATGGCATTCTAGAATGAACTGGCAAACTCTCGCCAGCAGGCTCACTGCCACTGACTGTTTTTACATGGCCCAAAAGCTAAAAATTGTTTTTATGTTGCTAAATGTTTGAGAAAAAATCAGGATACTGATGTTTTACGACACGTGAAGTAACACAGAATTGAACGCTCAGTGTCCGTGGTTTCATCGGCATGTGGCACGCGTATCCCTTTACGTGGGGTCCCAGTGTGCTCGCACACCGTAACGGCAGACCGGCAAAGCCTAAGCTATTTATCATCAGGCTTTTTACGGATGAAGTTTGCACGTCCCAGCTCTAGAATGAAGGCGCCTCTCCAGCTTACCCCGCAGACAGGAACGGCCACTCGACTAAGTTTGGATGGCGAGATGTTAGGAGAAGTGTTGTGTCACTTAGCGACGGGAAGGGTGCCTGTCTCTGTCACCCTTGCTGCTGGCTACAATCAGACAGGCAGCTGGAGCTGCAGCGTCATCTTGGTGCATGAGCTGGGGACACGATCTCAGGACGGCAGAGAAGCAGCCACATCCCCCGAGGAACTTCCACAGGGCCCAGGGTGTCCCACGCATGGCCCTTGTTCATAGTATGGGAAAGTTAACTCCCCTCTGTAGGCCCCTGGTGTTTCAGGATCCTTTTTTGGTGTCACTTAGAACCCGATCCAGAATGACATTAACCTGCCCCGAAAACCGGCTGTGCTTCCCTGTCAGCGTCACGGCGATGATATCACACGCCGTGGACTTGGCAAATGATCCCTTTGTTCCTGGCACAGCAAATCAGCAGACACCGCCGCTGCCGACGCGGGGCCCACGCCGTGAGGGTCCCTCGGTGAACGATCCCTTTCTTTTTGCGTCCATGGTGTAGCAGGCTTAAGAATACTCTCAACAAAGTACTTACACACAAAAGGGAAACAGGGCCCCTACCAAACACAGCACTTAAAATCCACCAGCTTTCAAATCCGCTTGGTCCCCCAAGAGCCCTTGAAAATCTCGCAGTTCCTGTTACCATTTGCAGGGCGATTGAATTACGTTTCAGATAAATGTGCACACAAAAACCCCAGTACAAAATGCGGACAAAAGCACAGAGACTCACGTTGAAATCTGGGTGGGGAGGCTGGACCCACTAGCTGTGCCCCGATTCTCAAGTCCCTTCTGCGACACTCAACCTTCATTATGCACTTTCTAAACGCCAACTCGAACTTGCCAGTAAGAATCGCTCACCACCACCTGTCACCATCAACACACCTTAGCAATAGCCACAGCACTGTGAATCCATTCCGGGTACCGAGAATCACATTTTTCTTCCTGAATCTTCGCTTTGCTTTGAAAAGGTTCAATGGATCTCCAGGTGGATTTTGGTACACGCTTTTTAGATGGTAAGTTCCGTAATCAGCATTCACCATCACGTTGCTTCTGCCCAGGCCGCGCTTCGGTCTCCGGGGGACTTGGGGGTCACAGGCCTCAGGTACCGTCCGCCCACCGCACCCATGAGCTCGTGCAACAGGGCCCTGTCCTGGGGCCGTGCAGGACAGAGAAGGAGCTGGCCAGTCACACGGGTAGGTTTTACTGCCCAGTGATAAACAATGCAGGCCACAGCCGCACGGAGGACACGGGGCCCCAAACGGCTACTTCCTCCTGTTATTCTGCCAGAAGACAGGTTAGTGGGTTTGGAAAGAAACGCCAAAGTGACAAAAGTACATAATAGCCGTAAGTTTTGATCTCGCTTCTCCTCCTGGGTGGAGTGATGCACGGGGAGTAAGGAAGCTCGTGAGGAAGGCCCTAGAAAGCGCCGTAATGGAGCGAGCCCCGCTCCCGCTCTTTCTGCAGAGAGCCCCCCACCTCCACAGTCCAAGCCACACCGAGGACCATGCCGGTCGGACGGAGCCACGAGCAGCCACCTGGCACAGCGAGGGACCACACTCTGCTCTGGGGGAGGCCCGCGGCCGGCCTCCGCCACCGTGTTGAACCGTGAGACCCGAAGTCGGCCACTGAGGAGGGGGCTGTAAGACGTACGTGTCCCATCAGCATTAACAGGACTTAACACAGGACGTTTCTGACCGAAAGCCAGACGCCTGGGGGAACTCTCGGCATTCTGAAGGACACACTGTTGACTTTAGGACGTTGTCATGTTGTCTGTTTTGTTTTGTTTTGTTTTTTTAATGAGAAAGTCATCAGCAACGGACCGCGACGGCAGCTGGAGAGGTGACGTTCCCTCCGCGGCTCCTCTCGGCCCTGCTGGACTCGGCGGCCCTCGCGCCTGTCGCGTGCACGGCACCCCAGTCGGTCCTCTTAGCTGGCACGACACCTGCGCCTCGCTACCGGCCAGCGCCATCCGCCACCCTCCTGAATCGCCACGCGTCTCCGTAATGACAAACGCCTCTCCGTGTCTCCCGTTCTTCATCGACCCGTCCAGCAAACTCCACCAGGAGAAGGTTCCTGCGTGAAAGCAGCCCCACTTACGGAACAAACCCCTTCGAGGTGCCATGTACGTGCCCTTCCTATCCACTGCGCTCCCCCCAACCTCTCACAATGAGACGCCAGCGCGGGCGAGATGGCCCGTCACAGCCCCTCGCATTCGACCAGTTCTACCCAGAATGATATCTGAGCAGAGGCTCTTTATCTTGATATACAAAAAGTGTCGCTTGAAATCGGTAACACTGTCCTTTGCTTAAATAAGATGTAACTCCCCAAAATCACATTTCTCGAGCACGTATAATGACAGCTTGGAAAGGCGGTGTGGTGTCACCCCATACCCGGGTCCCAGCCACCCTGAGACCTCTCCACGCACCCCATAGCCTCACCTTCCTCCCGCACGCCCGGCCTGGCTGGGCCCCAGTGATCCCTTACACCCTTGTCCCTGCTCCCCAAACCCAGACTCCCCATTCCCCAAACTAGAGCCTTCGCGATTGGCTCTGCCCCCAGGTCCTGGCAGAGGGTCATGAACATGGGGCACTGCGGGCGACAGACATCCCAGGCGCCGTGACCACCGCCTTCACCACGGTCTCCACTGTGCCCGAGGGACCTTGTTCACTCGGGGCCACACCCTCAGGCCGTCCATGCCACCTGCAGACCGCGCCCCTGTGGCTGGCCAGGCAGCTCCGAGCCAACTCTGTTTAAAACACCTGAACGGGTAGGTAGAGGTTTTTTGCTATGATTCCTCCTCCGGCAGTTGACAGACGCTCAAAGAATTTCATCCTGAGGTAACACGTTTTATGCTTGAAAGTTTTTATTGAACATCATTTCATATTTTCCTGCGACAAAGGAATGCATGTGAATGAAAATTTACATTTCAAGACATCCTGTGACCACAAAGTGCCAAGTGTTTTACATAGACAATGCAAAGCTTTATTAATAATTTTAAACATAAAAAGTAAACGTTTACTACTTCCTGATAGAGCTTTTTTAAAATGTGTCCTTGAGTGAACATTACTCCTTGCTGGGCTGGCACTGGATTCAGTGTCACCTTCAGTACTACGTTTTTTGACATGAGCACGAGAAAGCGTTTCACAGAGACAAGCAGAGCTTTGTCACTACGGCTTTGCTTCAGCCAGTGACTCCCGCAAAGATGTACGCCAAACCCACGGCCATCCTCATCAAAACTGCCCTGTGGTCCGCCAGTGACGACTTGACTCGGTCCTCGGGCTGTGTCGAGGACAAAGCACTCAGCCACCTGAGTTGCCCGGTCCTGAGCATCACTCAGGACAAATGAACAGAGCAGGAGACCCTGAGCCAACGATGTCACAAGGATAAAGTAGATTTCTGACAAGGGGGAAAAAAGGCAAATTCATCCCCACACAGAAAACTGAGAAGACACTGCACCATGAAAAATGTCATAAAAAAGAGAGAGAGAGAAACAGAACAAAACGAGGACGTGGAAATTAAAAATAAGATCATTGAGATTGGAACTTTGATGGCAGCGTTAGAAGGTAATGCTGGGATGTGTCCGCAGGCCAGACCTTACCGTGTCGAGGACCGGATGTCCTGACCTAAGGCTGCGTGTAGAACGAAATGTAGAACAAAAGATGTAGAACAAAAGTGTAAGAGACTTAAAAATATATCATGGAAAAGACACACAACAGCAAGAATCAATCTTGGAAGAACTCGTGCATCCAAAACGTGAGATTTTCAGAAAAAAAAAAAAAAGAATGAAAAAGGGAAAGAAAAGACTGAACGAACCAGAGAAAACCCAGATGGAAGGGAAATGACACGGGCGTTCACGGCCGAGAGAAGGCGTCATCCCGGGGCAGACACGTCCACACAGCCCGCGGCCCTCCACGGCGTGTGACCACTGATGGAAACCAAGCAGGAAACCACGTGTGTGGGGAGGGGAGCTCAGGTCGACAAAGATGCAGGAATCGGAATGTCCAGCAGAAGCACTGAGTCAAAACATACAAAGGAAAATGGCCTCTAAAATTCTCAGGCCAGATCATTCAGCCCTAGAATTCTATGCGCAGCCAGACGTCTACGCAGCTGAGGCAGGTCCTCAGACGGGCAAGATCAGAAAAGTTACCTCTCCTCTGACTTTCTTAGGAAATTATTTAAGGTAGCAGCCCAACCAAATGAGAGTGAAAATCAAGATGGAAGAAGATAGGAAATTTAAGAAAGAATTGGCCCAAACAGGCAAGAACAGCTGAGCAGGGCCAGGCCACACGTGGCGCAGGAGTCCCACAGGGACGGGCGTGGTCACAGCTGAGGGACGCCCACCGTCCCTTCAGCACTTAGACCAACTTTCCAAGGCAACAGAGAAAGAAAACGCAGGAGAAGAAAAAGTCGTTGGAAACTCCAGGAAGCAGCTGTTAGAGAAGGAAACCCATGAAGCACCCGCGGCCGCTCGCCCGCAAACGCGCCCCTTTGTTTTCGATTTTCAAACAACGGGAAAAGCGCCCAAACTGACTAAGATTACCAACCATGTCCTGGTCACACGGCGACGTCCTGGTCACGCAGTGACAGCCTGGTCGCACGGCCCCAGGGAGCCGCCTACAGCTGCCCGCCGACTTCAGCACCACCCAGACTCCATCAGAAATGTGACTAAATGGGACAGTCGAAGACACGCAGCCTTAGGTCAGGACATCCGGTCCTCGACACGGGAATGTCTGGCCTGCGGACACCGCTCCCGACGACCGAGTGCCGCCCGCATCACCGGTCGCTCAGCGAGAATGCGGGTGTCCGCGGGCCACGGCTCCAGCTGCAGGACGATGGGCCTCCAAGCCGCTGTGACGCACCCAGACCTCCCAGAAGCGCGACGGCGCCACCCCGGGACGCAGCGGGACACAGGGGGGACCACGCGAGGCCGCTCTGCGGGGGCGGTTCGGATATTCTCCAGAACGGAGCCAACCGCTGTGTAACATCTTCCCAACATGAGAGCCACGTGGCCAGTTGCCAAGGGAACGACGACGGAAAGGGTCGCCGGCGTGGGGGCGAGGCGGGGGAAAGGGGTTCTGAGTCGCGCCGGCTGAGACCCGCACGCGGATCCGCGCGTGGG
>NW_011889119.1:513572-526178 GCF_000151845.1 Pteropus vampyrus
GACCTCCCAGAAGCGCGACGGCGCCACCCCGGGACGCAGCGGGACGCAGCGGGGACCACGCGAGGCCGCTCTGCGGGGGCGGCTCGGATATTCTCCAGAACGGAGCCAACCGCTGTGTAACATCTTCCCAACATGAGTGGCCAGTTGCCAAGGGAACGACGACGGAAAGGGTCGCCGGCGTGGGGGCGAGGCAGGGGGAAAGGGGTTCTGAGTCGCGCGGGCTGAGACCCGCACGCGGATCCGCGCGTGGGTGGGGCGCGGGCGCTGGCGGGCGCATCGGGGGCGCCGGCGCATGCGCGAGGCCCAGGGTGCGGGCGCTGGCGGGACGCGGTGGCCGGACGCGGTGGCGGTGACCGCACGGCGCGCTCCGGGCGGATGGCGCCCAGGCTCGCACCCCGAGCGGGCAGACACGGCCTTGAGCGCCAGGAAGGAAAGCAGAAAGGCAACAGGGAGAAATGACGTGGTAAAAATGGCTTCAGAAAGATTCTCCCGGCAGCCGTGTAGCGAGGCCCCGGGCGGGAGAGACGGGGGGCGGGGGCAGCGGGGGCCGCTCTTCCCGCTCCCGAGCAGCTGTCCGGGCGCGGTCGCCGGGCAGGGCCGCTGCCGTCCCGGGACGGCGGGTTCTGGGCCCAGCCTCGCGCCCCATCTGTAAACAGGCAGGACCCGACGGCATTGCAACCTGAGACCTTTTGATTCAAATAAGTTCTGTTCTTGGTGACACAGGACGATCGGTGGGTCCCGGGGCGGGACGTGACCACGGGTTCCAGGAGGACAGGCAAACCCCAAGCCTCGCACCTGAACGAGGTCCGCTTCGGCAAACCGGAGTTCACGCATTCTTACTGTCTTTACATGATCTTAAACGTGGAAAACTGTCCACATTAACTAGAACCAGACTGGAGGACATGCTCAACTAGCAGGTGACCGATTTCCTACCCAAGGAGGCCCCTGCCACCGCCCAGAATCGCGCCATCCTGCCGGCTCAGCCCAAAGCCCCAGAGCCACCCCCGACACTCCCTGCCCCGGACCCTGTGCCAAAGTCTTACTCACGCTTCAGGGCCCACCCGCAACACCCCCGACACCGCCGGTCACATAACCAGCGCTGCTACACAGCTGAGCTATGAAGATTAATCTCAAATTTTTCACTAACTTAATTGTGTGTATACTTACTTAACATTTATCTCCCTCCACAGACACTTATTCCAGCAATGAATTTATTTTCTGAAACGTGAGTAATGCAGCACACTGCGTGGCCCGTTGGAAGTTTACAAATAAACACATCGAAGGAATGAATTACTCATCGGTAGTAAACTCTAAATTCACGTCCTCTTTTGTAACTATCAGATATGCACCAAAAAGTTACATTCTAAAGGAGCACATAACGAGCAAGTGTCTAGAAATTCAGCCAAAGTTGTCTGGATTCCTGCTCCCTGCCAGAACGATTCGCCAGACGGCTGAAAACATATCCTGGTGACAGTGGTGTGTGCGCCCTTTCCACTCCCACCTGGCCCACGCGGGGAGTGGAGGACACTGAGTCCACCATCCTTGCCTGGCTCACTCCACCTCCGTGAGATGCCTGGCCACGGGTGCGGGAGGGAAGCCCGGGAACCCGAGCTCAGGTCTTCAGCGTGGGGACCTCCATCCCACGGAACCAGCGTGCCCTGGCCTGCAACCAAGGAGCCGCGTCAGCGCCCCGCACAGAGGGACCTCACCTCAGGGCCTCAGAAGCACCTGCAGACGGAGCTGGCACCAGCTGGGAGGTGGGGGTGGACGCCGTGTCGGGGTCCGGCCAGTGAGCCAGGTCAGGCTACGAGGGTCACTCAGACGCTCCTGCAGAGGCCACAGTGCTGGCGGCTGAGAAATCCCGTGGGACAACTGCGTGCAGTGGACGCCTGTCACACCCTCACCCAGAGAGGTGACTCGTGCCTGCGTCCCACTCGGGTGTCACCTCAGTGGGGGACAGAAGTCCACACACGTGTTCAGCTGTCTGAACCCCGGGGCCTTGAAATGCCATCTCGTGACATTGCAGACAGGCTGCCCCCCAACCCACCGCAGACCATGAAAAACCTGTGTTTCTGTGTTTTAAAACCTCAATGAAAATAATGATATTTACCTCGTTTAATTCTCGGCTCATCTCGCAGAAGGACACACAGGCGTGGTTAAGAACCAGACAGAGCTCCGCAGGCAGCACCTGCGCCAGGCCCCGCGGGACCCTGGGCATCTCCCCTCCTGCCCCCGGACGCCCTCACACTCCCCACCAGACCCTTCCCCACCCGGCGCCACACCCAACTGCCCCCTCCCTCTGTCCAGACCTCGAAGACCCCAGCGACACCCCTACCCGACAGCAGCACGAGCTTCCTTTCCTGGAGAAAAAGTCTGCCATGCGTCACTACGATGCAACAGCCTTGTCCCTCCTGGCACCTGACGCCCCAACCCCCACCCCGCCACAGACAACACCCAGGCATATTGCCAAGGCCCGGAAACGTCACTGAAGAAAACTGAGCTTCCTCACCTGCCCTAACGTCCACTGCGACAATCGTGTCCCATGGGGCAGAGGGTGCAAAGGCAGCCCTGGCACAACAGGTCCTGCAGTGTGCTGTGACCCCAGCTTTGTGTCCCCCAGTTTTCAAGGCCTCTGTTTTCACGTGTGCAAGAGAGAGGTGACAATACTTGACCCGACTTTAGACAGTCTCAGTCTGTGATCTGCGCGCCCTTTGCTGGGGAGCGGTGACAGCAGCAAATAATATCGTGGCCACTGTTTTTGCCACATTTCCGAAGATAAGCACCGGGAAGCAGAAAGAGAGGGAGTCTGCAGGAGTCTGCTCAGTGGACAGAGGAAGAGAATATGTGGAGGACTGTCCTGAGAAGCTGGACGGGGACAAACGGCGGGACTCGGGCTCCCATCTGGGGGGCCGGGAGGCTGCACCCCACTCCCACAGGACAGCGGTGAGGGTCAGCGGTTAGACTCCAGCACCCAGCTGACCCGCAGGGCCCCCATGAGTGTCTGGGTCAGCCTTTACAGACGTGGCATTTCCTGGCCACCGTGTGCAGCTTCCCACTCAGGCAGTTAAAACAACGCATGCCTCCTTTTGGGGGCACCCGTGGTGCTCCGTGCCAAATGAACAGGCCCAGCGCATGGGTGCAGAGCGAAGAGGGGTCTCTCCTCCAGGCCACCCACATGCTGCCCCTCCCGCATCCCAGACCCCGGGTCCCGCTTGTTCGGAGAGAGGCCGACTCCGGCCACACACAGCTGCAGCCCCCGGGCGCTTGGCATCCCCTCCCACATCTGTGCCCCCATCCTGACTCTGGACCCCTCGGGAGGGCGAGGACTGTGACTCACCCACCTTTCCGAGCAGTGACCCACACAGACAAAGCCCCGAGGGTGTGAGAGCACCCCTCGCTCACCAGCCCTGTGGCAGCAACGAGCACTCTAGGGACTCCCCGAGGGTCCCCTCTGCCACTCTGCCACGTGACAGGATGACAGAACCCTCCGTTCGCGCTGGCCTCAGAGCATGAGCATGACGAGACTGCAGTGACGGGGTGGCCGTGACTGTGCCACCAGCCGAGAGCGGGCGCCCAGGCGGCAGGGGGCTGGTGAGGGGACGCGGCTCCTGAGTGCCGTGTCACAGAAGTCGAGGACGACTAACATTAGCTAACAGCAGTGCTGCCTCTTTAGGAAAATAATTACGACAAACTTGCAAAAGAGTCAGATGAAGCAGAAACTTAAAACTCACTGTAAAATTTAGGAAAAACACGGAGAAATCAGAAAAAGGCTTCCTTTTTTTAGCCTCATGACTCATCTTCTCTAATGTTCTCGAAAGAGGAGACGGTGAGGGCCGGACGGGAGAACTGCGAGGTGGCTGAGTGAAGCGGAAGGAGGAAGCGACACCTGGACTGCCACCAGACCCCGCCGAGCGGACGCCGGCCGTGCACCGGGCCCGCCCACACGGCCAGGAGAGCACGCCTTCCCCGGACAGGTGGCCATGAAGGCACCGTGGCCTACAGCTGTCTGCTGACGGCGGAACCGGAGGCACAGCAGCCCGGCCAGCTCACCTCCGCATCGGGCCCCCGCGGGCCCGCGACGGCAGCTCTGTTTCCACCCTGGACATTTTTCAGATGCTAAATTGAGCCAGGTTGAATCCTTCTTGTAAAATGCTATCGCACTGAACCTTCTGAAACAGGACATGTACGTGTCATCACAAAGTTAGAGCAGTCCCCTCCCCTGCGGTCAGGCTCTGCCCACGGGGACACGGCGCCACCTCAGGGTGTTCAGGAAGACTGAAGGCACCAACGGGGATTCACGCCCCAGACGCCTAGGACACAAAGATCGTTAACCACCTTACACACAGCGACCCACATGACGGGGCGTAAGAAGTGACTTTTAATTCGCCTGTTACCACCGCTGCCCCGGCCACTCTCAAATGCTGCAGCCACAGCACGGACCCCTTATGAGTTCCCTGTTCACGTCCTTGTCCATCTTTACGCATCATGAAAAGTCTGAAGCGCTCAGGGAGCGACCACGTCGAAGGATAAGAACAAGAGGCAGGAGCAAGGCCAGGCTCACCGGGCTACGGCTCCTCACCTGGCCCAGTGAGGGCCCTCCGGGTCCCCGTCCGGCCTGCTGACCCTCCCCTCTGCCGCTGTTCGGCCTGGTGCCGCTGACACAAAGCCCTCGCGTGCGCCACGCTCAGCTCGCACGGCCCTGGAACTCTCTGAGGGTGTGGCAGGGCTGGTGGGGACGTCGCCTGCTCGGTCGCTGAGCGGCGGTTTGATTCTAGAGAGCGCCTGCAGCATGTCGGCGGCCCACGGTACAGCCACTGCCAACCCTGGGCCAGCAGACGGCGCCTCGGTTGGAAGAGTGGCCTCTGCAGACGTGATGACATTGACATTTGGCGGCCGGGCACCGAGGATCATGTGGGCGGATCCCAGGTCCCGTGACCAGAATCCTGGGACGACACAGAGTGGAGGCGGGAGGAAGCGGAGACACGGAAAAAGTCACGGGAAGACAGAGACAGAGATGGCAGTGACAGCGGCAGGTGGAAGCCACCGTGTCAGGCACCAGGGCCAGGGAGGACCCTCCCTGGGCCCCCTGCAGGACACCTGGCTCTGAAACACCTGGCCCCAGAACCACAAGCTGCCACACTCCTGTTGTGTCAAGCAACACGGTTTGTGGTAATTGGTTACAGCAGCTTCAATAAGCTAAACACATTCGTTAGTCCAATAATTCTGTTTCTAAGGTTTACTAGAGAAAAAAATACCTAGATTTTCAGAGAATATGGGAAAAGATATTAATCACAGAATAATGGCCAAAAATTTTTGTAAGAAACTTAGATGCAGAACAGGAGGGGATGGCTGGATGATGCTGCCTACTGCAGTGTGTACCTCGGTTAAAATCGAATTGTTAACGAATGTTTTGAAAATATAGGCACATTCTCAGGAAAAAAATACATAAACTGAAAAAAAAGGATCATTCCCAATTTGGGCTTAAAAAAATAAGATGAGAAAGAAGCATGCAAGGCACAAATACAATTATCTCTAGATCGTGGCATTATTGGTGACTTTCAAGGCAATTATTTGTGCTTCTCTATAGTTTCTACATATTTAGCAGATGAGAAGACCAGAAAAGAAGGAAAAGTGAACTATGAAAGCAGCCTCCAGTCCCAGCCTCGCCCGGCAGGAGGACGAACTGCGTCTCGGGACAAGTTTCAACAGGTGGGGTGACAACTGGAACTCAGGTGGGGTGACTGCCGACTGCCACAGCAGGAAGGTCTCTGGGGCCCAGGAGACGGGCTACAGACCCGACAATGAAACATTCCCCTCGGGTTTGCGTGTCCTCCCTGGGAACACACTGAATGCTTCCGGGGACGACCCTGAACTCACAGCAGGGGACACGGTGACAGGAGGCGGGCAGAGCCTCAGGCACACGGACAGTGGATAATCCAGGCATCTCGTGAGGCCGCTGAACTTCTAACACTATGTCTCCACCATATCGCCCGTAAGCTCTTTACAGACGCTGAGGTCCACCGCAGGTGACACGAGGTGCCCTGTCCCCCACCCCTCTACAGCTCGGATCCCAGTGCTTTCCCAGGGGAAAGGCCAGATGAGGGCTCTCTGCTTGGGTCACAGGAGAAGACTGGACGTTCGCTAGGCTGACGTCCCACGTAGCCCGCGGTCACCCCCAGTGCAGGTGCCCTGCACTCCTCTGGGAAGCTGGGTCTGACCGTCTCTGGAGGGACCCCCAGAATCCCAACAGACCCCGCTCTGTGGCTGCCCTCACATCTGTGAGCCCGTGATGGTCCCTCCCGTGGGCTCCGTCTTGCTTCGGCCAGAGCGTGTTTCTGGGACCTGTGCCCAGAGGACACTGAGTGACACGGCCAGTGAGCCACACGGCGTGACCGAGGCACCAGCGGCTGGCTCGGGCTGGACCGTCACGCAGGTTCACCGGGCTGTCAGAGGCTGATTCTCTTCCGCTGCTTGCTCTACGACACCTTCGCAACCTCTCAGTGGCCAGGGCATAAAGTAGCCCCTTACTTAACAGTGCGAGCATAAGCCCTCGTTTAATCATGTGACAGTGAGTCCTAACTCAGCGCTGTGACGACAGCTGCTTTAAACCACAAAGGTGCTATAGGCCCTGGATGGTGTGTGACGTCGGGACAGCAGTGTAATAGGCGGTTGGCAGACGACCGAACACCCTTCCTGATTCTGACGGAACCAGCTGTCCCTAAGACCTGTCTCCCTTGCCCCAGGGGAAGCAGGCCCAGCTCGGCCGTGGGAGGGTCTTGGCCGCAGTGACGGTCCTGTCATTCTCACCAGCAACTGGTTTAGCCTTGATGGGACAGGGGGCTTCCAGGGACCTCCAGGTAGGTCTCTTCACTCCGAAAATGACACCTGGAAGGTTCTGCAGAAACAGCCGATCACATACCCTCTCTGTCTCCCACAGCCACAGGGGCTGAGCGGGACACGAGGCTGAGGCCGAGGCCGGCAGGGTAGGTGTGGCTGTGTGAGCTTCCAGGCCAAGCCCACAGGCTTTCCCCACATGGTCCTCCCAGCTGTCTCCTCTCCTGGTGACATGAGGATGACCTTCAGGACCCCTGGAGATGGCCGAGCCACAAGAGCCTGGTCGCAGAAGCCACCGCCAACCACGAAAACCTGTTTGGACTTGACGCAGCTACAGACCAACTTCCACCATGGTACGTGGCAAGCACTAGGGGGTCTTTGTCACAGCAGCTGGCCGACACTAACAAAGGGGCATCCATTCCCACCGGCTGTGGTCACACTGTGAGTGACGACCTTGATGGTGGTGGCCGTTTGCTACACGACAGGCTCAGTCAACACAGTGAGGCCGCAGAGCAGAAAGGTGACAGAAACCAGGCCCCCCAAGGCATTCTGCCTGCAGCCCTTTATCACACAAGAGGACAGACAGTCCTGCTAAGGTCATTTTGTGTGAGTGTCCCTATGACCTACGGCCAAACACGTCTGATCCAAACAGGGAGAAAGAATACCAAAACCAAAACAGCAGTCGGCCTCGGCGCTCACAGACACACAGCCGGTGCTCTAATCTACACTCCCCTGCTCAGCACAGGGACCCAACACCCGGGGCCACCAGTGGCCACAGCAGCGCCCAGCCTGCACGGCACCCTCTGCGCCCACGGAGCTGACATTCCAGAGGGAGGCCTTCGGGGCGGCAGGCCCCTCAAGGCCACGTGCGTGACCTTAAACCCCGGACCTACCCCCTTCCCTGGCACACGGTGAGTGCGCGGCAAGCGCTAGCTGCTATCGGCGGGGGAAGGACAAACACTAAGAGACACATCAGTGCACACAGCACAGAAGGGCACTAGGCCGCAGACAGGGAGTGCCAGGGGGACGGAGTCGGCTCACCGAGACAGCTCCACGTGGGGGAGGGGTGACCCCCACGTCGCAGGGGAAGGGGGTACGCAGGCCTCAGCCCGACATCAGATGTCGACTCGGAGGCCGGCCAGTGGGGTGGGAGGAGAGCGCCCGGGAACAGGGGGCGCAGGTGCTACCAGGCCAGGAGGCATAGATGGTGCAGGGAGTTGGCCCTGGCCTGGGCAGGGTGGACACACAGCCCAGGCAGCCCCCACCCCTGCCACCCCTGGCGGGCGTACAACCTCCAGTCCTGCCTCTGAGCCCCAGAGTGGCTGCAGGGAACCACTCTGCACGGGGCACGCTGTTCTGTGATCTGCTTCCCTCATTCACAGAGGCCAAACCCGCTTCGCGTATTAAATATTTAACTGACGTCTGTCTCAGAGACGGCTACATCTTTACAATGTGGCTGCATCACAACGAATGTTTCAATCTCCTGTTATCGCTATTTTCCAGCATTTTACTATGAAACAAAGCTGGAGTGAACATCTGTTTAGTTGATTTCCTGAAAATTCATAGTTATTTCCTTAGAACAGGAAGACACGACTCAATAAAAGGTCATTAGCGGAACAAACAAGTGGATAAACTGAAGACTAAGAGACACTGTTGTTTGTTTAAAGGGGAACGTAAACCACCTTTCACAATGCAGCTAAAACTTCGAGTCTAATTGGTGACAGTTTCAAACATTACGCTGTAAATCCGGGGATGTTATGTACTTAAATGGCCACAGCAAAAGTTTGGAAATACAGCATCCAATTGCTTATGAAATGTCTAACTTAGCATAGTATAGATTCTACACTAAGTTTTTAATAGTCACAAAATAGACTTTCAGAAATTTGTTTAGAAAATTTCAAAATATTACAAAGAATGTCAGAAAAATAAAAGTTATTTTTAAAGAGCCAAAGTTTTCACATTACAAACCAGTAAAAGGGAGTGCAGACCCGCAGTGCGGCTGGGGAAGCGGGGAGCAGCGGGCTGAGGGACTTTGTGGAGCACGCTCAGCGGCTGGCCCGTCGTGCGTTCACTTGTTCCCATTTGCTGCCTAACATGACCCAAGACGCCATGATAGAAAGCGAGACAGTGCCGTATCTGTCCAGCCCACAGTCCGTCAGCACCACGGACAGCGCCCGGCGCCCACAGTCCCTGTCAGCACCACGGACAGCGCCTGGCGCCCGCTCAGGACGCTGGGAGCACAAGCACCGACTTTCCGAGGAATGTCTGCACCACGGGGTGACTTAGTCCTGGCACCGAAGGGCTGGGCCGCGTGCCACGGAGGGGGCGATCACGGCTCAGTGGAGTGTGGGAGGGCAAATATGAGGAAGACACAGGGAAGAAGAAACTGTTGAGAGCAAATGTGTGACCAAGTCTGGAAACGGGAAACGCACGGCTCTGAGAGGAGTTTGGACACTGGAGGGCCACGGTGATGAGAGGGGACAGTGGCCAGAGGGGCCATGAAAGGCAGACCACACATGCGTGTCACTAGAAGGTGCACGGGACTTGCCCTGAAACAGAGCTTTGCAGTGGAGGTTATTAGAGACCCTAAAACTCTCACGTCCCATGTGTTTGTTGGGGACAGAACAGTCACCACAAGGGAGGGGCTTCTTGGTTTCCATGACGGACAACCAAGCGGTTACGATGGTTCCAAGCAGACTGTAGAACCCAGTGCTCTCTCTCCCTAGCAGGGGCTGCTGTCCTCCAGACGTCCCCTGTGTGTCAAACTGGCCACCCCTCCAGGTCGTGAGGTGACCTCAGGAACCCCAGACCCCACCCCGTCTTTAGCTTCACCTCCTAAAGCTTCCCCTTCCTCTAAAGGCATGTGCAGTCTTTAGCTCAAGTGACATGTCATGTTCTTTGCTGGCACAATGACTCTTGAGAGAAGGGTGGGTTCTGTGACACCTTTTTACCAACCAGAAGCCCATCTTAAAGAGACGGTGGGTCCACCACAGCCAAACCCTAGAAGTAGGCAAGGTGACTCCAGAGAAATCTACACACGTTCGTCCTTCCGGTGGGTTCAGACATGGCAAGTACAGCCGGAGCAGAACCTGGTCTGGCCAGGGGGACTCCTAGGAGACCCCCCAGGAAAAAGACAACTCAAGAACAAATGCAACTGACACCTGGCACACGAAACCCACTGGCAGCACCTGCGGTCCGGTGTGTCCGCTTCAGAGTGACCGCAGCTGAGGAAGCCTGCAGGCGAGGAGAGGGGCGTCTGGCCGCCCAGGGCTGGAAGTACCAGAGCATGGGAGGGGACCCCCGAGCCACTGACAGAAGCCCTTCCATAGCAGATGGAGCCAGCGCACAGACCACGGCACGAAAAAGGAGAAACCATGGTGTACGTGTGGACTCCACTGCCCTTGCAGAGATGGACACGGACTCAACCCCATTATTCGGGAAGGTGACTGTAAAAGTGGGTGGCCCCCAGTAGCAGACGCAGGACTGAACTGGAATGTGTATACCCTTCAACTTGCCCTGTCCACGCCAAAGCCCCGTGCTCAGCTCCCTAAAAATGTGTTTCCGTCACAAACACAAATTATCACGCTCCCTCTTTGTACGAACGAGCACCTAGAAAAAGCGGAACACATTTTAAAATTTGGCAATCAGCTAGGAACATGGTTATCTGATTAAAATAACTTGTAAGTAAAACTGGTTGATTAAGAATGACGTTTAACTGCATGGAACGCTCTGCCTGCTCACGTCCTGTATGGGAGCCTGTAATCCTTTCAAAGCCAACATGCTGGCAATGCTCTAAATACGACTGCCATCTGGCCAAAATGATGAATCATACTTATTTTTATTGTAGCCAATGAATGACCATTGCATATCCATTCCCAGGATCAATAAATAACACACTTAATTAATTTCCCTTTAAAATCTATAATCAAAGTGTACATCATTCAACTCCTTGGGTAACTGAAAATCATGATGTTTTTCTGAAATATAGTTATAAAAGAATCACAGCATTTCTTCAATTCCATCACGTAGGCACACCATGGAAGATGCCAGTGAAAACAGAGATAGCAAACGCTCTAACAATTTAAAAAATATTAGAACCCTTTAGTTTCAGAATTGGTTGGATTCTGGGTACCCAGAATCGAATATGACTCAAACTTTGCAAAGCACTTTTTTGCTTTTAATATTTAATTTGGAATTTCTACCAATTTCAAAACTGAAGTAGACAAAAATAGAAGAAGCAATACATTGCCATAGGAAGACATATTTATGGTGAGAAATACTCTAAATTCTGTAAAAATAAAGTGTTCGTAATTCATCTACATCACAAGTAACCTAAGGGCTGACAAAATATTGTTAAAATACTTAAAGTCTAACAACAATATTGGTAAATACATGTTTATTTCTGCCTCAAGTTACACCACTTTAAATACTTATGCTGTAAGTGCAAAGTTCTTTGGAAGGGAAAGTATGAACAGTATGAAAAGTTGACTTAGAAAGCTTATCTAGAAAACACCTTTGTGGTGAGAAAACATTAATTTTAATCACTTCATCATCGTGGACCGAGGATTTGTTTAGCTCTCCAGGCTCCTGAAATGGAACTTGCAGGTGGAGCGACAGGCCTAACCAAAAACCAGACCCGCCAATGCGGGCAGATGGCTTTCAGACAAAGCACAGAGCCCCCAGACAGGTCGTCACAAACCCCACCTCTGCGGAGCTCCTGCCCTGGACAGGACGTGTCTGCTGCTCTCACGGCTCCAGGTGTCTGAGCAGACAGTGCACCCCACGGCCGGCCAGCAGTGCGACCAGAGGCGGGGCATAAAATAGTCTAATTTGTTCTCTTCCAAGCAATGGAAAAGTCACACCATCTAAAAGGAAATGGTATACACACTCCACAGTCACTGCTGGAGCCAGATCCCAGCCGCCCAGCGGCCGCACAAGGCAGTCTGGCTGCTGGAAAACCCTGACTAACGACATTTTGTAAAACACCATAGTAACAACGTGACCTGCCGAAAATTACCATTTGCTCATCATTTCGCCATTTTCCCCTTGGTTACCTATTAACTTCCTTTAAGGCTATGAAGTAAAATGGAGAAGACATTGTAAGGCACATTAACCTCAAACCCAAACACGCTACCTTCCCTGCTGTGGGGGGAGGGGTGGGTTCTGTCACGTCAGAGACAGGTGTGGTCAGCCCTTCCAGGTGTGGTGCACGACCGCCCATGGCCGTGCTGGGTGGTTTTCTAACAACTAGTACCCTAGGTCGCCACCTGCAGATTCGTCTTTAAGTCCTAGGTCACCACCAGGTGCTCTGCCAGGTCATGGAGCCACCCCAGGACTTCAGGGAAGGGCCCCGAGGCGATCCTGTCTGAAGCGACCCCTGTGCGCTCTCCTGCCCCCGCCACGGACCGAGGTGACAGAAAGGAACCTGCGGTTCATAGTTCCAGCTCTAACACCACCCACGGCCCGCGCCGGCAGAATTAATAACAAGAGGGAGAAGTCGCTGGCGAACGCTTTATTTTTAATCAATACGAGACAGCCGGCTTCTAAGTCCCGCACCCCGAATTCCCAGCCCTGGCCATTCATCCAGACAAGCGACCCAGGCGGCTGGAGCTACATCGGCCGAGAAGTGAGAGGTGCACGGAAGGGCAGGCGCTTGGAGTTTCCCCGCGAATCGCCAGCGGCCGCGCGTGCCCTGCAGCTGCCAGACCCCGGCTGCGAGGGTCTCCGCGGGGTCGCCCACCCAGCTCTCCCCCCGGCCCGCGCCGCGTCCCT
>NW_011889119.1:528605-543354 GCF_000151845.1 Pteropus vampyrus
TGGGGCCGACTTCCAGCCCCAGTGACTGATGGTCGCTTCCCCTCTGCTCCCAGCCCAGGTTCCCCTGGCTGAGCAAGTCCCACTGCTTCACAGACAGCCGGAGGCTGGCCAGCAGGATTTGAGGTGCCAGCAGTGAGGACGGGAACTATCGCAGCACCAGCAGGAAGTCAGATGTCTCCATCTGCCAGCGCCCCGGAGAAGGAATGGGATTCAGGCAAGAAGAGTGGGGTGGGGCGGGGTGGGGCGGGGCTCTGGGCAGGAGGAAGGGGGGCTGAAGGCTGAGGGTGCTGGAAAGATAGGGTGCTGGGAACCATCGGCATAACCAGGATGAGGGGAGCAAGGGCGACAGCAGCTCCAACAGCCAGAGAGCGGCTCAGGGCCCTCACGGGACACTCAGGGCTCTGAACCACCCCCTAGATACGATGGCATCTGGCACAGGACATCGAGCAGGCAATTGAGATGTTCTATGTAGACAGTCGTGCCATTTGTGGACAAAGTGTTACCTCTCCCTTCCCAATCTGTCCACCCGCTTTTCCTTTTCTGGTCTGACTGCATTCCCTGGGACTTCCAGTGCCATGTGGGACACGCGTGGCATGAGGGGTGTCCTTGCCTTGTCACCCTGTGGGTGGGAGCGTCACTTCCCACCGCTGAGCACCATGGAAAAAGCTGCCATGTGGGCTTTGGTAGCTGTTCTTTACCAAGTTGAAGAAGCCCCCTCGCTTCCCAGTTTCGTGTTTTTATAGAGAACTTTGAATTTTGTTGCGTTTTGTCAAATGCTTTTTCTGCCCCCGTTGACACGATCCTGTCATTTTTCATCTTTAGCTTGTACATGTGATGCATTACATGCACTGACTTTTGAATGGCAAGGAGATTCCTGGAAGATTGTCTTGGCCACTCTGAGGAGAGACAGAGGTGGTTGGAAATGAGCGAGCAAGTGGGGGGCTGGGGAGATGGACTTCGAAGAG
Organism: Pteropus vampyrus; assembly: GCF_000151845.1. Lineage (NCBI taxonomy): Eukaryota > Metazoa > Chordata > Mammalia > Chiroptera > Pteropodidae > Pteropus > Pteropus vampyrus. The sequence continues at coordinate 529,571 of NW_011889119.1, forward strand.
CCTGGAGAAAGCCTAGCGAGCGAGGATGAGCCAGACAGGAGAGGTGTGTGCTGTTGCAGGGGGAGATGCTGGGGGTCGTTTTCTGGATGGGGCATGGGGGAGGGGAAGGAGGAGACACCAAGGGGTGCACGGGCACCAACACTGCTGACGTGGAGGGCCTTGTGACTTTAGCAGGAACACTTACAGCACGTGTGCACACAGAAGACTCGGGGAAACAGAACCAGCTGGAAATGACAAAGTAGAGACTGACTTTGTCATCGACTCTTTCAGGAAGTTCGGGTGTGAAAGAGGTGCCAGCGAGAGGGCTCGAGGACACGTGTCTTCTGGGGAGGCTTCGCTGTCAGGCCAGACACTGGTGGGAATGGCGAAGGGGACAATGGCGAGCGTGGGTGCCGCCCAGCCAGCGGCACCGTTCACATGCATTCCCTCTCCCCTGCATTCACTTTTAAAACATACACTTTATTTTTTAGAGCAGTTTTAGATTCACCACAAAACTGATAAGAAGCCACAGAGCTCCCACACACGCGCCCCCCACGCTCCCCACACCGACACCCCGGCGGATGAGACACGTGTTCCGGCGAGCCCGCGCTGGCTTGTCGTCATCACCCAGCCCAAAGTTCGCATCAGGGGCCCTCTCGGTGTTGTGCCTGTGTATTTGGACAAATGTCCGATGACACGTGTCCACCCTTACAGTATCACACGGAGTAGTGTCACTGCCCTACACACCCCCTGTGCTCCCCCTATTCACCCCTCCCCCAACCCCTGGAAACCCCTGATCCTGTTTCTGCCTCTATATTTTGCCTTTTCTGGGACGTCACACAGGTGATATCAGTGTGTAGCCTGCTCGGATGGACTTTTCACTTAGTCATATGCATTTAAGGTTTTCATGTTTTCATGGCTTAACAGCTCATTTCCTTTTAGCACTAAATAACATTGTCTGGCTGGACCACAGTTTACCATTCACCTGCTGAAGGGCGTCTGGGTGGCTTCCACATTTCCGCAGTTGTGAATGAAGCTGCTGTGAACGCCATGTGCAGGTTTTGTGTGGACACAGGTTTCACCTCATCTGGGTCAATGCCTTGGAGTGGGACTGCTGGGTCACATAGTGAGAGTATGTTGAGTTTTGTAAGAAACCGCCGAACCGTCCCCCAGCGTGGCTGCACTGTGTGCACTGAGGCCAGCGCCCAGTGGGGGCCTGCTGTCGCATGTCCTCCCAGAGCTGGTCATTCTCAGAGGGGAGCAGAGATGGTGTGTGTCGGTTCACTTTGCGTTTCTCTGTGACATACGATGAGGGGCGCCCTTCCTCAGACTCACTTACCGTCTGCATATCTTTGTTAAGGTCTTTGGCCATCAACATCGTCTGAGACAAATGATCACTTCTTTGACTTGGCTTCAGGACAGCTCTCTGTCCTTCCCTTTCTTCCCGGCCCAGTCCCGCACACGTGTCATAGCTGGGACTCCCTCACCACCCCACTTTCCAGAAGCGAGAGCACCTCAGAGCTCACTCCTTGTGTCACTTCTCTGTCTACGGTCACTGCCTCTTATAGCTCTAAATGCCACCTGCATGCAGACAGACCCAGTTACAGGTCTCTGTCCCGGGCCTTTTACCTAAACTCTAAAATGAGATCCAACTGCTTAGTGGATGCCTGGATGTACATGTCTAATGAGCACCTCAAACTTGGCATGCCTAATACTGCACACCACCCCAACGAAGGGCCCTCCCGGAGGCTCGTCACGTCCACGCTGCAACTCTAGCTGTCCAGCGGCCAGACCACACGCCGGGAGCCACGCCTGGTCAGTCAGAAATCTCTTTTGCTTTGTCTTCAGATATATCCAGAACTCCTTCTCACAACCGCCCATGCTGCCGCCCTGACGCTCGTGTGGCAGTGGTGTCAAACTGGTCGCCATGCTTCCTCCACCCACATCTGAAATCGACTCTCAGCACAGTGGCTCCAGGGACAGTTTGAAGATGTCAAGCAATTTCACTACTCGAAACCAGCCCGTGATGTTCCGTCTTGCTCCCTGGAACACGAAGTTGGCACACTCCCCTCCTGAGCTGGCCCCGACACTGAACACGTCTGTCACTCTCCCCTTACTCACCGGTCACTGTGCTCCAGGCACACTGGCCTTGGCGCTGCTCCCCAGACACTTCACTCGGGGGGCTGGGGAACATCTGCTGTCCCTTGTGCTTCCACTCAATGGTTCTTTGCCTTGATATCACCAAGTCCTGCTCCCTCTGCTTCAGACCTGACTCAGATTACGACCCTGAGGCCACCCCGCCTCCCACTTAGAACACCCTTCCTGCTCTCTTTTTCTCCCAGAGTCCCAGGGGACGGGCTGTCTCTCTCACTGTCTATCTCAGGCCATTCACACAGGCGCCCCCGCCCCCGCATCAGACCCCTGGCATCTACGACATGCCCGGCAGACAGCCTCTCAGAAACACGCTTCCCAAGACAAGCGCCGGGGAAGGGAGGTCAACGACAAACCAAGGTCCCGGAGAGAGCGAAAGGAAGACGTGCACCTGGCGTAGGTGGACCTCGGGAAGAAGGGCCTCCGTACAGGCAGGACGCCGGGTCAGAGGGACAAGGGCGCCGTCTCCCGAGGTCCGTCCCCCGGCTCTTTCTCCCAGTCTCCTTTCCCCCTTCGCCCCAACCTCTGAGGTACTTTTGGCTGCCTGGCGCGGGTGGGTGCCAAGCAGACCCCGCTCCCACCGTTCCCACCCCGCGCTCCTCTGTGATGCGTGGCGCTGGGACCAAGGGCGCCCACACCGTGGGCGGACATCAGGGGCACAACCCCGCCCCGCTGACCCCTCCTCCTCCTAACCCCCATGACCCTCTCCCCAAGACGTCCTCCCGCTGACCTCCTTTCCCCATGACCGGCAACCCCCAACCCCCAACCCCCCCCGCGCTGACCCCTCCCGCTGACCCCTCCGCCCGGGTCCCGGCGCACCCGGGAGTCAGTTACTTTCCTCTGAGCATGCGCGGAGCAAACGCGCCCGGAGGCCACGCCCACGACTCCCGTAAAAGCCAATCCGAGCCGGGCGCGGCTGATTGGCACCCAGAGGCCGAGACCCTGGATCCGGATTGGGCACGCCTGCGGGGGCGGATCCGGAAGCGGCGCGGGAAACGCGGGCCGGCGGAGGTCGGGGGTCGCGAGACCCGCATGGCGGAGGCCCGGAGGCACGGTAGGCGACCTGGGGGCTGCGGGGAGCCGGGGTGCCGGGCGGGGCCCAGGGCCTGTGGGACCCCCGCGTCAACGCGGGCTTGCAGATGCTCCGATCGCGGGGACCCCCCCCGCGCGTGGTGACTCGCTCTCCACACCTGAGGCAGCATCCTGGCTGAGCCTCAGTCTGTAAAATGGAGATGATACGATTTACCTGCCGTGCGTGCAAATCGTGGCACACACTGTTGTTTAGTCGATGATAGCAGTATCTCTATCTAACTCCGAGCAGGGTTAACGCGGTGCTGCCGGCGCTGCCTTTAAACTGAATGCCAGAAATACAGGGAGCCCCTATATCGAATAAAGCCCAACAAACTGTAGCTTCTCGTCACGTGACCCCGTAATCACGAACATTAAAATGAAAACAGGGAAGCTTAATTTTTTCCCAGCTTCATTGAGATGTAAACGACATACAACACCATGTAAGTTTAAGGTGTGCAGCACAGTGACTTCACACATGTGTGTGTATGTGCTGACTGCACATTGACCACCCTCGTAAGCGTGGTTAGCATCCACGCCTCATACAGTGACGTGAACTACAAAGACCTAGTCCCTCAGCACCTTCGAATCACACAGCAGCATGTTCACTGTCTTTGCCACGCTGTCCATCACATCCCCAGGACATACTTATTTTTTAACTGGTGTTTGTACCTTTTCACCACCTTCACCCCTTTCTCCCACCCCCTCCTACTGCCTCTGGCAAACACTAGTCTGTTCCCTGCGTCCATGAGTTTGTTCTGGGGATGTTTTGTTTTCAGATTCCACACATGAGTTAGATCACACGGTGTTTCTCTTCCTCTGACTTTTTTCATTTGGCAGAATGTTTGATTTTTTTTTCTATTGGGTTATATAAGTCCTTTATATATTTTGCATATTAACCCTTCGCTTATCAGATATATGATTTACAAGTATTTTCTCTCATCCAGTAGGCTGCCTTTTCATTTTGTTGGTGGTTTCCTTCGCTGTGCAGAAGCTTTTTAGTATGATGTGCTCCCACTTGTTTATTTTTGCTTTTGTTGCCCATGCCTTGGGGTGTCATATCCAAAAAATTATTGTCAAGACTGATGTCAAGGAGCTTACCGCCTGTGTTTTCTAGGATTGTTATGGTTTCAGGTAAAAGAGGTTTCAAGTGTGTCTCTCATATCACTCGGATTAGTTTGGAGCATGAGTTTTTCCCCCTTTACATTTAAAACAGATGATTGTGGTTTTGCCCTTTGAAATTACAGGCCAAGTGGCAACTATAGTTAATAAGCAATTGCTTAAAATAAGAAAAAGAAGCTAATTTGTCACAAGGCAGACTGTGGGGAAGAGTAAGTGTCGCCTCCTCTCTGTTGCCCCCTTTTCAGAAAACCGTGCTTGTGTGACCTTGCTGCAGGTGGCGCCCAGTTACGCCTTTCACCGTCGGCTCTGTAAACGGCAGGCATTGCGCGGGTCCTCACGTTCCACCATCACACCCCCGAAAGCACATGGAGGGATTTTAGTGAGAACCCAAACTACATTTTTATATCCCCACTGTGTGTAGGATCGGCAGGCTTGACAATTAAATGCTGAGGGTCTCGGGGCAGGCCTGACTGTGGGGGCTGTCACAGAGGTCTCCGTGTGACGGGCCAGCCCCCTTCTGCTTCCCTGCGTTTTGTCTGGGGGATCCCGTCTCTTCACCCCAGGCTTGTCCTTGCTTTACAGCACATTCTTTCTCTTGCTCTGTCCTGTTCCTGACCCTTCTAAGCCTGACATTAAATGTTCCTCCCTGGGCGAGGAATTACTACGTCATCTGTAATACACCAGTCTACTTCGTAGAGCCTCTCAGTTAACTGAATTACGACGAATGAAACCTTTTCATTGTTTTCACCGGTCAGGAGACATCCTTCCTGAAATCAGCCTCCTTTTTCTGTTCGAAATGGGACAAAATAGTCAAGTAAAGTTAAGTCATTTCAGAACATTGTGTTTGGAAGGGTGGGTTGATGACAAAATGCTAGTGTCACACATCTCTTAACGAGGCCAGCGAAGGGCCCCCATGCTGGGCAAGGCTCCAGGGAGGTTGCAGTCGGACAAGCTTCCAAGCACTTAGAAGTTGTTGAAGCGTGAAACCAGAGTGTCCCCTGTCCTCAGTTTTCACTGTGTGCCTTGTGTTGAGTGGCACAATCGGCACTGTGTGACAGGTAGACAGAACAGTGGCGTGGTGCCGATGTGCCCTGGCATCCCTCGTCCTCACAGTCTAGCTGCTCTGCAGGAGCGTCAGGTCGCAGAGTGGCAGGAGGGCACTGGGGGGCCATCTGTGCATCTGTGGAGGGGACGTGAGTGTGGCATCGCTCGCATGAGGTAGGCCACATGGAGACCTCCGGCTTGGCACTCACCCATGCAGCAGGTGTTAATTGGGTGTCTCCCGAGCTGACTGGAGCTTTCTGTGGCACTGGGGTGCTGCGCGGCGGTCCAGGCCGGTCCCTTGGGCTGGAGGCCCGATTGCATCTCCAGAGCCATGCCGATTGCATTTTAAAACCCACAGACAAGCTCAGCTCTGGCCCAGACCAAGGAAGCGTGAACTCAGGGGTCGGCAGTCAGTCTGAAAGTGACTGCCTGTGCCAGGTGACGTGGCCAGCTGCCCCGTGACAACTTGTAGCAAAACTTCAGGGTTAACAGGGAGCGTGTTTTGTGGCAACACTCCTTGAGTAAGAAGTAAATTTTTTTTCAAATGCACTCTATTTCACACTGGGACACTATCACCAGTTCTGGAGGCTGTCTCTTGGGCCAGACTTGGGTGAGCCTCTGTGAGCCTCTGTGACAGAGGCAGCCCTGAGGGACCCCCGTAAAGAGCCCCTATTCTGAGGGGTAGCGCCGTGGCTTCCTTCCTACTTGGGGAAGGGACCAAAGGGACCCCCGTGAAGAGCCCCTATTCTGAGGGGTAGTGCCGTGGCTTCCTTCCTACTTGGGGACATTAGGTGAGACTCTGACATGTAACTGTGGCCCTTTAGCTGCTCGGTGAAGGGAGTGCGTGCCATAGGCCGAGTGTCCGGCCGCTTTTGAGTAACTTGCTCCTGCAGTGCCCCCTTCCCGCCGGACAACCAGGCTAGGTCTTCTGGGTGCCCCGTCCTGGGAGCCAGGCGTGTGTGGCAGTAAGGATTACGGGCAGCTGAGCCGCCTGGCCCTCCAAGGCCCTCGGATGAGCTCGGGCCTGGCCCCAGGCCTCGGCTCCAGCGGGCTGAGCCCTGTCCTCTGACAGTGAGGCGCTCGTGTGCACAGCCCTTGCTGTGGTACCCTCTGCATCCCCGAAGCGGAGGTGGTGGGACAGGCTCTCCATTTGTGTCTGTGAGTGTGTCTCTCTGTGCTCGTGCATGTGTGTGTGTCTCTGTGTGTATGTGTGAATGGTACAGTAAGTGCTGCTACAAAACCCTACAAGGGAACATTCTGGACAGAGTTCAGAATACTTTTTCTTTAAGTGTTACAATTTGGGGAGAAAAATGACCGTTTGGTGTATAACTGCTCTTTAGATAGGGCCACCACATCCGGTGGTCATGGCGTAGAATTCTAGTGATGTCCCATCTGAGTACTAATTTTCTTTAATTAATATTTTGGGAAGTTGGCCAACTCTTGCTTAAACCTTAACTAATTATTTTTCCATTTATAATTCTATTACGAAACTGTCATTTACTGAATTAGCGTACTACCCTAAACTTCTTTCTCATGAAGTGGTGTGGTGATATCGTCCATCATTCTTTTATTCTTACATTATAGATGAAGGTTAAATACTGTGTCTCATTAAAGTGATAAAATGTAAAAATATATATTGAATATCGTTTTTGAGAAAACTATGGATAGGCAGGCAGATGCTCAGGGCGGGAAAAGAGAAAATTCAAAATATCAGATTCTAAAAAATACAGTAACCCTCAGAAAATTTGAATTTGAAGTGGCTGCTAAAACGAGATGCACAGATGTCCGGGTGCAGAAAGGAGGCACTGGGCCAGCGCTGACCGAGACAGGCACATCCCTGTCACCTTTAAAACCACGAGCGGTTGGGGGTGTGTGCGTGTGCGCGCCCGTGTACGTGTGTGTGTGCTGTGTGCGTGGTTCCATGCAGGTCTGGGAAGATCCTCCGATTTTCCAGGCTGAGCTGAGGAGGGGACACCATACAGTTGGCGGTGGTAAAACTTTCTGTTAATGTTTGTTTCTGGTCTTATTTTAAGTAGCAGTTTTTTCTTTAAATATGGTTTCAAAAAGCCAAGTCCTATTTCAAATTCTAGATAATATCACTTTTCCATTCGTAAGTCTGTTAATTGAGAATTCTAAAAAGGAGTGTGGTAAGCCTATTTCTTCTACGTGTTTTTCTCTCAAAATGAAGTACCAAGAAGTCACGTGTGGAAGTTATTCATTAGCGTCTGCAGCCTTTTGTCGTCACATACTCCCTGTGAGCGTGGGTCAGCTGGGTCTCGCTGCTCCGCTGACACCGCCCCTTGCGATACAGTTTGGAGCTCGTTTCACTCCCCATGACCCCACAGCAGTTCTGCACGTGTTTTTTTGTCCTCTGAGACCCATGCTCATAGGGATGGGAAGAAAAGCTTTGAAATATTTGGCTACAGAATCACAAGTGAACGGACTTCGTTTCCAGTCTCGTCCTTTACCAGAAAGCTCTCTAGAAGTGCAGTGCATCTTTAGTACACAGAAATGCGTAGTTTACCCCAATTTTAAATAAAGTGTGTCACATACACAGATATCGAGTGGAGCGCATCTTCCTGTGCCGTCCAAGTGGACTTTCTACAGGAAAGAACGTGACTTCCTGGGGTAACTCAGTCAGTGGCCTCCAAGGTCACAAGGCGCTTGTTTTCTGCCGAATATTTTTCATCTTCCTTTGCTTTTTTCAGAGCGGAAAGTGATAGAAGAAAAAGATCCTATTTCCCTTTTCCGTCAGAGACTTTTCAGATGGCTGCACTCCCAGTTTCCCTGATCAAGAGACTCTGGGCTGTGACTGAACTGGAGGGAGCGGCGCCCCTCCCCCAGGGTGTGTCAGGGCTTGTCACCACGCCCCTGGGCAGAGCAAACCTTCCTTATTCGTACCTGTTAGATTTTAAATCAAGTAACTGCGTGGAGGGTTTTAGAAGTGAATAGCTTCACCACCAGCAATCAAGCTGTTTCCTTTCAAGGTTTACATATTTACAGTTCTTCCTAGGTGTCTGATTTCCAAAGAACACTTTACTGAAAATTTGTTTTTATTTGGCTTGTGTCTTCAAATTGAAATGGTAAGTTTAGGCAGTCTTCTCTGAAAGCTATGTAAACATAACTTAATTCCGCAACAAGGAGACTTAATCTCTCGATTGGTACCTGGATTGGTACCTGTCCGCGTTGCCCTCGGTGGCGTCTCGGTGGCGTCTCGTGCCCCAGCCCTGGCTGCCCACCGCGGGACTTGCTCACTCCACGGCGGCGCCTTCTGGCCGTGTTTCTGAGTAACGAGGCTGAAATGGGCGCATTGCGTCTCCCCCTCACCTTCTGTGCGATGCCGTGTGGAGAGTCGTACCTGTTCCTCATCCCACTCCCATCTGCCCGGAAATACCGATTCGTTAGGACGGCGTTCAGCCTCCAGCGACAGCAGAGCGCCACCTGAGAACCAGAGTGGCAAGTCTGCACGCCTCATGAGAGCCCTGCTGGAGAGGAGGGCTGGTCCCCTGATGGCAGGCGTCAGTGTGGGCCCCGTGCGGGGAGCACAGGTGGAGGCGGCTGCACCGTCTGTGCTGTGCTCCCAGCTGGCCACCTCCACTGCCAGCCGGTCCTATCACGCCCGCTTGGTCTGCCCGGCCACACGGGGCCTCGTCTTCTGAACTGCACATGGACCCGTCCTGGCCCCAGCGCCCTCGGGACCCAGGGCCCCAGCCCCAGTTCTGAAACAGGCTCACAGCCTGTGCCTTACGGACTTCAACCAGAGAGGAGGGCGTTAGGGAAGGGCGGAGCAGGTGTGGCCCAAATGCAGACACCCAGGAGTCTCTGTCACCAGACGCAGGCCCGCCCCCTCCAGGGCTGGCTCCACCCCTGCACTCACCAGGTGGCAGCCCCAGCATGGCCATGGGTCTCCAGGAGGCAGTCAGCTCCAGGCGGCCAGGAGGTCCCGTGGGGGGTGGCATGGGGCGGGGGGAGCCCTCGGGCGAGTCACTTCGTTCGCAGGAGGTAATATCAGAAGGTCTTTGTTTTAAGTGAACCATATGTGCAGTTTAAGTAAAGCTGCTGTGAGTGCCCCTCCCCGCTCCCGGTCCCCTCCCCGCTGCTCCCCTCCCCGCTGCTCCCCTCCCCACTGCTCCCCTCCCCGCTGCTCCCCTCCTCCTCCCCCTGACAGCTGCTTGCCTTTCAGTGTTCGCTGAGAAAGTGCTGCAGAGACTTTTCCCTCGTGTTCCACGTGGCCAGGAAACGAGGGCGCCCTCGACGCCGGCCTCCGAGAACCCCCCCGAGGGCGAGAAGGCGGCAGCTGAGGCAGAGCGTTGCGGGTGCAGCCCCCCACCAACAGGTAAGGGGCGGGAGGCAGCACAGCACCGTCTGCTCGCCCGGAGAGCCCGGGCTCTGAGCCTCGCTGCTGCTGGCGGCGGCTCCTGCCAGGTCCCGTTCTGCACGTGCCCGGTGAGCGGACGCACACTGAAGCAGGGTGGGAGCTGGTCGGGAACCCCCTAGCCAGAGGCCGGGTCGGGGCGCTGCTGCCCATTCGTGCACTCTGGGCCGCAGGCGAGGCCTCCCCCTTGGCTGCTGTCACTCTGTCCTGCTCACTGGCCCGTTTAGCTGCGTCCGCCAGGACGGGCTCCTGACGTGTCTCCCACTTTGGCCTCCCTGGTGTGTCGTCCTCAGCTGAGGCCCTCGAGTGGCCTGCAGGGGAAGCTCACGCACTCTAGTACCCCAGCAGCTCAGCCTAGTGAGGGCCTCCCCTGGGAGACACAGGGGAGGCCACGTAAGCTCAGCAGCAGCGGGGGGCCCTCGAGTCCCAGGTGGATACACAGGTGCTCAGAGTCCCGGGCACCCTTTCTCGGGACCATTTCCATCTCTCTGTGGTCCCTCTCTGGCACGTGTTCCATGCGATTCTGTTCCTGAGCTGGTCTCTCTCCTGCTGGCCCAACTGAGTCACCTTGAGAAAAGAGACAGGTTAGTCCCCTCGTGTTCACGTATCCTGACGGGATCCGGACAGGTAGACCCAGGAGGCCCACCAGTCCCAGCCCCACTGACTCAGCACACGGCCACACAGGGGCAGCGCCGGTCTCGGCCACAACATTTCCAGGCGAGCCCACAAAGCCTGTCTGACCTGGAAGGCAGTGGACACTGAAGTCCTCACCGCCAGCACCTCAGACTGTGACTAGGTCGAGATGGGGCTTAAAGAGGCAATTAAGGTGGAACGAGGCCATTAGGCTGGGCCCTGATCCAGCATGAAGAGGCGATGAGGACACAGACACGCACAGAGGGACGACCAGGTGAGGACAGTGTCTGCCCAGGAGAGGCTCGGGAGGACCCAGCCGGCCTACACCTGGATCTCGGACTCCGGCCTCCAGGACTGGGAGACGGTATCTGTCGTTGAAGCCCCAGAATGTGCCGCTTCGTTACGGGGCCCGAGCTGGCCAAGCTGACACCCGTCTTGCCCACTATGAAGGTGGGTGCCGTTCGCGTCAGCACAGCGGACGTGCCGTTCCGCACGTCCCCTGTGATTTCCTGTTTTTCTCAAAATTGTACTGAACCAACATTCTTAATCCTTTGAGAAATTTTGTTTTTAGGGTCTATGTGCATCTTCTTCCCTGTTCTGACTCGACCACCGGGAAGGCGGGCGGATGATGAGGCAGCGGGAGCTTTGTGTGGGGAAGACACTTCTCCGTCAAAAACTAGTCTCTACAGACTTCGGGCTTGTTTCCCAGAAGATGAACAGCTCGTTGCTGGATCCTCTGCACAATGGACAGTTCCTCCGTGACACACGATGGACAGTCCCTCCGTGACACACGATGGACAGTCCCTCCGTGACACGATGGGCAGTTCCTCTGTGAGACGTTTGAACCAGAGCTGCAGAGTCACCAGGGGTCAGCATCTAGAAGCCTCTTATCCATGAGCATGTCAGATGGCAGCCGATTGCTGATGACAGTGGTGAAACTGAACCTCCTGCCACCATGGGGCTCACATCCTCCTTGGGGACACAAGCGTGTGAATAAATAACTACAGAATACGAGAGGATGTCTGCACAGGGGAGCGCAGACGCAGTCTCCCTCCTCAGGCAGCTGGGTGACTGTGACGTGGGTGGGAACGCAGATGCTGACCCCGGGTGGAGGGAGGCCCAGGCCAGGGACGGCGTTCTGCGCCCAGACGCGCCCCCGCACACGGCAGACAGGGCTGTGGTGGTCTCTCCTGCCAAGGACACGGATCACGTCTGGCCCCGCTCTAGTGCAGCCTCCTGGGCCCTGGCTTCAGATGCCGGGCATGGGGCCCGTTCAGCCGGCCGCAGCCGCTGAGAAGGGGCCGGAGCTGACTCAGCCGTGGGGTCACAGAAGCCTCATTAGACGGGGCACTCACTGGGGACAGGCAGACTGCGGGGAGCAAGGGCAGGCCGGTCCCAGTGAGGACTCTCTGGCCGGGCTGGGGCGGGAGGTTGGGGTCTGCCTCCGGGCTCGCTCGGGCGGCGTCAGGGTGGCCGCTGGTCCTGGGCAGACCGGCGGGCAGCAGTGGGCAGACAGGCGCTCCTGATGGCGCGCTGGGGGGTGAGACCCACGCCGACTTTACCTGCAGGTGGAGAGAGGTGAGGCCTGAAGGCCCGCTGGCCGGGCCACTGGTGAGAAACTTCTATCTCCCAAGCAAAAGCATATGCAGGACATCAAAAATGGCATAATTTCTCTTAAGAAAAACGGATTTGGGCACAGACAAATGGAACACAGAGTGCGTGGCCCGGGGCGCTCAGCCTGTGGGCGGAAGGGCGGCGGCGCCATGCACCTGCGCAGAGGGGCCGCGCGCTGGGGCTGGGCCCCCCAGCTGCAGTGAGGTACCCAGGACCCGCAGATTGTGTCCGCTCGCCTTCTCATCTGTGTCCGCGTTGTGCCAAGCCAAGTGACATGAGCACCGCCTGGCGTGGTGAGCAGCGTGCGCAGGCGCGTCCGTGGTGAACTGCATTGAACTTCCATCCTCTTGAAATCTGAGACAGAGCGTGTGACAACTTACCGGAAGAGAGTTCTCAGACGGAAGTGTACTCTGAGTGGCCAGCAGGATAAATGAAAGCGAACCCGCACTGGAACACCGGGTCGGAAGCGGCGGAGAGGTCAGGCGGCCTGCACTGGGCTGGCCGCAGAGCAGCTGACTTGCTCCGGCCGCGGGAGGCAGTGACACGGGGTGACATCTTTCAGCCAGTCGGTTGTTGATCTGCAGCCACAATCCACACGTGGCCATTTAGATTTAAAACATAAAATTACAATTGAAAACTCAGTTCAGCAGGCTGGAGGCCCATGGCCAGTGGGCGGGGCGCACAGGTAGAGGACATTTTCTTGGCGATAACAAGTTCTGCTGGCCGTCACCAGTCTGGACTTGTCCCTGCAGCCAAGGAACGGATCAGCAGTTGTGGGCAACGTCCTAAATAGGGGGCACCTGGGAAAAAATAAATCGGAGCCACACTTTCCTCAAGCTGGATTCAAGAGGAGTCAGAATTTAAGTCTAAAATATTGAAACCATAAGGTATTAGAAGAAACTGGGGAGCTTTTCCCCTTTAGAGTTTCATACATAACCCAGAGGTGTAAAATAAAAGATTGATAATTATACTTTATAAATCAGAAAATTCTGCATGGCAAAAAAAAAATACAACTAGCAAAGTCAAAATGCAAACAGTAAACTGAAAAAGATATGACAACTCTTTGGTGCTGACAAGGGTTCGTTTCCTTCATATGTAAAGAGCTCATATGCTAATAAGAAAATGACATAACTTGTAAGAGAAATTGGTACAGGAGAGTCACAGGCATTTTGCAGAAAAATTGCACGGTGGCTCTGTCAGCATAAAAAAAATGTGTTGGATCTGTCCATAGCAAAAGAAGCACAGACGAGGGGTCACATTGTTCACGTGGCGGATTGTCAGAGATCGAAAATTTGTTGACACTGTCGAGAATGGTGGGCAAGCACCCAGGCACAGCCGTGTGGAGTGTAACTCCATATGGTCTTATGAACGGCGTCTGAGGACACCCATCCAGATTAGGAGTGTGCCTGTGGGACTCAGGATCACACCTGTAGCAACTCACCTGTAGCTGAAGTTACCTGTGCAGGAAGGGGTGTGTTCAAGGTCATTCATTACAGCCTCATCCAGAATAAAAGAGATCTGCAAGTCTGAATTTCCGTTAGTAGGACGCTGGCTAAATGAAGTCAGGTGCGTTCGCCCCTTAGAAGGCTGCATTTGTCTGCCGGATTGAGGGGTGCCCTTCAGAAATCCCTGGAGGAATATCCAGATGTATCATGAAGTGACAAGGCGAGAGGCAGTGTGCAGGGTTTGCTACTGGATTCGTTAAATGAGAGCGAAGACAGGAGTAGCATACGTGTGTCTGAATAAACAGCAGTGGTCCTGTTAAATGGCGCCAGCTGGCCCGTGTGCCCCCCGAGTG